>NC_042622.1:22151551-22459291 GCF_901001135.1 Rhinatrema bivittatum
TGTGTGCGCAAATCCTGCTTCTATCACGTAATTGGGGGGGATTTTAAAAGGGATGCGCATCGATGCATTTGCCAGTTTTACCAATTTGTTCCCAGTTCTCCCAGTTAAGATAGGTCCTCCAACCTACCCCCCCTCCCCCCAGTTACCCCAGACCCTTTAAACCCCTCTCAAATGGCTCGTTAATTTTTTTTTTTTTTACTTACGCGCCATCCATAGCAGAAGCAAAGTTAAGTGGCAGGGGGGCCTTGGCGCGCGCCGGATCGCATAAGTGTTTACAGGCAAATTTCCGGTTAAATTCCTGAAGCTCCCATGCCCCGCCCATGCCCCGCTCAGACCACGCCCCCTTTTGAGAAGTTCCGAGATGTGCGCGCAGTAGCATTTACGCGCGTACCCGGGCGCCTTTTAAAACCTGCTTGGCGCGCGCGCGAGCCCGAAATATTCGCGCATCCCCTACTTTTTGGCCTGCGTTGGGCTTTTAAAATTCACCTGAAAAAGGACAGGTAATAGTGGCTGCTTCACAGGGTGATGGGACGAGACGCCACCGCGACGATGTTCTTACAGATTCTGGTTTTGACTTTTCCGCAGTATAATATCTTCGTTTTCGATTGACCTCATTCTTTGCTTTGAGCTCAGATTTCTCTCTTTGTTTCCCTTGCTCTGGCACTCTGCAAAGGACTAATGTACCCTGAATAGGGCCCGCTGCTGGGAGCCTTTGCTGTTTAAGCTCTGCTTCACATCTCAGCAGCAAAGAATCCAATAGCAGCAAGAGTGTTTGGATTAACCGATGTAATCATGGACTATGTCGAGGGTAGAAAGAGGCAGGGCAGAGAGCGCGGAGCAGAGAGGCAAGGCAGTGCAGGAAAGGACCAAACAAAGGACCACGTCAGATTCACAGAGAAAGCTAAGCCGCGCTGCCTTCAGAAAGGCAAGAGTGTGAGACAGCGGGGTGAACTTTCAAAGAGCTACGCGCATAGAAACGAGCAGATGCGCCTGTAAGAACCCTGTACTCCTGTGCACATCAAGCATGCGTGCTCGTTTTCATTTTCGCGCACACATCTACACACGTAAAAAAAGGGGCCCGCGTCATCCATTGCTCCTACCATGTGACAGGGGCCGGCCAATGGCACGGATACCCTGTCAAATGCTAAGGGCAAAGGGCCATCGGCGCCATTTTGATTAGTGGCAGCCGACGGCCCGAGAGCGGGAGATCCCTCCCGGGATCCCTGCTGGACCACCAGGTACTTTAAAACATTTTTGGGGGGGTCGGGAATGCAAATGAATTAAATTTAAAGGGTCGGAGTGGGTTTGGGGTTTATTTTTAAGTGCCCTTTCTTCCCGCCCCCCCAAAACAATAAGAAAGCCCCACGAAAAGTTTCGTGGGGTTTTCCTATCGGGTTTGGGGGCCCCCCGAATTTTGACGAGTTTGAAAATATCTTCCGATATTTTCAATCGTCAGAAAAACGATTCACATCCCTAAGACGTACACTTATTTAATCTGTGTGTACCTGATATGTGCAGGTTATAAAATGGTGTAGTAATTCTCTGCATGGCCACATCTGTGTGTCCACGGGCCATGCAGAGTTGTTTGAAAGTTCACCCTCCTTTACCTTTTAAAAACTAAAGGGAAGTAGCATAAGTGTTAAAATTATCGGAGAAAAGCAACCAGAAGACGTTTTTGGAAATGGGGACATTGTCAGTCCCAGATTCAGTGTGAGGCGTGAACTGAAAATTCAGGGCGTGGTTTTCAAGGAGACCCCAGGCCTGCAAAGCACGTGGGTCATTTTATGACCCGTGCTTTCTAGCTCATCAGCTTAGCTAGCCTGGGTATGCCCTGCCTCCAAAGGCATTTGCAAACTTTGCACTGGTTCTCTCTGCCTGTGGCGGGTGGGGGAGTTGAATAGCGCGAGTACTTTTGCAAATCCCATATTTGCATGCTATTTACCTCCCCCCCACCCCCCAACAGTAAAACACAACCTCCCCTGCCAGCCTGGATCACCTATTTTTAACCTGTCCTAATACAGAGGAGGGTAATTCTCAGGACAGCCCAATTTACCCGGGGAAATGGATTGAAGATTTGCCCTCACCCTGACTGCATTGTAAGTTGCATTGGCCATTGCGGTTAGTGTAGCTGACAGTCCCTTGGAAGCAGCACTGCAGCACAGTGCCAGGCAAACAGCGTTTTATTTACAAACAGTCGGTTTAGTCGTCCTCCTCATTGATTGCATTTTAGTTAGAAGAATTCAAAATTAAAAGAGCACCACACTTATTACTGCGCTCATCCTGGGTGACTGTATGCACCATTAATGTGTGAGGTGTGTGTGTGTGTGTGAGTGTGTGTGAGTGAGTGTGTTTGTGTGTGTGTATGTGTGAGTGTGTGAATGTGTGTGTGTGTGGGTGTGTGTGTGTGAGGTGTGTGTGTGAGTGTGTGTGTGAGGTGTGTGTGTGTCTGTGTGTGAGAGGTGTGTGTGTGTGAGGTGTGTGTGTGTGTGTGTGAGTGTGTATGTGTGTGTGTGTGTGAGTGTGTGTGTGTGAGTGTGTGTGTGTGAGGTGTGTGTGAGTGTGTGTGTGAGTTGTGTGTGTATGTGTGTGTGAGTGTGTGGGTGTGTGTGTGGGTGTGTGAGTGTGGGTGTGTGGGTGTGTGAGTGTGTGTGTGTGAGGTGTGTGTGAGTGTGTGTGTGAGTTGTGTGTGTGTGTATGTGTGTGAGTGTGGTGGTGAGGGGGCGGGTTGGGGTACTGCGAGAATTTAGATTGTCTCATGCACAAATGGTACAACAGGGAAAGGGTTTAAACTGGCAAGGCAAAATGTTGAATCTGATCTGTTAATGTCTTGATGTTTGCGATGCTTAAGAAACAAATTGCACACGGAGTGCTTTGTAGGATGTACTATTTATTGCTTTCAGTTTAAACATTCGTTAACTTTCAAGCCGGCGCACAGACGCTCATTGGCTCGCATGCACGTTCTAAAACAGCCTGGGCGCACGCATGTGCACGCAAATGCTGCTTCTACTGTATAAATTGGACGATTTTAAAAGAAGCGTGTGCCTATGCTATTCCCAGTTTTGCCGGTTTGTCCCCAGTTCGCCCAGCTAAGAGATAGGTCCTCCAAACCCCCCTCTTTTCCCCTCAGTTAGTCCTGATGCTTAAAACCCCGCAGATCTGCCTATTTTTCTTTTAATTTATAACTTAGGCATCCTCCATAGCAGAAGTAAAGTTATTCGGCAGGTGGCATCGCGCAAGTATCTCAGGTTCACGCCCTGAATTGCCCATTACCTGCCCACGCCCCGCCCCTATTCCAAATCTTTCGAGATGCGAGCGCGGTGGGAGATACGCGAGATTCCGGGCAGCTCTCAAAATCCGCTCGCCGTGCACGGGCCCGACATATTCCTGCATCCCCTAATCAATGTCTGCGTCGGGCTTTTAAAATTCGCCTTTGAAAGAGCTCCGCGTTTATATAAGAACATCTCAAGGCGGGTATAGCGCGCTTTCTTCCTTATTTGTCTGAAGAGGGAGCTCCACTAGGGATGCACGTTCATTTTGAAAATGAAATGAAAGAAAATGAACCGAATTTAGTTTGTTTTCCTTCTTTTCATTAAAAAAAAAAAAATTGGCCGGTCCTCTGCAAAAATTACAAGAGAAACCTCTCACTTCCCGTGCCTTTTCCTGATACTTTCCCACCCCCAGACCCTCTTATTCCATTACGACTTTAAAACCTGTTTGAATCCTCAGGGGTCAGGAGCAATCCCTGGTCGCTCCTGTCCCGCTGCTGCTTCTAATTCAGACGGCACCAGCAGACCAAGGTCAGCACCTTTATTGCTTTCTTCTGCACAAAACGACACCGACCTTGGTCTTCTGGCACCACTTGAAACAGAGGCAATAATGGGGCAGAAATGGCCAGGGATTGCGTCTTCTCTACTCATTTTAAAGACTTCATGGAGTAAGACAGTCTAGTGGAGGCTGGGGCATTGGTATTTAGGTTATTTTTGCTATTCCTCGCTAAGTTAGGTCTGACTGTTAAGCTAGGTCCTTTCTTCAGTCTGCTATCTTGAATCCCTGTTCAGCTTATCGCTGTAGTGTTACGTGTTTTGATTTCATGTTATTTTAATGGATGTGGTTGGTTTGTAAGTCGACAGAATGATGATGGGTATGTTCTTGGTTTTAAGTTTTAAATTTTTTTATATGAATGTAAGAACATAAGAACATAAGAAATTGCCATGCTGGGTCAGACCAAGGGTCCATCAAGCCCAGCATCCTGTTTCCAACAGAGGCCAAAAACCAGGCCACAAGAACCTGGCAATTACCCAAACACTAAGAAGAACCCATGCTACTGATGCAATTAATAGCAGTGGCTATTCCCTAAGTATAATTGATTAATAGCCATTAATGGACTTCTCCTCCAAGAACTTATCCAAACCTTTTTTGAACCCAGCTACACTAACTGCACTAACTACCTTCTCTGGCAACAAATTCCAGAGCTTTATTGTGCGTTGAGTGAAAAAGAATTTTCTCCGATTAGTCTTAAATGTGTTACTTGCTAACTTCATGGAATGCCCCCTAGTCCTTCTATTATTTGAAAGTGTAAATAACCGAGTCACATCTACTCGTTCAAGACCTCTCATGATCTTAAAGAAATCTATCATATCCCCCCTCAGCCGTCTCTTCTCCAAGCTGAACAGCCCTAACCTCTTCAGCATTTCCTCATAGGGGTGCTGTTCCATCCCCTTTATCATTTTGGTTGCCCTTGTCTGTACCTTCTCCATCGCAACTATATCTTTTTTGAGATGCGGTGACCAGAATTGTACACAGTATTCAAGGTGCGGTCTCACCATGGAGCGATACAGAGGCATTATGACATTTTCCGTTCTATTAACCATTCCCTTCCTAATAATTCCTAACATTCTATTTGCTTTTTTGACTGCCGCAGCACACTGAGCCGATGATTTTGTAACTCACCCAGAATGGTGGATGGGCAAGAAATAAATATTTAAAAATAAATGAATACATTTCATTTTTTTGTTTGTTTGTATCTCAAATAAACCCAATGCAATTAAACAAGAAATGAAGCAAAATGTCCACTCCTAAGATCCATATAAGTCAAAGGCCCACGTTAATCCTGAAAGGAGTTTGGGAAAATCCTATAAGAATTCTGGAAGAGTCTCTGAAAACTGGGAACTGCTTGCAATGTTGAAAGCTCTTGTACCTCATCATCTCTGGATATATCTTATAGGTTCATCTAATACAAATGTATCCAAATGCACAAGGAAAAAGAGACTTAAAAGTAGAAGTAGAAATGATTTTGAAGAGACCTCAACTCCCTATTACAAAGTCATATTTTTGATTTGACATGATTATCGATATGAATCTTGGTCTTTTGACATTAGAGGAGTCCCCGACATTCTGGGGATGTTTGAAAGGGTTATAGATGGCATAAGTTTTTGAAACTTCTTTTAATACTTTTATGGCACAGTCTGTATATTACAGATTGAATGACAGAAGAGAGGGTGACGATGTATCAAAGCAACTCAATAAGGTCTTGTTTATTTACTGTGGGTGGAGTGGGGCTGGACCACCTGCAAGACCTTAAACTGCCTCCATGCCCAATTGGCAGGTCGAAAGCTGAGATTGGCATAATGGGAGTGCTCTATTAGACCCGAGACCAGCAGCGTGGCAAGGAGCAGATTTTGCAACATCCTTTTGGCCTGCTTATTATTTGTGCCAGTTGTGGGATCTTAGGCCAATTGTGAACTTTGAAATACGCTCACCAGTAGAAAGATCTGACTCTGACTAACTTGCAAGTGTTGAAATATGGTCATCAGTGGAAAGATCTGACTTCAATGGAGGAACATGAGAAGAAGGAGGTACTACTACTTTTTACTCCAGTTATAAAGCTTTCTGGCATTATGAGTCTTATTTTTCTTTTGGAAAATGAACCAAAAGATTACTTATGCATGTATATGCCATTTTTACACTTGGGACCCCTTTGAAAATTCACTCCTCTATGTTAGAAATGGAGGGAATTATTGCATCGTTTATGGGACCATCTGGTCTAACAACATGGAAGGCTAGAGGATGATAATTACTGTGCTCTTGAGGATTTACAGTTCAGTCTGGAGGAGCTGCTGAATGGGTTGTTAAATCCCAGCCATAGAGAGCTCTATGAGAAAATATAAGAACAGATCATACACTCCTAGAAGACCATGGATTGCACTAAATGTATCCATAAGATTTTGGTTAAGAGCAGGAAAATACATTTTTTATGTAACTTTTTATTTCTAAAGGCACAAAACAGTGAAAAGAGAAGATACAAGAACACGTAAATAAACCAGATATTCCGAGGCACAGTGACATCCGGTGGAAACGCAATAAGCATTACAAAACACAGCAAAGCAATTTGCCTCTCAGTCAGTGTCAACCACATGAACTTGAGATCTTTGCCATTCCCAACAGCGACTTCCAAATCTGCCCCTAGCCCTCTGAATGTCCTCTCTGCAGAAAGGTAAGACGGTTCATGAAGGTGCGTTCAGCAACTGTTGATTTCCAGTGGTCCAGCGAAGGAGCAGACTTCTAGAGAAAGGCAATCGTTATGCAAGCAGCTTGAAGAAGGGACGATATTTAGTTTAGTTTAGTTTATAAAAAATTTGTAGCCCACATAAATCCCAAATTTTGAAGCAGAGAAACATGCACAATTAAAACTGAAATATGAGCCCCTTCAACCAAACCAATAAGACCAATGGCCCCCACCTACCCGTTAAGCATAAAGAGGCATCAATTCGTATTACAACATCTGTGATACCTTGTATAACTGTGCGTACCTCCTGCAAAAAAAGTAAAGTCAATAGCACATTTCTACCATCTCACATGTATATAAAAGGCAATCATCCCACAGCCCCATCAGCACATCGGAACAGACTGGCTAAATTTAGCAAAATATAAAGGCTACCTATATGTACAGTGTAAATAACAATTCTCTGGTTCTATTACAGATGGAAAATTTAGAAAGTGAACACCAGATCATTCTCCAAACATCGCCATCCAGATTCATTCCATTTAGTGACTAATGCATTGCTAGTAGTACATTGCTGAGCCTTCTCTCTAAAATAGCAATAAATATGTGAAATAAATTTGCCTGTTGAATCCTTTGTAAGAATACATACAAACCCATCTTTCCCCCTAATCCAGTGATGCTGCCCTGAGCTTTAATAATGTCCCTTCTGAGTTGTAAATATAGATATTGAGTGTGACGTGGAAAGCCAAACTCCTCCACTAAGTCGCCAAAAGATTTACGGGTACAAGCGCGACACAACAGACCAAAAGACTGAAGACCTAGCTCTGCCCATAATTGAAAGTCTACAGATAGAGTAGCTCGCTGTGTAGTAACAGGAGGGGGCAATACTGGATCTGATGTTGTAGTGGATGATCATCTGGGAACGAGTGACCACTGGACGGTGTGGTTTAGTTATAGAAAACAAGAGATGAAGGTTCATTCTAAGACGAGAGTTCTACACTTCAGGAAAACGGACTTTCTCAAAATGAGCGAGTTCCTCAAGGAGTCGTTAGCTGGATGGGAAAATCTAGGGGAAAGAGAAGAGCAGTGGGCAAAACTAAAAAGAGACATAAGGGCAACTAATTGTTTTGTTAGGAATGTAAATAAAGGGAATAGGAAAAGAGACCATTATGGTTTTCTAAAGAAGCAGCTGAAAAGGTAAGGGAGACAAAGTTAGCATTCATAAACTACAAGAGATTGCAGAAAGAGGAAGGCAGGCGACAATAGAAAAATGCAAAAATTCAAATAAAAGGAAAATAGCAAATATAGTAAAACGAGGGATAAGACCTTTTTTAGATAAGTTACTGATAGAAGGAAGTGTAAACGTGGCATTGTGAGACTCAGAGGTGATGGGGAGGAAGATGTAGAGGCCGATGAGGAAAAAGCAAAACTGCTTAACAAATATTTGTGTTCGGTGCTCACTGTGGAAGGGCCTGGAGCAAGACCACATAAAGCAAACACAAATAAGATTGGAAGCGAGGGAAGCCTCAATCGATTTTCAGAACAGTGAACTAAAATGAAAGTAGATAAGGGGATGGGGCCGGATGGGATACATCCGAGGGTGATAAGGAAATTTAGAGATGTCCTGGCGGCTCTGCTGGTGGCCTTTTCAATGCTTCTTTAGAATCTGGAGTAGTTCTGGAGGCCTGGAAAAGGGAGGATGTGGTTCTTATTCATAAAAGTGGAAGTAAGAAGGAGGCTGGGAGCTACAGGCCAGTTGGTGAGACCTCTGTGGTGAGCAAACAAATGGAATCGCTGCTAAAACAGAGGAGAGTGCAGTTTTTGTTCTGGTCAAATGAATCTGATCAATTTCTTTGATTGGGTGACCAGAGAGTTTTTCTTTATTTTTATTTTATTTAGCCATTTTATATACCATCCTTCCAAGTGAAGATCACAACGGTTTACATCATGACATAAATATCATTGGTAGACAATTATATTCACTTGATGTGTTCATATATCATACATTTTAGCGAAAGATGCATAAATTGACTAAGGCGGTCGGGAGGAAGGATATATGGGGAGTGAGGTAGCAGGGATGAGGTGGCGCTTTAAACACAGGGTGCCGGAGGGATATAAAGTAGGGGGTAGAGGGAAAATGGATGAAATATATATATTTGGGCTGGGTTGGAAAGTAAAGAGGTATTGAGTTCTTTATCCATGAAGGAGCAAGTACCGATTTCAGAAAAGCTTAAATTAGGTTGTAGGCATTTTGAAATAACCACGTTTTAAGGTCACATTTGAATGTCATTGTTTCAGTAGTCTGTCGTAGAGTTGGATCAAGGGAGAGTGCTAAATGTAGTGTACTTCGATTTCAGCAAGGCCTTTGACACGGTTCTCCACAGAAGAATTATAATTAAATTGTGCACCCTAGGTATGGATCCTAGAGTGAATGACTGGGTTAAAAACTGGCTGAGTGGGAGGTGACAAAGGGGAGTGTAAACGGAGTTTTCTCTGGGGGAGGGCGATGTACCTCAGGGATTGGTCCTTGGACCAGTTCTTTTCAACATTTTTGTGAGCGTGTAACAGAAGGGCTGTCAGGAAAGTTTGACTTTCTGCTGATGACACCAACATCTGTAACAGGGTGGGCAGCTAGGAAGGAGTGGAAACATGAGAAGGCATCTAGCGAAGCTCGAGGAATGGTCTAAGGTCTGGCAGCTAAGATTTAATGCTAAAAAATGTAGATTAATGCATTTAGGGTGAAAAACCCAAGGAAAAGGTTCAGTATTGGAGGTCAAATTCTTCTAAGCACAAAGGAAGAGCGGGATCTGTAGGTAATTGTATCTGATGATCTTAAGATGGCCAAAAAGGTGGATAAAATGACTGCAAAAGCCAGAAAGATTCTTGGCTGCATAGAGAGAGGTATGGCCAGCAAAAAAAGGGAGGTGATATTATCCCTGTATAGGTCCCTGGTTTCAACTTCACTTGGAATACTGAGTACAATTCTGGAGACTGCACCTTCCAAAAGAGCACAAGAACATAAGAACATGCCATACTGGGACAGACCTACAGTCCATCAAGCCCAGTGCCTGTTTCCAATAGTGGCCAATTCAAGTCACAAGTACCTGGCAAGTACCCAAAAATTAAATAAATCTCAAGCTACTATTGCTTATTAGTTAATAGCAGTTTATGGATTTTTCTTCTAGGAACTTATCCAAAACATTTTTAAACCCAGTTACACTAATTGTTGTAACCGCATCCTCTGGCAACAAATTCCAGAGCTTTATTGTGCGTTGAGTGAAAAAGAATTTTCTCTGATTACTCTTAAATGTCTTACTTGCTAACTTCATGGAATGCCTCCTAGTCCTTCTATTATCTGACGGGCCGATACAGTAAAAGTCACGGGAGAGCGGGCGAGCGGCCAATCTCCTGTGCACGCGATTTACTATCGGCCCGCATACAAATGAGGGCCCATGGTAAAAAGAGGTGCTAGGGACACTAGCGTGTCCCTAGCGCCTCCTTTTTGACAGGAGCGGGGGCTGTCAGCGAGTTTGACAGCCGATGCTCAATTTTTCCGGCGTCGGTTCTCAAACCTGCTGACAGCCACGGGTTTGGAAACCTGACGCTGGCAAAATTGAGCGTCCGGTTTTCAACCCGCAATATCGCCATGATATTAAGTCGGAGGGTATACAGAAAAGCAATTTTTACTGCTTTTCTGTGCACTTTCTCGGTGCTGGCAGAAATTAACACCTACCTTTGGGTAGGCGCTAATTTCTGAAAGGAAAATGTGCGGCTTGGCTGCACATTTTACTTAGTGAATCGTACGGGAATAACTAATAGGGCCATCAACATGCATTTGTTTTCGGCTAATACCCTTTACTAAATAAGGGGTAAAGCTAGCGTGTCGAAAATGCACGTCCAAACGTGGGTTAACAGTGCGCTCCGCCGGAGTGCACTGTACAGTATCGGCCGGTGAGAGAGTAATTTACATTAACTTGTTCAAGTCCTTTCATGATTTTGTAGACCTCTATCATATCCCCCCTCAGTCGTCTCTTCTCCAAGCTGAACACCCTAACTTCCTTAGCCTTTCCTCATAGGGCAGCCATTCCATGCCACATATCATTTTGGATGCCCTTCTCTAAACTTTCTCCAGTGCTACTATATCTTTTTTTAGATGTGGTGACCAGAATTTCACACACTATTCAAGATGCAGTCTGACCATGGAGCGATACAGAGGCGTTATGAAATCCATCATTTTATTTGCCATTCCCTTCTTTATAATTTCTAACATTCAGCACACTGAGTCGATGATTTCAATGTGTTATCCACTATGACGCCTAGATCTCTTTCTTGGGTGGTAGCACCTAATATAGAACCTAACACCATGTAACTATAGCATGGGTTATTTTTCCCTATATGCATCACTTTGCACTTATCCATGTTAAATTTCATCTGCCATATGGAAGCCCAATCTTCCAGTCTCACAAGGTCCTCCTGCAATTCATCACAATCTGCTTAAAATCTAACTACTCTGCACAATTTTGTGTCATTCACAAATTTGATCACCTCACTCGTCGTA
Organism: Rhinatrema bivittatum; assembly: GCF_901001135.1. Taxonomy (NCBI): domain Eukaryota; kingdom Metazoa; phylum Chordata; class Amphibia; order Gymnophiona; family Rhinatrematidae; genus Rhinatrema; species Rhinatrema bivittatum. The sequence continues at coordinate 22,162,612 of NC_042622.1, forward strand.
TCCCTTTCCAGATCATTTATATATATATATTAAAAAGCACTGGTCCAAGTACAGATCCCTGAGGCACTCCAATGTTTACCTTTTTCCACTGTGAAAACAGACCATTAAATCCTACTCTCTGCTTCCTTTTAACCAGCTTGCAATTCACAAAAAAAAAACGCCTCCTATCCCATAACTTTTTAGTTTTCTTAGAAGCCTCTCATGCAGGACTTTGTCGAATGCCTTCTGAAAATCCAAATACACCACATCTACCGGATCAGCTTTGTCCACATGTTTATTCACCATTCAAAAAAATGTGGGACATTTGTGAGGCAAGACTTCCCTTGGGTAAACCCATGCTGGCTCTGTTCCATTAAATCATGTCTATCTACATTTTTGTGATTTTATTCTTTATAACAGTTTCCACGATTTTTCACGGCACTCAAGTCAGTCTCACCGGTCTATAGTTTCCCAGATCACCCCTGGATCCCTTTTTAAAAATCGGGGTTACATTGGCCATATTCCAATCTTCAGTTAAACTGATGATTTTAAAGATAGGTTAAAAATTAATTGAAATAGGTCTGAAATTTCATTTTTTAGTTCTTTCAGAACCCTGGGGTGTATACCATCTGGTCCAGGTGATTTACTACTCTTCAGTTTGACAATCTGGCCTACCACTTTTTCCATGTTCACCATGATTTGGTTCAGTTAATCTGAATCATGACCCTTGAAAACCGTCTCGGAACGGGTATCTCCCTAACATCTTCTTCAGTAAATACTGAAGCAAAGAAATCATTTAATCTTTCCACAATGGTCTTATCTTCTCTAAGTACCCCTTTAACCCCTCGATCATCTAATGGTCCAACCAACTCCCTCGCAGGCTTTCTGCTTCGGATATATTTTAAAAAGTTTTTATTGTGAGTTTTTGCCTCAACAGCAAACTTCTTTTCAAATTCTCTGTTAGCCTGTCTTATCAATGTCTGACATTTAACTTGCCAATGCTTATGCTTTATCCTATTTTCTTCTGATGGATCCTTCTTCCAATTTTTGAATGAAGATCTTTTGGCTAAAATAGCCTCTTTCACCTCACCTTTTAGCCATGCTGGCAATCACTTTACTTTCCTTCCACCTTTCTTCATGCATGAAATACATATGAACTGCGCTTCTAGGATGGTATTTTTTTAACAGTGTTCATGCCTGTTGTACACTTTTTACCTTTCAATTTTTTTAAACTATTTTTCTCATTTTATCAAATTTTCCCTTTTGAAATTTACATACTGTCCCCCTTCTAGTCATTAATTCAAATCTGATCATAATTTGATCACTATTGCCAAGCGGCCCTACCACCAAATCCTGTGCTCCACTGAAAATTAGTTCTAAAATTGTTCCCTCTCTCATCAGTTCCTAAACCAATTGCTCCATAAAACTGTCATTTATTCCATCCAGGAACTTTATCTCTCTAGCATGTTCTGATGTTTCACTTATCCAGTCAAATGTTTCTCCCGAAGGAAAACCCATGTCTCCTCCCACAGTTATGTTTGCGATAGTTAATCTTTTTTGTAAATGATGCTATACCTAATCTGCTGATATATACGCGATTATTTATACCCTATTTGTTTCTGATGTCCGAACCTAGCTGTATCTGATGCTTTAACCTAGCTGTATCTGATGTTATAACCTAGTTCTATCTAATGTTAGACTTATTGTGTTACGCCTGTAATATGTTGTTATACCTGTAAACCGGAGTGAAGGCCTTTTGCTAAACTTCGGTATATAAAAGCTTACAAATAAATAAATAAATAAATATTGGGGTAATTGAAATCTCCCTTTATTACTGCACTGCCAATTTGGTTAGCTTCCCTAATTTCTCTTACCATTTCACTGTACATCTCACCATCTTGACCAGGTGGACGGTAGTATACTCCTATCACTATACTCTTCCCCAACACACAAGAGATTTTTACCCTTAAAGATTCAATTGTGCATTTAGTCTCATGCAGGATCTTTATCCTGTTGGATTCCATGCTATCCTGGACATAAAGCACCACCCCGCCTCCCAGATACTCCTCTCTGTCATTGCAATATAATTTGTACCCCGGTATAGCACTGTCCCATTGGTTGTCCTCTTTCCACCATGTCTCTGAGATGCCATTAAGTCTATGTCATCATTCACTGCTATACACTCTAATTATCCCATCTTACTTCTTAGACTTCTGGCATTAGCATACAAACATTTCAAAGTGTGTTTTTTGTTTATATTTACATTCTGCTTTTCAGTTGACAGAGATAAACTGGAATCTTTTAGCTCAGGTGAGTTTTTAATTATAGGCACTTGGACTACTTTTCATATTATTGGAACCTCTCTGTTGCGGTGCCCTAATTCTAATGTTTCATTAGTATCCTTCGAAGATACCTCCCTTCAAACTATGCACTGCTGAGTGGCTGTCAGCTTTCCCCCTTGTTCTAGTTTAAAAGCTGCTCTATCTCCTTTTTAAAGGTTAGTGCCAGCAGCTTGGTTCCACTCTGGTTAAGGTGGAGCCCATCCTTTCAGAAAAGTCTCCCCTTTCCCCAAAAGTTTCCCCAGTTCCTTACAAAGCTGAATCCCTCTTCCTTGCACCATCGTCTCATCCACGCATTGAGACTCCGGAGCTCTGCCTGCCTCTGGTGACCTGCGCATGGAACAGGAAGTATTTCAGAGAATGCTACCCTGGAGGTTCTGGATTTAAGCTTTCTACCTAAGAGCCTAAATTTGGCTTCCAGAACCTCCCTCCCACCTTTTCCTGTCGTTGGTGCCCACATGTACCACGACAGCCGGCTCCTCCCCAGCACTGTCTAAAATCCTATCTAGGTTACGCGTGAGGTCCGCCACCTTCGCACCAGGTAGACATGTTACCAGGCGATCCTCACGCCCACCAGCCACCCAGTTATCTACATTTCTAGTAATCGAATCACCAACTATGACAGTGCGAAAGGGCAATGCACCACCTGGAGACAAGATCCTTGCTACAGGATCCTTTCCTGCTGCACCAGGTTGGTGCTCTCCAATCATGAGACCTTCTTACTCCAAGGCAGCACCAGGGCTGCCAGTCTGAAGTTGGGACTTGGCTACTATGTCCCTGAAGGTCTCATCTATATACCTCTCTGCCTGCCTCAGCTCCTCCAGGTCTGCCACTCTAGCCTCCAGAGATTGGACTCGTTCTCTGAGAGCCAGGAGCTCTTTGCATCGCATGCACATGTACAACTTCTCACCGGCGGGTAAAAAATCATATATGTGACACTCGATGCAAAAGACTGGGAGGACCCCTCATGCTGCTGGACTCCTGCCTTCATCTCAAATTTGTTCAGTTCCTAGTTACGTTTTAGGTTGCTGTGCCATTAGTCACTGTCCCAGGGAAGTGCGCGCTGGCAGCCAGCCAGCGTACGCAGTAAGGAGGAGCAGTAAGTAACAAAACACAAAATTAGGGGTAGGTAGGGTTAGGTTAGGGATCGGGGAGGAGAGGGGAAGGGTAGGGTTAGGGATAGGAAAGTTCCCTCCCAGTCCGCTCTTTAATTGGAACTGACTGGGAGGAAGCTGGGGGAGGCCCAATTGTGTCGCCGCACAAAGATTATAAAATTTTCTCCCCCTGCGCATGCGAGTCCTGGGCTGCTCGCGCATACACGTGCGGATTTTAAAATCTGACGCGCATGTGCGTGCCGCCATTGGATTTTATAACATACGCGTGCTGGCGAGCGCATGTTATAAAATCGACGCATTCATGTGCGTCTGCCGGGAATCACGCGCACATGGATGCATGCGCGGACATTTTAAAATCGACCCCTATCTGAATTCAAGAAAGCATGAGATAAATACAGGGGATCTCTAGGGAAGTGACGAGCATTATAATGCTAAATTAATTGGATGAATGGGCAGACTGGATGTGTCATGTGGTCTTTTTCTGCTGTATTTCTGTTATTGTTATGACCGTCGGTCGCAGACGGCTGTGACCACTCTTACTCACATCATGTGCTGCCGCCCTCTCTTCTTTGGATGAACTTGCGCTGTGGCTCGCCGCTCCTGACGCATGTCGCTCTGTCCCGGGACTCCTTACGGTGGCAGGGCCGCCGCCGACCTCCATGTCTCTTCCGGGCCTTCCTAGGCGTGCATGCACGCGCTACTCGGCCCACCTTTAAGGACGCTAGGGCAGGAACCTCGGGGGGGGGGGGGGGGGGCGTCTCCTCCTGATGACATCACTAGCCCTGGACTCTTAAGCACCACCCGGGCCTGGCTCTCATCGACTTGGCAACGAGTTCCCTCGCTGCTGACTCCTGCTGCAGTCTCCTCGGACCCGTGGTTCCCGTATCCTGTACTTCCTGGCATGAGACACTCTTTCGGGTACCCGCTCCTCGGGGGCTCGCTCCTGTCTCCGGCTACCCCGCTCCTCGGGAAGGCTCTGCGCCTCTGAAGCCCTGCCTGCCGGCTTCCCCGCTCCTGGGGGTTGCTCCTGAAACTACACTGCTACTTGGGAGACTCAGCGTTGGTGTACCCCGCTCTGTGGGTCATTGCCTTTCTACTTCAGTGACTGTACCATGCATCCCCGCTCCTCGGGGCAATGCCTTGTGTACTTCAGTGACTGTATCGCGCTTCCCCGCTCCTCAGGGGAGCGCCGTGATTCACTTCAGTGACTGTGCTGCACTTCCCCGCTCCTCGGCGTAGTGCCTACTAGGGATGTGAATCGGTTCCGGAATCGGTTCCGGTTTCGGCATCGTGGACCTGCAGGAAATCTTCATTTCCCGCGGTCCAGACGCTTTTTTTTTCCGGCTGTCCCGAGCCGAAAAAAAAACAACCCACCCCGACCCTTTAAATCTAATTATTTAGAATCCCCCACCCTCCCGACCCCCCACCAAACTTTCCTAAATTACCTGGTGGTCCAGCGGGGGTCCCGGGAGTGATCCGGATGGCCCTTTGCCTTTACCATGTGACAGGAGCTATCAGTGCCATTGGCTGGCCCCTGTCACATGGTAGGAGCAATGGACGGCCGGCGCCATCTTAAAAAATGGGAGGGTGGGGGATTCTAAATAATTAGATTTAAAGGGTCGGGGTGAGTTTGGGGGTTTTTTTTCTATGTGCCCTTTCTCCCCCCCCCCCCCAAACGATAAGAAAACCACATGAAAATGTTGTGGGGTTTTCCTATCGCTTTCGGGGACCACCCGATACTTGACAGATGAGAAAATATCGTACGATATTTTCAACCGTTAGAAAAACGATTCACATCCTTAGTGCCTACGTGCATTGCCAGAGACTCCATCGGGCTTCCCCGCTCCTCGGGTAAGCCTAAGTCATTTCTCCTGTGCTGACTCACCACGCGGCTCTGTCCCTCAGGGTCATCCCCTCGGCACTCCTCCAGTACTCACTCTGCCTCGCACTCCCTGCTCCTCGGGGCCTGCTCCTCGCTCCACCACAGCGAGTTCCTACTCTGGTACTTGCACCCACATCCCAGCCTCTTTCTCTCCGTGCTCTCTGGGCTGTGTCATCTGCTGCTACAGACCTCGCCTCCCGACGGTGAGGCCCAGTGAGGCTCCTCCCCATGGGCGGTACCAGCTCTCACCTCGGGCCAAGAGCCCACTAACCCACGGATCCTAACAGTTATACTAAGTTGTAAATGTATGTGAAACTATTGGGCAGGTTCTTTTAATTTTTGCAATAACAGGCGATGCGGGTGAGATACTCAACAGAGCAGCTAGGATTTGTCCATGTCTGTATGTCCTCTAGTCTTTTTGTGAAACAAGATCAGAAGTTCAGAACAAGACTTGAGTTAGGAGATGACATTCCATAGAAGACATCCCTATACATTCCTCTGACAATTTGGAATATGCACTGAACATTTTTTCATTGTGTTTTATTTCTGTTTTATTGTGCTGTTTTTCATTTTTTGTTTCATTTGTTGTTTGTTTCATTTTGTTTTGTGAAACAAACACATTTCAAAAGGCTATTGAAACTCATGAAGCACTGTGATGGATGTGATGAGTTATCCATATTTCCTAAAAACAAGTCTCCTTTTTGGTTACACCTTGCCACAAAGTAGACAAATTGATATTTGGAGGGATATATAGTCCTGTTGAGATAAAGATAGTGTATATTTCCAGCACTGTAACTGTGTTGGTCCTAGAGAAAACTGAAATCTTAATGGGTTGCGATATATTTTACTAGCCAGTGTTTTAATATACAACAGATATTGTGGCACAAGAGCTCTGGGGATGAAGGATTGATGTCCTCTGTGACCTTGGAATCCAATCACAGCTTTCTCCCTAAGGCTTGCTATGTGGGCAATACCTGGAGTGGACTTGTGCAAGCCCGCAGCTACTATTGGCCCAGGATTAGGTATTTCAGGGAACTGCGGATACCATAGAATGAGTAGATGAATAACATAACCTAAGAAGCCTGGAAGATTAAGCCTTGGGAAATTGTCTATTCTCTCCATCTGCTAATGGGTATCAGTATTGGAAGTCTTTATCTCCTACTTATTTCTACGTGTCCTGTGTCTCTCAATGTATCCATGCCAGATTTTTATATTTCACCCATGTCTTTTCTTCTTCCCTTCCATTCCTTACAGGCCGATACAGTAAAGTGCGCTCCGACGGAACGCACTGTTAGCCCGCGTTTGGCCACGCGTTTTCGACGTGCTATTTTTACCCCTTATACAGTAAGGGGTAATAGCGCGTCGAAAACGGGCAGCCAAACCCCCCCCCCCCACCGAAACTAATAGCGCCTGCAACGTGCAAATGCAAGTTGATGGCCCTATTAGTTATTTCCACGCGATTCAGAAAGTAAAATGTGCAGCCAAGCTGGCGTTAATTTCAGCCAGCACCGGGAAAGTGTACAGAAAAGCAGAAAAAAACTGCTTTTCTGAGCACCCTCCGACTAAATATCATAGCGATATTAAGTCGGAGGACCCAAAATTTAAAAAAAATCAAAAATTTAAAAAAAAAAATTTAAAATCTGCCCGTGGCTGTCAGCGGGTTCGAGAACCGACGCCGGTAAAATTGAGCGTTGGCTGTCAAACCTGCTGACAGCCACCGCTTCTGTCAAAAGGAGGCGCTAGGGACGCGCTAGTGTCCTTAGTGCCTCCTTTTACTGCGAGCCCTAATTTACATACTGTTTTGTTTGGTCATTGAAGGGATTTTCACTGGATAGAGATTATCAGCATGGAGATGGGTCGGCTGGCTGAAAAATAGGAATGCGAGAGCCTTTTCTGTGGCAGGAGGCTATTGCATCTCTATTGAAAGCGACATATTGCATGCATGTTCTGTTACATCTGAAGTCCATGAGATTAAAAAGTAATATTTTTTCTAAAGTTTGTACCCTAACAATTTCTAGGGATGTGAATTGGGCTTCGGACGATTGAAAATATCTTCGATATTTTCAAAATTGTCAGAAATCGGGGGCTCCCCAAAATGGCACACAAAAATAACCCCTAAACCCACCCCTTAAAACTAATCCCTTAGCTTCCCCCACCCTCCCGACCCCCCAAAAAAACTTTTTACAGGTACCTGGTGGTCCAGTGTGGGTCCCGGGAGCGATCTCCTGCTCCCGGGCCGTCGGCTGCCACTAATCAAAATGGCGCCGATGGCCCTTTGCCCTTACCATGTGACAGGGTATCCGTGCCATTGGCCGGCCCCTGTCACATGGTGGGAGCACTGGATGGCCTGCGCCATTTACCAGATGTGTCAGCTTCCTCACCAAGTTGCTGCTTAGCATCCTGGCTTCCCACACCCTCCCCCCCCGCCCCCCCCCCCCACTACCTCTGATGACCATACTAGGGTAGGGAAAAGGTGCAAGAGAGTAAATGAGGGGACGGTCAGCGGAAGCAGAGCCGCGTTAAAGAAATTGGTGGACCTCCTGGGGGTGAGGGATCTGACTTCCAGAGATCTCTTCCCAGCGCCATTTTGTAGGTGCCTTCAGGTACTTGCCTGTGTTGCCTATGGCCACATCTGGCCCAGGCGGGAAGTGAATGGAGAGATTGGGGGGAAGCTGAGTGAGGGTGGGGAGAAGGCCAAGAGAGTTAATGGGGAGAGGAAAGAATGAATGAAGGGAGAGAAAAGAGAGAGGTGGGAGGGAAGAAAAGAGTGAGCCGGGAGAGCAGGTAGTGCTGTTCCCTGACTTACTCCCCCGTGGCTGTACTCTGTGGCCAGCCAGTGGTGCATACCAGTATGACCCCAACCCCAAGGAAAAGGAAAGAATGCAGGTTTGGGCTAGAAGAGGAGGGCTATGGGGCAGACTTAGTGGTCAAGGAGCATGAGGAGGAGCGTAGCTGGAGAGGGGGAAATATTCACCTTTCAGCTGGGGGAACTCAAAGACCAATAGGGATAGGGATGAAATGTAGGGACTCTAGTACTACTGAGAGTAGATATATATTTTATGACCTATTTAATTTTTAATTGTGATACTATATTATGCTTTTTGAGTGTGGTTTATACTACTGTTTTACTGTAAACCGTCAGGATTGTACGTTCAGGATGACGGTATATAAATAAATAAATAAAGCTGATATGATATGAGGATAACTGCAGATTTCGGGAAGAGCATAGAGGACCAGGATCACCATAGCAGAAAGGAGGAGGGAGGCTAGAGAGAGGGAGCCCCATTCTGGGTACTCTCCTTCTTTCCTCGGTGACTCTCCGTCAGCTCGCAGTCAGCCTTTGCCCTCCAGTGCTTATTGAGCTCTGGTGGAATTAGAGTGGCTGAGGGTTGAGCACTGCAGGAGGCTGGAGGTGAAGGATCACTGGGATAAGTAAGCGGAGGAATGTTTCTGCGTCTATGAGTGCATGAGTGTGTGCATTTAGGAGAGGGTTCATTCCCAGCCTTGGCCCTTTCCCCTCACACAGATCACACCTGGGCCACTACCAGCTCTTCTTTCCTCCCCCGTCCTGTCCCGCGTCCTCATTTTCTTCAAGTCCTGGTCTCCTCAGCAAGTCACTTCCCTCTGCTTAGGGGGGCAGAAAGCTACTGCTGTGCTTGGTGTCTTCATCAGTCTCCTTGGACATGGATGTGTTTGCCTGGTAATGTTTTGCATGGATCTTCTTTTGGTCTCCCTTGGTGTGGAGTGAAGGGATCCGATAGCCTGTCAGGGATGTCGCCACCTCTTCCCTAGATAAAATGTGCATTTCACCTTTGCCAAACTCACAGTTTACATTTTGTTAGCATTTATAAACTCCTGATGAATTAGGGTATCCTTAGCGCACTGCATCAGGAGTTTACCCAGAATAATAATATTGGCGTTACAAAATGTGCAAGGAAAACCTGCACCTGTTATATTAGCGCCAAGATTATTGCATCAGCCTGCTGGAGTCGTCACCCCTGGGAACGACCGAGGAACCGAGACTCTGTGCAGAGCCAGGATTAGCACAATTAATCAAGCCCTAAAAAATAAAGAGGTAGATCTTAAAAGAATACTCGATCGCGTACTTTTGTTCGCGCACCAGGCGCAAACAAAAGTACGCTGGATTTTATAAGATACGCGCATAGTCCTGGATCGGCGCACGCAAGGCTGCCGATTTTGGGCAGCCTGTGCGTGCCGAGCCGCACAGCCTGCCTCCGTTCCCTCCGAGGCCGCTCCGAAATCGGAGCGGCCTCGGAGGGAACTTTCTTTCGCCCTCCCCTCACCTTCCCCTCCCTTCCCCTAACTAACCCACCCCCCCCCGGCCCTATCTAAACCCCCCCTTTACCTTTGTTCCTCGATTTACGCCTGCTAGAAGCAGACGTAAATCTACGCACGCCAGCAGACTGCTGGCGCGCTGTCATCCGACCCGGGGGCTGGTCCGGAGGCCTCGACCACGCCCCCGGGCCGGCACCACGCCCCCCGGTCCCGCCCCCGAAATGCCGCTTCATTCGGCCCCGCCCCCGACACGTCCCCTTTAAAAAGCCCTGGGACTTACGCGCGTCCTGGGGCTCTGCGCGCGCCGGCGGCCTATGCAAAATAGGCCGCCGGCGCAGGGCATTTAAAATCCGCCCCAAAGGACACACTCACTCAAAGTTGCAAATATACAATATTTTTGCTTTAAAAAAATATTAAAATCAACTATGTCTATTCATTTTAAAACAAAAATTGGACAAGGATGTGAAAAACTAGGGACCTAAACTATTTAGAAGAACAGAGAAAGGGGCCGGGGCAGTAGGGAGGCCAGGGAGAGCAGATTTAGGGGGGGGGGGGTGGCTGGCACATACCCTGGTGCCAAGATAAAGCCAGCAGTACCAGGCTGTGGTGCTGCAGGGTCTCAGCTTGGCGCGCAGATGTAGCAGCCAGATCCCCGAGGGGGCTGCTCGCATCACCCTCAGCTCCTTCGCCCATCACCTGCATGGCTTCACCAAACTGGTGCTCCAGACGATGGGTCTGGATCTCCAGTCCGGCCGGCAGATGATGGTGGAAGAGGCAGAGGGCGATGAGGGTCTCCCTCAACCAGCAAAGGCTGGCCAGGCTGTGTCTCAGCATCCCCACTGCCTCGGTGCAGAAGGGGAGGAGGCCCTACTGGGATCGGGAGAGGGTGCTATGGCCCGGGATGCACCTCCTGGAGCTGGAGGACCGCCACCGCCGCTGCTGCTGCTACTGCTCCTGATGGTGGATGGTATGGGGGAAGGGCATCCTGCTCCTCCCCGGCAGTGGGGGGCTGCGTTGGCAAGGTCTGGGGCTGGGTCGTTGCCAGCCTCCTGCTGCGGCTCCTTCTCTTCCTCCTCTTCCGGTGACGAGTTGTCATCTGTGAAGCGAAGAGCAATAGTATGCCATGTCCTGTGCTCCCATTCTGTTTGAGGGCATTGCTTTAGTTGGGGAGGTGTAAAGCTAATAGGTAGGAGGATATATGACGTTCTATATGTGGTGTGTAACCCATAGGAACATCCTTTGACATTCAGAATACCAATTGCAGATGGCTGTTGTTTGATGCTGCCTTGCACGTGCAATGGGCTGTGTGTCCAACTCGGTGGCAGGGTTTGAAGTAGTGGTCCACATAGCAAGGCATCTAGGGCCATGAGGCTGCACATCCCAGTTGTGTTGGATAGGGCCCATATAATTTGCAATGCAAAGAAATCTTTGAGAGGTTGTGAAGAACCTGAAGGTTCCCCAGCTAGGCCAGGGGGGTACTTTTCAATGAACTCCTCATGGCATCGCTGCCTGTGACCCCCCCCAGAACTTTCTTCATGTAAGTATGTGCAAATGAGTATTTTTGTAAGCTGAAAGCAGAGGAAGGATCCCGCAGAGTAGTAGGCCCATGTGTGTGTGCTGGTAGAAACTGACCATGTGAATATGGCCTTGATGGCTAGAGAAAGAACTTAACCTTCAGCCCCAGCCCGCCGAGTCCGCAGCCGGTCCAGCCACCTACTCTTATGCAGGCGCATCCACCGGGCCTTCTTCTTTAGGTCCTCAAGCTATAGGAAGGAGTAGGATGAAAAAGCTGAATGTGCACTTTCACTGTTAACAGGGACTTGCATAATGGTAATTGTCATCATGTATCCTATTGATGTCTGACATGCGTAGCGTGGTTCTTTGCTCTCCATTACTGTACATAGAAGGGATGCAATGGTATCTGCACTGGCAGACTGCATGAAGGTAGCTGTGCAGTGCGGGCAGTGGGCATTCCCGTTTACATAGAGGGGGCAGCTTGGTGGAGTACCAAGGAGCCATGCAACAGGCCCTGACAATGTATGACATTGGCTATAAATAAACATTAAATAAAATGTGCCATAGAGCCAAGAACTTCCAATGCCTCTGGAGATCGTCAGTGCCGGTCATGTCCTCCATCTGCATGGCCTGACGAGGCAAGTTTCTCCATTTCCAATGGGAGGCTTTATCCAGGATCATCCTTCTCAATGAAAAGGCTTTCCGCACCCACAACTGCTCCCCTTCACCTCGCAGCGAACGACACCATTTTCCATTTAGGTTCCATGATCTGCCCTAGGATACCCCCCCCCCCCCCCCCCACCAAGAAAGTCAGCAACCTTCCTCCAAAAAAGGTTTACTTGAGGACATCCCCAAAATGCACGGGAAAAGGAAACTCTCGCTGAAGCTGATTTCAGACAATCCAAGCCCTATGAGCTCGGAGTGGCGAGACATTAGCCCTGCGTAAAACTTTGTAGCTCTTCTCTCTCAAGGTCCATGTTAGCAGATCACTGGTAGAGTCTATGAAAAACACCCCTTTCAGTTTCTTGGGCGTAGGGTTTTCTCCTAGGTCCCCAGCCCAGGAAGAAGATAATTCTGTAAAAGGGATCTTCCGGGGAAAGCTTCTGAAGGAATTTATAAAACTTCAAGATTGTGACTTTCCCCCTTCGTTCTACCATAAAAAAAATTCTTCAAGCTTTGCCACTTCTCTAAGGGGCCGATGTAGTAAGCAGCGCTAAAGCTGCCGCGGGTTTCTGCACGCGTTTTTTTCTCACGCTAGCCTTAGGCGGGTTTGTAATAACGTGCTCGGCGCGGGGAAACCGCGCGCAGAAACCCGCTTAAAAAACACGCGGCTGCTTTAGCTCTAGTTCATGCAAACGAGGCAAGTTCACTCTTCACGGGCTTTGCAGTAAGACATGCAGCAGTTAGTGCTGGTTTTTTAGCGCCTGGGTCAGGGCAGGAGTTAAAGCACGCCACGTGTCTGGAATCTGGTTTTACCGATGTTAGCACGGTTGCCCGTGCAGCTCTGCTGCATCACCCGTGCCTGCCGGCCTCTGCTAGAACAGCTGCCACACGGTCGGCGGCGACGGAGCATGAAGGCAATAGATATTGCTCTACCCACCTTCAGTTCCACTCCTGCACCACTAATCTCTTTACAGTTTTATTGAAAGGGGAAATCTTCCCCTCCTCTCCCCATCCCCCCCCCCCTCAAGAAGCACTCATGGGCCACCACATCAATGCGGGTTTCGGTGCCGGTTTGCGCGCATGCGGTTTATCACATAGGGCTGTGAGCGCGTGCTTGTGCGTGCTTTTCCGAACGGGTTTCACATCAGCGTGGATTTTCTGCGTGCGTCTCATTTACATGCGCGGCCTTTATTGCATCCTGCGGAGGCATCTGCTTTTATTGCGCGTGCTAAAAACAATTACGCGCAGGCAACTAGCAAGGCGTGTGAGGGGTCCAGAGAGCAAAGACAGTGCCTGAACTGTTAAAATATGAAAAATTCATTTGTAGCAATCGTTCCCGCATTGGTTGGAAAGATAACCTGGAGTCATCTAGTAAGAATAAAAAGATCCTGCAAACGCTCGGAAGCCGATATTCAAAGGGTCCGTCTAGGTAACTTTTTGAGTCACCTGAATAGAAACCTGAGATATTTCCCCCACTCTCCTGCTAAAATTTGTCCAGTAACACGTTACTCGCAGAAAATTTAGCCAGGTAAAAAGAGCTCGTGATGGGGGGCACAGCCAAACTCATATTCAGTAACTGCTCAGCTGAAGTTAGCCAGGTACATCTGGTCAGAAAAATGCCCATCCTAAAATTACGCAGATAACTTTCTCTGGGATATTCAGTGGATCACTTAATCCGGATCTGTTTCACCGAATATCCAGGTAAAATTACCAGGTAAAGCTCACTCTCACTGCTGAATATCCGACCTCCCAGTGACAAGTCCCGAGATCAAGTCCCACTGCAGTCACTCTGCTAGGAATTTCGAGAGTAACAATCTGGACAGCAAAGAAAGTAATATTTAAAGGATTTTATACATATACGATCACACTGACAGCATGAAAACGCTGGAAAAATGTTTTGCTGGAGTTCAAAAGAGGGTCCTGAACGAAGTTATTTGGAAACCACTGGGCCAACGGAGAGCCCCCTTGTAGGCCTGTAAGAAACGGGCCCTGAGAATTCCTGGCACTCGTAGCCCTGGGGGGGACGCACAGGCTTCCTTTAGCCATCATTAACCACCTCTGGAAACCCTTGGAACACACTGCTCCAGATTACGAGACGGAATAATCAACTGGTGACAGCAAGAGCTTAGAGGAAAAGCCAAATAATATCAAACTCACTTGGGGAATTACAAACAAAATGATAATGCAGTATTAGGAGCTTACTTTTCACTGCCTCGGGCTTCTTGGCCTAGTGTTAGAGGAAAACTGTCAGATCCAGGCAGGTAAGATGGCAACCGATACGCATTCTGCTATGAAGGTTCAGTCTGCAAGCCTGATCTTTGTGATACCTGCAAAAGAACTTTGACTACTCAGCTGAGCATTTATACCCACTGGATGGAGGGCGTACATATCACTTTAGCATATCTATCTATATGCATACATTACATATAAGATGGTTTTCAACTTTTGATTATTACTTTTGCCTTACATTCCAAAGGGAAGACGATTTATGAGACTGGCATGCCTCTGTGTGTGTTTTTATGTGCTTGTGTGTATGCGTGTGGGGGGTCCTATGCACCCCAAATTTTCAGGATGTTTTAGGGGATGCAAGAAGATCCTGACTGGAGCATTTTTTTTTTTTTTAGGGATTCACGCATATGCGGATCTGCGAATGTCGGTGCACGACCCGGAACATGCGTTTCTTTTAGTTCGGCACGGATCTTTATATTCTCCTTTTCAAATTACTTTTATAGATGTTTTTATCCCATGAGATAGGGGGGAAACAATCCAGGAGAGAAAGGGGTAAAGGAAGGAACAAACGTGTTCACAACCTCAGCGGGACTTCCAGGTTTCCCTGCGGGACACCCTTCTGTTTGCTGTGAAATCATTTTGGCATTTTAAACTCGCTTTATTGTCAACTGAGCCGGTGAAAGGAGGCGAATCAAAATAAACCCAAGCTCTGAATGTCTGTGCCGCACGACAAAGTTATCCTTTTTCCCAAGCACAACCTCAGACCTGTCTTTGAGATTGTTTGTGCTGTTGTTTCGTCGCTCGCTCGCTCTTTTATCTGACGGCAGACAAGGACCGATTTGGCCTTTTTCATAAAGCCCAGTTTTATTCCTGGCCATAGACACCAGCTGAACACTGACCTTCCCCTCCCTTCCTCAGAGCCAGGGATCCTTTGTGCTTATTCCCAAACGGTTTCCACCTCATCATTAGAAGCTTTCTATACATTCCCTTAATATTTTGCAAATATATTTTCTTTTGCGGCTCGGTGCTACTAACACCTAGAGCTCCCGTGCTTCTTTCTCTGTTACTCCCTGGTCTGTCCAGGATCTACCTGGGTGTCGTTCCTTATCCCTGCTGTTAGCCAGCAAAAACGAATGATTCCTAGTGCTGGAGGAGAGGCAAGGCTAGAAACGGGAGAAAAATAAACACAAGAGAAGTGGTTTGGGAGCTGAAAAATAACTTTCTGAAGGATTTTTCCACCTGGAGAAGAGTGTGAAAAATTTGGCCAAACCATTTACCCAGGTCAAAAGTAAGAAGATTTTAAAATTCTCCCAAAACTGAGTGTGGGGCTTAGCTTCCTGAATTCTTTCAAAGGTCTGGTTCATGTGAAACCAGGATGCTTGGTCATTGGTGGAAGTTTTTTTTAGAATTTCATGTCAACTAGTCCACACAATCCATAACGATCCTTGCTTTGTGCTTCCATTTGACCTTCTCATTTCTATAGAGAAATGAGGCCAAAGCATAACAAGGAAACATAGAAATGTGGAGGAGGGATGTGCATTTGTTGGTAATGAATGCCAAAAATGCAACGAATGGGGCCATTTTCCAGTTTGTTCCAAATGGCATGAACTAGAAATATCCTGCTACAAAAATACCTCAAACTTTTGGGGTATTTTAAAAAAATGGGCCATGCCCAAAAACTATCTGGGCATGGTGTTGGGGGCTAGTACCGGGCTGGGCTTAGCACAGAGGCCTATGACCAGATTGGAGCTGTGGCCTGGCACTAAGTCCCTGGCTAGGGCCCTGTACCAAGGCATAAACCTTGGCTGGGATCTGGTGACAAGACGTAGGCCCAGGCCAGGACTGGGGCCCAGTGCTGAGGCCTAGTCATCAGCTAGGCCTGGCACTGAAGCCTAGGCCCATGCTCAGACCAGTGCCAAGGCCTAGGTTCAGGTCGGGCTCGGTGCCAAGCCCTAGGCTTTAGCCAGGATCGGTGCTGCGGCCTAGGCTCTGGCCAGTCCCAGCACCAAGTCTTAGGCCTGGTTTGGGGCCTCTAATTGGTGTTGTCCTTTTCTGGGTGCTTGAAAAATAATGTCATCCACCTTGAGGACGGCACCAAAGTAACAACAATTTGGCGCCTTCCTCTAGTGTGAATGACGCCATTTTGATATACAGCTGTAGAAATGTTGGTCAAACATCAAAATGGTCATACATCCGTGTTTTGGCTCAAGAAGGCCCAGCAGGATCTTTTTTATTGTTTCTTTTTTTGTTTGTTTCAAGGGTTTTTTTTTCTTGTTTAATGTTTTTTTTGTTTGTTTTTTTAATTTGGCAAATAAACTGAACCGAAATAAAACATTAAATGAACCAAACAAAAATATTAAAAAAAAACCCCTCTTGAAATGAAAAAAATAAAGCAAACAAAAATGTTGTGGTTACACATCCCTAATGTGGAAGGAACATGACGGCAGGTGAGGACCTCGAGGGCATGTAGTTTGCCTAACTTCATTCCCACTGCATGGACCTCGACTCCATTCCTCGCTGCTCCACAGACCCCAGTTCATCTTTGACTTGCTACAACCTCTTTCGTATCTGTTTGGCCAGTCAGAAAAAAAAAAAAAAACAACAACAAACAAATGATTTTAAGGGACTGGGAGGCAAAAAAATAAAATCAAAGCCTGCATCTCAAGACTCTGGTGTTTTCTTATTTTTATTTTTTTTCCCTGCTGTTACAAACCACAAGCGCTGGTCAGGTGCCCTAATGTCCTGTTGTCCTGGGAAACTAAACAGACTCTCATAATGCGAGGGCAGGCAGAATATGACCCAAAACAAGTCCATTTTTTTTGTCTTTCTCCGAAATCTCAGCTCTTTTTAGTCCAGAATCCTTAAGGCATCATTTAGGTGCGGGAGGGGGGAGAGAGGGGATAAGCTGTTTGTTTTCTGCTGACCTTCTTTTATGTAACACGATATGCATGCTTGAGCGAGCCCTGAATACATCCAAACATGTGTCATCAGCTGAATGTCGCTGCCCCCTTCTATTAGAATGGATTTGGGTAGCATATGTGGGAATAGTCCTGCCATGGATACCCAGGGGAAAAAGGGAGGAATAGAAGGCGGCAATTAGCAGAAGCAGTCCCCAGACCCCTCTGCTAAGCCTCAGTGAGAAGTACAAAGGACTTTATCTCATGTGCATGGAAACCATTACGGTCAAGACGAGAAAATCGTGGAAAATGAAACTTTACAAAACAAGAATAGCCCAGGAAACCCAACCCCCCTCCTGCCTCAGCACGCATTTCATCTGGGCTTCACATGTATCATCTAGCAGGGCTCGCTCTCTTCCCTGATAATGATTTCCCTTTGTAATTTCCTGCAGGAAGTCACTGCAGCCATAAAATAAGTGGTGGTGGTGGTGGTGGTGATTCCTGATTTATTTTTTTTTTTTTGGTCACGGCCGTTTGCACTGATCTCACTAATTAAGGGATGACAGCAGCGTTTGTTAGGGATCAGAAGTGGGCCATGGGGGGCACCAGCAGCTGGGGAAAAAAAAAAAAGTTCCGATAGGTAAAATAAACCGGGCCGTTGTTGTTTACCAGGGGCTTGATGAGTTCTGTGAAACCTAAGCACAACAAAAAGCAGTTTTTCAGGGGAGGAGGGGGGTTACATTCAAGATGGTCTGTAATTGATTACCTGAGGCATGCAAAAAACAACAAAAAATAAATAAAAAATAGGTAGACTGGGGCAATCTTGCATGGAATTAAGAAAACAAATTGCGAGGCTACAATACAAAAGCCAGCTGCCGTCTGTTTCTTTTCTGGATATTTCATGGTAGCAGAAAAACGTGGGGTGAATTTTCAGAGACTTGTGTATTATTATCATTAGCATGTACGCACGTGCACGCTACTTTATAAACCCCAGACATACGCGTGCATGTTTGCTTTCGTGCACACATACATGCGCAGAATAAAGGGTGGGGCATTCCAGGGCAGGGCCAATATTTACATGCGTAGGTTGCTATTTTTAAAAGACATGAGTGCAGATTTGCCGACGGACTCGCATTATTTTACGCCTGCTGGTTGTCTGGCGTGGGCGATGTTAAATGTGTTTTATGTGTACTATTGGCCGGATGGGAGGTCTGGGTGAACTGGGGGGGGGGGAGTTGAGGCTGAAGAAGCAGGTGGGCCTCGATGACCTGGAGAAGGACTGGGCGAACTGGCGGAGGAATTGGAGAAACTGGTAGTTCCGCTTACGCGTGCAATGCTTTAAAATATCCAACTTACACGCCTAAAATCCTGATCTACCCAAGTAAGCCTCACTTGGCTTTTCCATGTAAAATATGAGCATGTTTGTTTTTCAATAGGAAATGTACATGTGTTCAATTCATTGAAATACTTTCCATGCATTGCATGTATTCGCGCGAAAGCCTACATACACACGTATGTTGTGGAGTTAAGCGGACTGTGGAGAGGGAGGAGAGGGGGAGCTGCGGACGACCTGTGTAACTTTCAGATGTAATTACTCGCTGGTGTTGTTGATTGTTATTATTATAAATGAAAATAAGGAAATTACAATAAAAAAGAAGATATGCATATATTGTGTGATACCCACAGGATACAAAATACGATGGTAAAACTACTCACAGCCGTACACGCACGTAGATGTCACCATGCACAGTTGTTTGAAAATTATCCTCATAAAGTATGACGGCAGATAAGGACAGTAAGGCCAATTTACTTTGCCCAGTTTATTTCCTGGTGCGATGCCGTAGACCCCCAGTTGTCACTGGCTTTCATGTCACTCCTCAAATAGGGATTCTGACAGGCTGAGGCAGTACCGACACACTAAAAACGTGCATCCAAACCGACTGCGCTTTTTTTTAACGTGCGCTCGATCATCTACCCTGGGCACTCGATGCAAGAGGCAAAGGAGCTGTCACGTTAGGGATAAATTGTGCGCCCTAGCACGTCCACAGCATCAGGTGTCCAGGAGAAGTGACTGCGCGTGGATTAGAAAAATGGACGCTCATTAATTCAGCGTCCGTTTTCCTAACCTGACCGCTGGCAAGACATTTAAAAAAAAAAAAAAATTTTTTTTTTTTTTACATTACTCCTTTTTTCGGCTCCTCTGACTTAATATTGCAGAATTTTCTGCTTTTCTGTTAACCTTTGGGGCTCCTCAAGACTTAACGCCTGCTCCTGGACTGGCGTTAATATTTTAGGGTAAAATGTGCGCGTCGGGCGCACATTTATTTTTTACATAAGGGGGTAATAGCTAATAGCCCCATCAACATGAATTCACATGTGATGAGCGCTGTTTGCCATGCGCTGGTTTGGACGCGCTAATTCCTTTATTGCATGAGGAAATGGTAACATCCACTTCCTATGTCATAACCTATTCTGCTTCTCTCAAAGAAATTTGGGACATCGTAAGAGTGTATCTGTAAAAATTAGGGACATGCACACTCATTCTTTTCTCTTCATTTTTTGTTGTTTTTTTGTTTTCAGATATTTTTTGTTTGCCTTTCATTTTTGGGAGTTTTATTATTTATGTATTTATTTATTTGCTTTTTTGTGGTTTTTTATTTTTGGGAAATAGTGTGCAGTATTACCACTACTAGAAAACAGTGGGGCAGATTTCCAAAAATACGCGAGCGCGTACTTTTGTTCGCGCACCCGGCGCAAACAAGAGTACGCTGGATTTTAGTAGATATGTGCGTAGCCGCGCGTATCTTTTAAAATCCGGGATTGGCGCTCGCAAGGGGGTGAACATTTGTGCACCTTGCGCGCGCCGAGCCCTGCGCGCGCTGCCCGTTCCCTCCGAGGCTGCTCCAAAATCGGAGCAGCTTCGGAGGGAACTTTCCTTCCGCCTCCCCCCACCTTCCCCTCCCTTCCCCTATCTAACCCACCCCCCAGCCCTATCTAAATCCCACCCTACCTTTATTATAAAAGTTACGCCTGCCTGAGGCTGGCGCGCGATTCCCCGGCCCGGGAGCAGTTTCAGAGGCCTCGGCCACGCCCCCGGGCCGGAACCACGCCCACGTCCCCGCCCACGGATGACGCGCCGCTGCGGCACGCCCCCCCAACCGCTGGGTTAACCTGTGCACTAGCCTGAGCGCCCGGTATTGCATCGGCCTGTGAGTGCTTGCATCAAGCTTTCTTGAATTCTCCTGTTCTTGCCTCCTTTCACCTCCCTAGGGAATCCGTTCCATGCATCCGCCACCCTTTCCATGAAGAAATATTATCTGATGTCACTCCTGAGCAGTTAGGCAATCAGGGGTGCAATTTTGTTGTGCTTTGATTTTAAATCTTGGCTAAGCATCAACAGATGACTAATTCTAATTTGTGTGCACACCTCATTTAAGTAAAATTGTACCTTTAGTAGAAAAAGGTTTTCCTGCGTTCATCCCTTCTTCATCGGTGTACCTGAGCCCTTTATTCTTTTCCACGCTTCCTTCATCTCTCGCGTTCCTTTCCTTCCACCCACCTACTCTGCCTCTCCCCTCCCATCCGCCTCATTATAAGTGCATCTTGTGCGAAGTATTGCAGTCACCATGCTGTCACATAACGTAAACACGATAAATTAAGAGCTAACATAATCAAGACTGGTAGCTTTCGTAAACTAAGTCAAAATTGTACCGTTGCCTTCTAATTTAGGTAATTAATTTAGATAAATTTATGACACATATTTACTGTACTAGAAATCTGCAATGACTTCAACGTTCGTATTCATAAACCAAAGGATGGAAACGGGAGAACGCTCAGCCGTTTATTTTCCGAAAGCATAATCTTCGTCTTTGTTTGACCGTGCTCACCCCCCACATCAAAATTTCTTTCCCAACAGCGCTAGCACACCACATCTGAAAGATCCCTGTACCTCTTGGCTCCCCCACAAGCTGTTCCTGGTGCTGCTTCGGGCCGCCTTTGGAGCGGTGGCTACCTGGAAGCTCAATCTGGCTCCCGGTGGGTGTAGCCCTCCGACACCTGTCACAGGAACTCTCACCCACATCGGCTTTGATCACTCTGACCCAATGAAGCCGACATGTTGGAATCAGGAAGGCTGACAGCATTTCAGAGAGTAAGACAGGCCTTTTCTGATTTGTTGAAAACGATGGGGCAGCTGCATGGGTTGCGTAAGATGTTAGTGCTCACGTAATGCTCATCTGTCAATAGCTCCCTCTGGTCATGACTGGAGTTAGATTCTGATGCAGTAAAGCGTCTCCCCCATAAATATTTCTTTCTATATTTTTACATTTTTGTTACGAAAATGGATGAGTTAAGTTCTAACTTTGAACTGTTGTAAAGATGTATGATATAAAGTATTTGTAGTTTTTTTGGGGGTGTTTAGTGTTTGAAAAAAACAATATAAATTTAAGTGAAAAAAAAAAAAAAGTCAGATAAATGGTTTGCAATTGCCCCCAGGGAGGGCACTATTTATGGGCTGTCTTTCATTATTTTTTTTCAATAGCTGTGTTGGCCAGAACACTGTAGTGCTTGGTACAATCAGATTGGTGGCGTTATTTTTTTCCCACCTTTTCTGCTTGCATTTTCAGTGCCTTCTCTGCCTTTTATCTTAAGGGTACGGAGGAGGTTTTAGACAGGGAGGGACTTTTTAATAAGACTGCTATGGGTCCAATAAACGAAAGCATGCTTTGCATGCTATATGAAAGAGCTACGATTTTATTTTAGGAAACCAAATGTGTTTAAAGATTCTTGCAGAAATATTACATAGTAGTTTGAGGTCTGCTTGTTTCAGCCTTTCTACTCCAGTAGCAAGTGGTGTTGGGTCAATGTCATTGTTAAGAAGCCGTTCCAGCATGTAGGGCTGAATTATACAGCGCTCTGTGTCTTCTGCATCATAATCCATCGCTTCGCTTCTACTAGAGATGTGCATTTGTTTGAAGCAAAAGTGTAAAACATGGCAAATGAGCCCATTTTTGTTTCATTTCAAACGAACCAAAAAAAAAAAAAAGTCATCAGTTTTTTGTTTTCAGTAAATAGTGTGCACTATTTAGAAATTAAGGTGCACTATTTGCAAAATAGTATGTCCTGTTAACAATCAGTACATGCTAGTAGCAAACTAGCACACCCTATTTGCAAATAAGGCACACTGTTTTCTAGAAGTGGTAATACTGCACACTATTTCCCCAAAATAAAAAAAACCCCACAAAAAAAGCAAATAAAAAAATACATAAATAAACAAAACTCCCAAAAATGAAGGGCAAACAAAAAATATCTGAAAAACCAAAAAACAACAAAAAATGAAGAGAAAAAGAATGAGTGTGCATGTCCCTAATTTTTACAGATACACTCTTACGATGTCTCTAATTTCTTTAAGAGAAGCAGAATAGGTTATGATGATATAGGAAGTGGCTGTTACCATTTGTACTGTCCATGGGATGCATAAGGAATATCAAAGTCACTGATGGTAGTTTGAGACCCAGAGTTCCCTTTCTTCTCAAAATGGCTGACAAAACACACTGAAAACATAAAGGTGAATTTTAAAAGCCTGGCGAGCACATCAGTTAGGGGATGTGCAAAGAAGTCGGGCTCGTGCGCGCTGACTGTATTTTGGAAAGCGTTCAGATAACGCTCGTAAATGCCGCTGCGCGCACATCATAAAAGTTTCCAAAAAGGGGAGGGGCGTGAGCGTGGTCTGGGGGCAGGGACGTGCGTGTAAAAATTACGTGGCCCCGGCGTGCGCCGAGATCCCCCGCCTCGTAACTTTGCTTCTGCTGTGGATGATGCGTAAGTTGTAAAATAAAAGGATCGAGCCATTCCTGAGGCGTTTAACATTAAAGGGTCTGGGGTGACTGGGGGGAGTGTCGGCTATCAAACGGGGGGGGGGGGGGGATGGGGGGTTGGAGGACCTAGCTGTTAACTGGGCAAACTGGTGGATGAACTGGTAAACTGGGAATAGCTTTGGGACGCGTCCCTTTTAAGATCCGACTTACGCGGAAGATGCGGGATTTGCGCCCCCACGTAAAATTAGGCGCGAACGTGCGCGTGGCCAGGCTGTTTTATGATGTGCACACATGTACACGCGCGAGGGATAAAATGGCCGCGTCCCTGGGCGCGGGCTGACGTACACACACGCAAATGTGCGCCCGGGCGCCGGTTTGAAAGCTGCCGGCTTCTCCTGCCTTTCCGGTGAAAGGTTCTTCCTGCTCCGGCTCCATAGCCTCACCCCCTTCTCCTGTAGAATGGCCCGGGACTGAAGGGAGCACCACTACAATCGCGGCACAGACTGTCTGACATTATTAGATGCAGTACTGGGTTAACGTGAAGTTTTGACTGCTGTGCTCTGGGCAAGACTCAGCCGGCAGCTCATCTTTCCAAAGTGACAGCGAATGTGTAACGCGAGCAATCTCTGCAAAACCGATCTGTTGATAAATTTGTATTAGCAACAGCAACAAAAACCCATCTCACACCACAGCTTCTATTTTTTTTTTCTTTTATCTTTAACATCCTTTCAGATTTTATTTTTTAAATTTCCCTCTTGCTCTCTTGGTGGTCCATTCCTGTTCTAAATTAGAAAATATTAAATAATAATACTACAGCGCTAAGCCCCCTCCTCCTTACCATTTCCCCATCGAGTGGGCCTGGTGCTTAGGCTACTGGACCATAATGGAATGAAAAGTCATGGCTGGTCAGTCAAGACTCATCTCTGCCTGTAACCTCCGATGTGACCACAGGCACGTCCTGCCGCCTCCCCTTGTGTCTCCGGGAAACTATTGACATACCCGAGAACTTTTCATTTCCACTCACCTTGAGATTGGCACAGGTTTAGCTCAAGGGAGGAGAGGGGCAACCAGCGGCAGCGGCATGCACACAAACTTTCTCTCACTCACATAAACTTATGCACACACACATGTCCACTCACACACAATGTCCACTCACACATACTTGTGTGCACATTTCTCCATCTCTCACACCCATTCTCTCCCTCATCTCTCACTCACGGAAACTTATGCACACACACACACACACACAATGTCCACTCACACTTACTTGTGTGCACATTTCTCCATCTCTCACACACATTCTCTCCCTCATCTCTCACTCACAGAAACTTATGCACACACACACACACACAATGTCCACTCACACTTACTTGTGTGCACATTTCTCCATCTCTCACACACATTCTCTCCCTCATCTCTCACTCACGTAAACTTATGCACACACACACACACACACATGTCCACTCACACTTACTTGTGCGCACATTGTGTGTGTGTGTGTGCGCACATTATGCGCGCACACACACACACACAATATCCACTCACACTTACTTGTGTGCACATTTCTCCATCTCTCACACACATTCTCTCCCTCATCTCTCACTCACAGAAACTTATGCACACACACACACACACACAATGTCCACTCACACTTACTTGTGTGCACATTTCTCCATCTCTCACACACATTCTCTCCCACATCTCTCACTCACGTAAACTTATGCACACACACACACACATGTCCACTCACACTTACTTGTGCGCACATTTCTTCATCTCTCACACCCATTCTCTCCCTCATCTTTCACTCACAGAAACTTATGCACACACACACACACACACACACACACAATATGTCCACTCACACTTACTTGTGCGCACATTTCTCCATCTCTCACATACATTCTCTCCCTCATCTCTCACTCATGTAAACGTATACACAGACATCCACTCACACTTACTTGTGCGCACATTTCTACATCTCTCACACCCATTCTCTCCCTCACGTAAACTTATGCACACACACACATGTCCACTCACACTTACTTGTGCACACATTTCTCCATCTCTTCCTTGCACCACCCTTGCACATCCCTTGCACCACCCTTGCACATCCCTCCCTTGCACCACCTTCCTCCCACCTATCCCCCCCCTCCCCCCTTTCAACCCTCCTTGCCAACCTTAACCTTAAAATATCCTCATCAACAAGTCATTTACGTACATATGTTATATACTATATCAAATGTTCCATGTAATCCTGTTATTTCTGTTACAATTCGTTATATTTTATTACAATGTTATAATTTATTATATTTATTACAATGTTATAATGTAAAATAGGGCTGTTACTACCCTATTCTTTTAGTTATCTGGAAACCGATGTGATATCTCGATCGAACGTCGGTATATAAAAGAAATAAATAAAATAAATAAATAAATAAATCTCTCACACACATTCTCTCCCTCATCTCTCACTCAAGTAAATCTATGTGCACACACACACACAATGTCCACTCACACTTACTTGTGCGCACCCATTCTCTCCCTCATCTCTCACTCACGTAAAATTATGCGCACACACACACAATGTCCACTCACACTTACTTGTGCACACATTTCTCCATCTCTCACACCAATTCTCTCCCTCATCTCTCACTCATGTAAACTTATGCACACACACACACAATGTCCACTCACACTTACTTGTGCGCACATTTCTCCATCTCTCACATACATTCTCTCCCTCATCTCTCACTCACATAAACTTATGCACACACACACAATGTCCACTCACACTTACTTGTGTGCACATTTCTCCATCTCTCAAACCCATTCTCTCCCTCACGTAAAATTATGCGCGCACACACACACACACAATGTCCACTCACACTTACTTGTGTGCACATTTCTCCATCTCTCACACCCATTCTCTCCCTCATCTCTCACTCACAGAAACTTATGCACACACACAATGTCCACTCACACTTACTTGTGTGCACATTTCTCCATCTCTCACACCCATTCTCTCCCTCATCTCTCACTCATGTAAATGTATACACAGACATCCATTCACACATACTTGTGCGCACATTTCTCCATCTCTCACACCCATTCTCTCCCTCACGTAAACTTATGCACACACACACACACACATGTCCACTCACACTTACTTGTGCACACATTTCTCCATCTCTCACACCCATTCTCTCCCTCATCTCTCACTCAAGTAAACCTATGTGCACACACACACACAATGTCCACTCACACTTACTTGTGCGCACCCATTCTCTCCCTCATCTCTCACTCATGTAAAATTATGCGCACACACACACAATGTCCACTCACACTTACTTGTGCACACATTTCTCCATCTCTCACACCAATTCTCTCCCTCATCTCTCACTCATGTAAACTTATGCGCACACACACACAATGTCCACTCACACTTACTTGTGCGCACATTTCTCCATCTCTCACACCCATTCTCTCCCTCATCTCTCACTCACGTAAACTTATGCGCACACACACAAACATGTCCACTCACACTTACTTGTGCACACATTTCTCCATCTCTCACACCCATTCTCTCCCTCATCTTTCACTCACGTAAACTTATGCGTGCACACACACACATACACACACACACACACATGTCCACTCACACTTACTTGTGCGCACATTTCTCCATCTTTCACTCCCATGCTCACTCATTCTCTCCCCTCAGCCTGGAAGGTAGCAGTCACAACAACATTTCTCCTTCCCCAGGACCAGGCCGACCAATGGCCTCTCCTTCATTTTGCAGCCTAGGGCCAAAGGATCCTCTTCCCTCCATGTGGCCAGACACTCCTCAATACGTCTGGTCTGAGTGGCTCAAATGACTTTTCCTTTGGTGCTCGCTCTTCTGCAGTGGCAGCTGGAGTTTTTGGATGTTGGCCCTGAGAGACGGCATTTCCTTCAGAATTCTGCAGTCTTCAGACCAAATCCAGAGAAGTTTTTTTTTTTTTTTTACTTGTACTCCGCTACTTCCAAAAAATACATTCAGCACGGATTACAATTGAACATCCATAATAAAATAATTCCCAGATATAGCAATAGAAAACAAGGCTTTCGTCTTAATCCAGTGTTGCCACATAACCAATTCAATTATTATTATTATTATTATTATTATTATTAATAATAATAATAATAATAATAATAGTAAAAGGAACACACTGGGACCAATATTCAAAAAATCCTAAAATAGATAACTTATCCAGCTAAACGTTAGCCAAATAAGTAATAAGGATATTCAAAACTCACCATTTAGCTGGATAACTTGTGAGCTATCCAGCTAAATGGCTTTGAATATTAGTCTCGTTCTTAAAACTTCAAGATACATTTTGAAAATTGCTATCAGAATCAAAATGCATAAGAGGTGAATTTTAAAAGCCCGACGCACACATTAATTAGGGGATGCGCGAAGAAGTCGGGCTTGTGCGCGCCGAGCGGATTTTAAAAGAGGCAGAGATACACGCGCGCATCTCCCCGCAGCGCTCACATCTCAAACGTTTTCAGAAAGGGGTGAGGCATAGGCATTTCAGGGCGTGAATCTAAAATGTGCACATAAATACTGACGCGACTCGGTGCGCGACGAGGCCTCCTGCCTCGTAACCTTAATTCTCTACGGATGCTGTGTAAGTTACAATTTAAAGAAAACTAGGCAGATCTGAAGGGTTTTAAGGGTTGGGGCTGAGTAGGGGGAGTGACGGCTGTCAAACCGGGGAGGGGGTGTGGGGGAGGGGGGTTGGAGGACCTGCCTCTTTCCTGGGCAAACTGGGGCTGAACTTGTAAAACTGGGAAAGGTGTCAGCATGCGCCCTTTTAAAATCCCCCGATTTACGCGTCAGAAGCGGGATTTGCGAGCACATGCGTGCGCCCGCTTAAAAGATAGAAATATGAAATAATTAACTTAAAGGCTATGTAAAAGAATATAATAAGGTAAGGGTATAGGTGTTAACATGTGATAGCGGGATTATGTACAAGTATAACATATAGTATAACATATATATATAACATATAACATATAGTATAACATATAACATATAGTATAACATATAAGTATAACATATAGACTCAGACTGGCTATTCAGCCATGGGCAGGATTCATAAGCAGCTGCAATGATCCTACCAGAATGAACTTCACCCTCTCTGGCTCTGCTTGGCTCCTGTAAGGTCACACAGCGAGGGGTGGACAGGGGTACAAAGGTGAGGTCTCCAGCCGGCTGGCTCATCTGTGTTCCAGCTACTGCACCGCTCCGGTTTTCATGCTAAGGGAAATAAGCTGCCCAGAGTAAAAACATTTAAAGACACCCTTTGTTGGTTAAAGCCCTAGATGTGCATTTCCCATTGGAAATGTTTCAGGCTTGATAGTATTCCACCAAGCTGTCACTGTCAGCATCTCAGCTGTGGCACTTAACATACTGAATGCGTCTGGAATAATTCCATCAGCGTGCATGTCGGCAAAAGATGCCAGCAAATCACTCAGATCGTCCGTCACCCGCCTTCTCAGAAAAAACGCCTTCTTAGATCTTCCCCGTTTCTTGGGGATTTCTGTCTCCGAGCACCCCAGGCAAAAAAAAAACAAACAAAAAAAAACCCTGCATCAGTTCTCTTAAAATTTCTTGCAGTAAGACAGTGGTTTGCAAACCTTTATTTTTTTTTTCCCTAGGCAACCAGTAGATTAAGAACAGTTTATCCCAGGACCCAAGCAATAACACCTTCAAACCTGAGTTTGCATAACTGCCAGCTATAACCCCTTCATATCAAGAAATAAGCAAAACTACGTTAGTGCAGAACAGAGCACATCTCAGAAGAGCAAGGCCCGGATCTGGACCTGACGAACCTCTGGGTATTGAGACTGCAACGGGGGCCACTTCAGATCCACAATTCCCGGTTTAACAAACAAAAGTTAAAAAATCGAAATTAATTAAGTTGGTTACTGGTTAAAAAAAAAAAAGACCAACCGAGGTCTCCTCAGTTTAAGTACTTGATGATCTTGAGATGTTGTCTAATTTTTTTCAAAGTGTGGGGGCACGGGGGAAACTTTGCTTCACCTTCAGCCTCCTCCTGTAGTTTTCGGATTAGCAGGTCGCCTACCTCAGGCAGCTCCTACTTTTGTTGGTGGGATTTCGTCTGGTAAGAGCTTGGTAAGCGAAGGCCCCTGTGCAGAGCACATTACCGTGCTGGCAGGGATCGTCACGTTCAAAGTCACCGCCACCTGGCCAGGACGAAAACATTTTTTTTAAAAAGCTGGTTTGCTACCTGCGCGGGCTCAGGGGTGATTAGGCTCTGAATCAACCGGTCCAGCAAATTCAGAGGCCGAGCGTACGTTTTCTCCCGTTCGTGCACGCATTTCTGCAAAGACGGTCATTTTTCAAACCGGTGCTCAGACGCACAAAGGCGCCTGTGCGTCAGTGTACATCCAGGGAAGACGGTGACTGTATAATATGTGTGCACAAATGCGTGCATGTTGTAAAATATACTGGGGACGTGCGCACATGTGCACACATGTGCGCACAATTTTTAGCAGGTGCGTGTCCAGTCTAGTAAATCCCGTTTCTGCCGCTTAAGTCGGGGAATTTTAAAACGGGCGTGCGTCCACGCCATCGCCAGTTTCACCAGTTCGTCCACCAGTTACCCAGTTAAGAGCTAGGTCCTCCAAATCCCCCTGGTTTGATAGACCGCACTCTTTAAGCCCCTGCAAAATGACTTTTTTTTTTTTGTTTTTACAACTTATACCTCCGCCATAGCAGAAGTAAACTTGCACGGCGGTGGAACTGGGCGCGCACCAGAGTGTGTAAGTGTTGGCCATGCCCTGAAATGCCCACGCCGTGCCCCTTTTTGGAACTGAGTGAGATGTGCAGGTAGCAGTAGCTACGCACGCCTCCGGGCGGCTTTTAAAATTCGGTGGGCATGCGCAAGGCCAACTTCTGTATACATCTCCCGATTTTGGCACACGCCATGCTTTTAAAATTCACCTTAAAGGGAGTTTAGCACACAAAAAATGTGCAGCGCATGCACACGCACACGCACACACACAGAGTGGAGTAAAAATGTGAACACAAATTAGTGATCCTATATGGAAATCCCATGTTAATTAAGGAAATGGCTATTATGAAAGGTACAGAGAAGGGCGACCAAAATGATAAGGGGAATGGAACAGCTCCCCTATGAGGAAAGGCTGAAGAGGTTAGGACTTTTCAGCTTGGAGAAGAGACGACTGAGGGGGGATATGATAGAGGTGTTTAAAATCATGAGAGATCTAGAAGGGGTAGATGTGAATCGGTTATTTACTCTTTCGGATAGTAGAAGGACTAGTGGGCACTCCATGAAGTTAGCATGGGGCACATTTAAAACTAATCGGAGAAAGTTCTTTTTTACTCAACGCACAATTAAACTCTGGAATTTGTTGCCAGAGAATGTGGTTCGTGCAGTTAGTATAGCTGTGTTTAAAAAAGGATTGGATAAGTTCTTGGAGGAGAAGTCCATTACCTGCTATTAAGTTCACTTAGAGAATAGCCACTGCCATTAGCAATGGTTACATGGAATAGACTTAGTTTTTGGGTACTTGCCAGGTTCTTATGGCCTGGATTGGCCACTGTTGGAAACAGGATGCTGGGCTTGATGGACCCTTGGTCTGACCCGGTATGGCATGTTCTTATGAAAAAGCCCCAAAGTCTTAACAAGTGTTTTTTAAGGCTGGAAATTTAACTCCTGGGTCAGAGGTGGAGTAAAGTTAAGTCAGATTTCTGGGACTAGTGTTAGTCTATGGTGCTGGGCCAATGTGGGCCCAGACCTGAAGCTGCTCGGTGCCCGGTTTACTGCTCTCCTGGAAATCATGAATCAACAATTGCTATATAAACAAGACATGACTCAATAAGTACGCAAAACATTATTAAAACAAAAGATAAATCAATAAAAAAAAAATAATTAGTAATCATAGATGAATAAAAGCATATAAATGTGATTAAGAAGATAAGCCTAAAAATATAAAACGAGAGGAAACATACAAACCCAGTCTCAGAAAATGTATAATGTAACCTGCTGAGATACGGACATAGCACTGTGTACTCTGTTCCTGTCACATAACAACTGAATAACCAGCAGCATAACAGAAAAAAAAAAAGGTACAATGAAATGCTTTTAAATACAAAGAAATTACAACAGGTAAAACGATCTGTTCAGGGAAACATCAAAAGTGCAGTTGAGGAACCCCCTCTCCCCTGAGCTTCCTTAAACGAAATACAGACAACTAAGGGCATTCAGACTTTTGCTCAATCGCACATGGGTTACCGTGGTGATTTCTAGTATTCAAATCATACAAAGTTTACTTCCATGTTTTTTTTCAAAGCCTCGCAAACATTTGCCAAGACCTTATTTTGTGTAGGACGTATTTTATTATTATGAGTGTGATAGTATGTGTACCGCTTTTAATGTTTTGTTTTGTTTTTTTTATTTTGGAACAAATTATGATGCATACAAGTGTTTTAAAAATAAATAAATATATTTCTCAGATTTTTTTCCGGGCACCATTCACAGGGCAAATGTACGTGGAAGGACAATGCCCGGAGCGTACGTTACTCGCTAGATGAAGACCAAAAGGACTGCGTAATGAGCTGATTGCAAATAATAAATTAAGGGCAATCAGCCACCAAAAAGATATTATGTTAAGCCGTGCTGGCGAGATACAGATTAGGATGATTGATATACGATCCGGTAACATTTTCCCATCAAGTTCCTTGTGTACGACTGTTGGACCTCTATGTAGCGCTATGAGATATATATATGCAGTGCGGTCCAGAGCCAGCCCCTACTCCGGGGAGCTTACAGTCAAGACAAGAGACACAATAAGAACTAGAACCAAGTGAAAAGAAAACCACATTGGGTCACAGGAAGAGAACCCCAAACTGTAACAAAGGCTTAAAATCCAGGACACGTCTTCAAGGAGGCGCCCGAGATCCGTCCCGCCTCATGTGTGCTTTCCAGCCTTGCTTTCAATTGCCGAGTTTAGGTGATGATGTGCAGTGGGCCCGTGTGGGGGGAAGGAGCAAACCAGGAGCTCGGTGTCATCAGAATTTTTCTGCACTGTGTAAACGCAATTCAACTCTTCCCCAGCGCGGGCAAGGGGGTTGCGAAATGGACACAAATATTTATAACCCGCATTGCTTTCCAGTGAATGAAGAAGGCGCAATGGAAAACAGAAATAAAGCAACGTGACCACATAGTTAGCCCTCTGCTAAACAACTTCCTCGGAGGGTGAAAGGTTAGGCTAATCAGACATCAATTAACTACAGCTGTAGGCCGCACTCATTACTGCACAGAGAAAATGCTTAAAATAATTGGGATAGCCAATTGCACCTTTGGCATAGCCTTCATTAACAGGTCTGGCGCAACGAGCAGATGTACTAGCAATGTATCACGTTAAGTAGCTAAATATATATTTAAATGCAGTTGGGAAATGCAGTGCATTATTAATAGTTTTCTTTTACTTTCTGCATCTATTGAAACCCAGCTTTAATGCTAAGAAACACGAAAGCCAGGCGGCAGACAGTTGGTGTGGTATTATGGATTGATCTGGAAACCAGGAAATGCAATCCTAAAACGCACACTGTTTTAATTTAAGCCAGTAAAGACTGGCCAGCCAATCTAAGGGCCTGGTTTTAAAAGCATTTACACGTGTAAAACTGTTTTTTTAATCGAGTAGATGCATTTTATTCGAGTAAGTGGGCTTTTGAAAATGGCTACAATAATAGTTACTTTTGCATGTGTAAATACTTTAGAGTATCAGCCCTATGCTTGCTAACGTATTTGATAAGTCTGTTCATCCTCATTTAAGGCTCATGGTTTTTTTATTACTCTGCATGGAAGGCGGCCTTTTTCTCAGCGTCATAGACAATTTAATGGGAAGAGCTATCAAAGTTGAACCCATGGATCAAACTAAATCAATCTGAAACTGCCTTGTAGCTAACCATTGGATGGATTGAAGACTAGTTTATTACGCAGTGACTTCTTCATTATTGCTCCTGCAGATTATGCAAGCTGGTCACTAATCGGCTGAGCTGTGGTCAAGCCATAGTTTGCATAGTTTGCATTGCTAGCCTCTCAGCCAGAAGGACACCACGGCAGGCGGATGAGTGGACTCTGGGATGCAGGGGGACATGACCACAATAAACAGCAGAAGAACTGAAGAAATAAAATGAGGAACAAGAACTTGGAATAAGATCAAACGAAGACAGAACTGCACCAATGCACAAGGAAGCCAATAGTTTGAGGAAGGAGGAAGAATATTCTATCTCTTGAACCAAATAGGACAAATCCAAGCCCTGAGACAAATGCAGAAAATTTGGATGGGAAATGCTTATGCCAGAACGTATATTGCGTCTCTGAATATTCATGTCCAAATGAAGATATTTTCACATTTAAGTGAGATTAAAGAGCATTTCCTCCCTGTTGGGAAAGGTTAGGTTACAGAACACGCTCCTTTCCTACCTGGACTAGACTGGTAGATAAATAGGAAATGGCTCAAAAGGAGCTTCTGAAAAAGCCTAGGGCACGTTCACGCACACAGGGGTGAATTTCCAAAAGATTTACAGGCAGAAAGAGCACATACACGCGTGCATGCTGGGTATAAGTGCACACATATCACTTCCCAAACAGATGACATGCACGCATATATATCCACCTTCCCCAGTAAATATGCGTGTGAAAAAAATGTGTGCGTGTTAGGGGCACGTCAGAGCATGGTTTCCATACACGCGCATGATAGATAAATAAATAAATGGCCATTTTAAAGGAGACTTATGCATGAATGTCATCAACACTGTACCACATCCATTTTATGCACCAAGTTCATGGTATTTTCGACTTGGTATTTGGTGGACTGGTATCTCCAGGTGAGTGGACCAAGCAGCAGGGTGGGAGTGAGTGCGACTGGGACGGACTTGGCCATACTGAGGGGAGGGAGTGAGTCATGGAGAAGCTAAATTAAAAATGACTCTTACGCATAATCATGACAGAACGGTTGAGGGGGAGAGAACCGAGGTGGAGGTACCCCAAACAGAGAGTGTACCTACTGTATCTGAATGTATATCGCCTTGAGCTGCAGTGAAAAGCTGTGAGCTAAACGCATCGCATACAGAAATAAAATACAGGAGTAGGGCACAGTTTTTGGATCAAATTGTGTGCAGGTTCAGATTCAACCAGGAAAACATACTGAGGCCAATACTCAAAACAGAACTTACCCCTAGATTCATCAAAAAAAGTTAATAAAGCATTATTAACAAAAGGGGGTGTGCTTATGGAAATTTTGAACTTACTGCTTTGCATAGTGTGGTAAATTTAGTGTACCCTGTGATAATCCCTATTTTTCACAGAGAGAGAGAGAGAGAGACTATCCTCAAGGGCCGCATACTAGGGAAGTATTTATAGCTCTATAGGAGGCCACCTAATAGTTCGAGGTGAGGTGTTGGTGGTGGTTTAGGGGCCAGTTTCGCATGTAGAGTGAGACGTAGGAACAGCACAGTACACCTTGGTGAAGATTTGGCATCATTTGGAGTGAGGAAAGTCTCACAAAGATGAAACTTCTATTATGTTCTCTAGGGATGTGCAGAGGGATGCCATACGTTGCATTCGGGATTCGTATTCGTCGAGGGGGCAGATACGTTGCATTCGGCACGGGGGGCCCCTGATATGTTTATATGTTAATTCTTATTCGTCCTGGCTAAAATTAAATTAACTACAAACCCCCCCCCCCACCCTCCTGACCCCCCCCAAGACTTACCAAAACTCCCTGGTGGTCCAGAGGGGGTCCGGGAGCCATCTCCTGCACTCACATCCTCGGCTGCCGGTATTCAAAATGGCGCCGATAGCCTTTGACCTACTATGTTAGGCAAGACTTCCCTTGGGTAAATCCATGTTGACTGTGTTTCATTAAATCATGTCTTTCTATATGCTCTACAATTCTGATCTTGAGAATAGTTTCCACTATTTTTCCCGGCACTGAAGTCAGGCTCACTGGTCTATAGTTACCCGGATCGCCCCTGGAGCCTTTTTTAAATATTGGGGTTACATTGGCCACCCTCCAGTCTTCAGGAATAATGGATGATTTTAATGATAGGTTACAAATTTTAACTAATAGATTCGAAATGTCATTTTTTAGTTCCTTCAGTACCCTAGGATGCATACCATCTGGTCCAGGTGATTTGCTACTCTTTAGTTTGTCAATCTGGCCTACTACATCTTCCAGGTTAACAGTGATTTCATTCAGTTCGTCTGATTCATCACCCCTGAAAACCATCTCCGGAACTAGTATCTCTCCAAACAATATGAAGGGGCTGGGAGGGGGTGGGTCTGGGGGTAGGTCTGGGTCAGCGGGTGGGGTGGGGTGAGGGAGGATGAGGCCAGGAGACTCACAATTTGCTTTTATTTATTTTTTAAGGCATGCTAGTTACCCGGATATTTTCGAAGATATCTGGGTAAGTAGCAAGTATTCTGGTCATACAAGGCCGGATAACTTTGGGCCTAATTGGCCATATTTAAACGCTGGCCAGTTAGGCCTAAGGTTATCTGGTTATATGTAGCTGGATAACTTTATGGTAGTACATTCAGGGGACGTTATCCCGCTAAATATATGGAACTACCTGTACTACTGACTAGAGACCTCTGGAAGATTGCTCATGCGCAGAAAACCATACGTGCACACAATTGTTATGTGCATGTCTGAAGTCACTTACAAACATTTGCGCGATAATTGCACGTGCATGTAATTTCTTTTGCATATATGTGCATTATAAATTTTGTGCAGATGTATGCTTTTGCTGAGTCTCATACACGGGCGCAAACAGGTCCGTGCGTAGTCCTGTAAAAAGATTATCCTCTTAACTTATACCGCTCTTTCCAGAGGCAAATTTACTTAAACGGAGCACAACCTTTGTGCAAAAATGTTGTGCTTGTGCGTAGACTTTTATTTTTCTTTCAATTCACCGTCCCTTAGCTCAGAGGACTCTGGGTAGCGCAGCTGCTTTAAATAACAGTGTCTCTCCCCGGCAGCCATAATGACTTTCTGCAAATAAACGCTCTTGCTTCACTTTATTGGTGGCACATTGTTAGAAATTATCTTATGTAATGATTATTCCACATCAGAGTTAATCTAGGCATCTGGATTAACAGTAATTATTTTCCTCTGCAGGCGGAAGGGTGTGTGTAATAACAAACACCATTCCGCTGACGGAGGAAGCCTCAAGACCAGGCCGATAGAGAGACTGCAAGGCTAGGATTTGGCTTTGGGGGCAGTTCACTTTGAAGCCTTTATCAATAAGTCTGTTGGCTCACACATTAGAAAGCTGCCCATTGTGGACGTCCAGAAAGGACGATATGAGGCAATTCAGCAAATGGGATAATTCCATAAAGCTAATTTGAGCTTGCTTTCTCAGGAAGCGGGTGGCGCAGTGCAGCCCAGATGTGAAAGGTTTCCATTGTTCGGAATGTAAGCGGGTTGTGGGGGGAGGGAGGGGGGAGGGAGGGGGGCGTTATCGTTCGGGGGGGGGGGGGGGGGGGGGGGGAAAACGACACTTTTAGGCCTTGTTCCTTATTAATAGATATTCCCCGAGACTGCGGAATCACTCAAGACAGAAGCTTCTTCTCAGTCTGGAAGAAAATATAACTGGGACATTCTTCTGAAAGAGTTAAGAGGAAGGAAAACTTAGAAACGGCGCAGGTGGGACACCGTATCCGCAGAAAGTGACGCAACGGGCAACGTTTTTCTTTGAGGGACTCATTCCGGCCCCTGAACCAATGACTGCTCACCTAACGTCTTGATTCATGGTGTTTAACAGAAGTATCTCTGGGCTGATTTTTTAAAGACGTTATTTTGGAACGTTTCGGCCCCGTGCACATGCATGGGAAAGCTTTTAATACAATGAATCATTTTCCACTGCTCCAGGGAGAGACGTCTGTTGCTGAAATCTCTATGGAGTATTTATTTTTTTTTACATCAGAGGCTCTGCAAAGTTATAGTGCATTCTAGGAGCAAAGTTCCTTTCTCCTGCATTTTGCTTCTTGCTTTCTGGGCTTTGTAGAATGGAACAGCCTGGAATCATCTGGGAGATGGTTTCTCAATCTATTTTGCAGCTCTTTTTTTTTTTCTTCTTTTTTTTAGCGATTTACTTTCATACTCACCGGATCACTTAGGCTTCCCTTTCACTATTTCACAGGCCATCCTTCACATCTGATGTTATTTTTTCTTGCCTGGACCACAATGCGGACTTCTCGTTTTGCTGTTAATATTTGTTGACTACACAACGCTTCTTGAGAAATAGCGTCTGTTTCCCATCAGTGTAGCTCCATCCCAGCTCGTTTAGCAATTGAATTGTAGGGAGGCTTCAAAGTGACGCTCTTGACTGCATTGTCACCCTAATCTCAAACATTTTGGTGTCTTGGGCAGGTCCAGCACAAGTAATGCGCATAATTACTGTAGATTAGGGTCACCAGTTGTCGAGGCTGAGAGAGAATCATTCAGCAACCTATTGCCAGTAGTAAGTAACATGGGAGACGTCAAACCACTGCTCAGGTGTTCAACCATTCTTTAATGTAAGAACATAAGAACATAAGAAAATGCCATACTGGGTCAGACCAAGGGTCCATCAAGCCCAGCATCCTGTTTCCAACAGAGGCCAATCCAGGCCATAAGAACCTGGCAATTACCCAAAAACTAAGTCTATTCCATGTAACCATTGCTAATGGCAGTGGCTATTCTCTAAGTGAACTTAGAGAGTAATTTGCAAAGGGACTTCTGGGGGTAAAATAATGCTTTGCCCACAGAAATGGCCCTTTAAAAAAACGGTAACGGGCACAAAGTTCCAAGCCTGCACACTTTATTCGTGCTTTTTTATAGACATAAGGGAGAGAGGCATTCCAGGGCAGAGCTGGAACTTACACGCTTAATTTTTTTATTTTAAAAAGTATGCGGGCAAATTTTCTCAGAAGAGCTATGGGCACCGAATAGCAAGTCCTATCGTATGTGTGTAGTTTTGCTGAATAATTTTCAAAGTGGACTTGTGTGCCTAAGTCAGGTTTGAAGATGGGTGTAACTTATGCATGTATTTGCCCGCTAACTTATGCACATAGTTACAAAATTATCCCTATAGGAGGACAATATGCACGATCAATTTATTTCTTTATTTTATTTCTTCAAACTTGATATCCCACCCTATGCAACCAAGACCTAATGCGGTCTACGTAACAAATCATAACATGGCATGGGGCAGAGCTGACGTATCATTGGCTCATCAGTCAAAGAAAAATATTTGTATCTTTTTTTTTTACCCTTCTGTTATTGAAAGTAGGGTTTATGGTGTAAGAGGTGATAAAATCAACAAGTTATATTTCTTCTTGATAATGAGGTTGAGGTAGAAGGATATTAACAAGCATAAGGAAAACCAAGGGCTGTTATGAAGCTGCTGCAACCTTTGGGATGATATAGTGTTGGAAGTGTTTAAGGATAAAGCATGCACCTGAAAATAATGATACTGCAGATGCTATGTCTTAATTTTGTCTGCAAAAATTCCTTTTCCTGGTACCAGATACAGAGTGTGAGCAAACGCCCAATCCTTGTTGGCTGTAGGGTTTTGGTAATAAAAGGTGTCTAATGGTCTCGGATGCCGAGGGACTTCCAATGGAGTGCGCCACCACTAAGGCTTAGCACCTATGTTAACACCATTGGCAGAGTTACATATATTCAAGGCAAATTTCTAAAAATGCCATCAGATGCCCTAGATGGGCCTTCTACCCCTTTCCAGGTTCATCAAACATTTCTGTTTATAGAAACATAGAAACGAAGGCAGAAAAGGACCAAATGGTTCATCCAGTCTGCCCAGCAAGCTCATGGTAGTATCTGCCGCACCGTGCAGATTACCCCCATGCTTATCAGTTTCTCAAACCGTAAAATTCAGGGCCCTGAATCCAATTCCCCGTTACCTCTTGCCGTTGACGCAGACAGCAAATGTTGAAGTTGCATCAAATGTATCAGGCTTATTGGTTAAGGGTAATAATGGCCACACCAACAAGTTACCCTCATGCTTATTTGTATCTCCAGACCATAAAAGTCGAGGCCCTCATTGGTTACTGTCTGAATCCCATTCCCCTTTTTCCCTGCCACTGAAGCAAAGTGCAATGATGGAGTCGCATTAAATGTAGGGATGTGCATTCATTTACAACGAAAAAGGAAATAGAGATGATATTTCCTATTTTGTTGCGTTTCAGGGGGGGCAACGAAACGATAAGAAAACCCACGAAATTTTGTGTGGTTTTATCGTATTTCGGGGGGGGGGGGGGGAGGAGAAAGGGCACATTAATTGATTAGTGGCAGCCGACAGCCCGAGAGGGGGAGATCGCTCCCGGGACCCCGCTGGACCACCAGGGACTTTCGGTACTTCTTGGGGGGGGGGGGGGTTGGGCAAGTCTTGGGGGGTCGGAAGCTTGGGCAGTTGCAATTAATTAAATGTGAAGGGTTGAGGTGGGTTTGGGGGTTTGTTTTTTTTTTACAACCCTCCGTTGGAATTCATTAAATTTGAAGGGTTGGGGAAGGTTTCGGGCTTCGTTTTGGGGGCAGATGAAGTAAAATCAGCCTGAACTGCGGGACAACGAAATTTCCCGCTGCGGGCCGATAAAGAAGGCCGAACCAAAAGGTTCGACCGAATCACATCCCTAATTAAAAGTATGCAGGCTTCTTGGTTAAGGGTAGTAACTGCCGCACCAGAAAGGTACCCCCATGCACTCTTTTCTTCAGAGTGCATGGGCGAAACTTGCTGAGCCCATTTTGAAAACATTGGAACAGGTCCACAGCTGGCGCCTCATCCTGACATGCAACATTGCGCTCAGTATACTTGCATGTTAGCAGATATCTTACTGTCTCGATAGATCCATGCTCGGGTGTACAATTCCATTGCTCTTTGCAGCCCTGTTGCTCTTCCAATCTGTATCTGAGTTAACTAGAGCTTAATCCCACTCCAAGACTTTTATGGGAGAAAAGTATGAACAACAGATAAATTAGATGTTCACTGCTATACGTATCAATAAATACATTTATAAATGGTCCTTCTGAAGCACAAAGAGCACAATGGAAAAGCTTGTCCTATCACTTTGCGTGATGAGCCGGGGCAGCCACCTATGTGGACACCACCCTAGGGCCATCCTTCCTAATGCTGCCAATGCCGTAGATCAATTCAAGGGAAACTTACTTTTTTTTTTTAAAGAAGAGGAAGAGCTGATTTAATCTTTTTCTCATTTCTCCCATTGAGAAACAGAGCTAATGATAAATGTTAAGAAGATAAGACTTGGCATACTGGGCCAGACCAAAGGTTCATCAAGCCCAGTGTCCTGTTTCCAACAGTGGCCAAGCCATGGTACAAGATCCTGCCAGGGACCCAAATGGAAGATTCCAAGCTGCTCATCCCTGTGACAATCAATGGAATTCCACCAGTCCACCTTAATAATGGTTTATGGATGTTTCCTCCATGGAACTTGTCCAATGTTCAATATTTGCTGTGATGGTTTGGAGGGTGCAGTCTCCAACTGTGTGAAACAATCATGACTCTCCTTTAGCAGGCATGCCTCAGATCTCTGGCTGTGACCTGGACACCATGTGCACCTTTGCTGATTAAGGACTTTCTAGAACACTCATTTTGACTGTATTTGGTAGCGAAACAGCATCAACAACGTGCATTTTGGAGTAGATTTTCAAACCTGCGCGCGAGCGTACATGTGTGCGCGCTACCCGGTGCGCACACATGTACGCCCGACTTTATAACATGCGCGTGCAGGCGTGCGCATGTTATAAAATCGGTGGTTGGCGCGCACAAGGGAGTGCACAATTGTGCACCTTGCGCGTGCCAAGCCCGCGCCGAGCCGCACTACCTTCCCCCGTTCCCTCCCAGGCCACTCCAAAATCAGAGCGCCCTCAGAGGGAACTTCCCTACCCCCCCCCCACCCCACCTTCCCTTCCCCTACCTCTCCCGCCCTTTCCCCCCTACCTTTTTCTTTGATTTCCAAACGTACTTCAGCCCTGGGCCTGAAGTAAGTTGCGCGCGCTGGCCGACTGCCGGTGCGCGATCCCCGGCACAGCAGCCGTGCGGAGGCCTCTGGCCACGCCCCCTCCCTGCCCCTTTTTACAAGCCCTGGGACTTACACGCATCCTGGGGCTTTATGTGCGTCGCCGGGCCTTTTGAAAATAGGCCCGGCGCGCGTAACCCTTTGAAAATCCGGCCCTTTATTTTTTTCACAATGCGAGCAAACAAGAAACAATTTACCAAACAGATCCTACTGGTTTAAGTCTAGAGAAGCGATGGAGGAGGATATTCAGGAGAGCGAGCTTAACTCCAGATTCGACTTTTGTCTTCTTTACTTCTGCTGGTATTAAACTTTTGGAAGGCAGGGCTAACTTCAGAGTTGTTTCTTCGCTCTTTACAGCAGCTTCGTCTCCCCTTACAAACAACATCCAAAGGACAGCAAGATATTAGAAGAACACCAGCTTTAAAGGGAGATCTTCAAAAGTTAAAAAAAAAAGAAAAAAAGATAAAGATAAAGAAAATGGTGTTTGGAGAAAAATAATACATTTTCCTTTTGTGTCAGTTTTGGTTTGTTGGTTACTTGATGATGTGTGAACCACTATAAATGGCTTACAGATCATTCCTTGTCACTCACTGCTGCCTGGAGGGTTAATGCAAGCCAGCTCAACCCTCAGAAGTAATTAAAGGTAATCAAGCAAAAAAAATGTGAGTGGTCTGTTGTACTCTGCATTCCAAACTCCACCCACACTGGGAACTTACAGCGAAAAACAATTATTGATATTTTAACCCCTTTCAGCAGAAGTGGGTGCATCTCTGCCATTCTTCAGTGGCAACATTCAGGCAGCAGAGAATGCAAGCGAGCTGGAAGCAGAATTTCCTGACAATTCTGCTCTGCAAGCTTTAATGGATAAGAAAACCAGTACCACGCGCTCTCTCTCTCTCTCTGCCTGGCCTCTTTTTTTTTTTTGGTTCTTAAAGGAGACCTGCCATCAGCTTGGAGGGTCAGTAAAAGTGCTTTGGTGAACTCGCTGCAGATCCGTGCAAAGTAGAAGCATCTTCTGAATTTTCTGTCAGAGTTTAACGTGCAATCCAGCTGATGGGAGGAGTCATTTTGCTCACCAGAGATGTCATGGATTGACATCAGATGTGATCACAATAGCACTCGATCACCTGATCTTGGAGAAAGGGGAAAAGCTTAACTGACATACAATAAATATATAGGCTACAAACCCCCAATATAAAGAAGCTATATAGTAGTGTGAATACACAAAGTAATCTCATTCCATAGCAGACCTCATACGGGGCATACGTATCTAGTGCCAGTTCGCAGTAATACGGCAGCAGTTATAATCATTGGTCTGTTACCCAGTACATATTTTTTCAAAGAAGTTTTTCTCATACGGTAGTGAACAATAAAAATAGGCCACTGGCATATCATAAGTTGTGCGGCAAAATGTAGATCATCGCAACTTTTATAAAGCTTTTCAGGTTTTACCACATTATGCACTTATCTTTTGTGAAGTTTTTACGGTTTAATTCCTCAGAGAAACAATACTATCGTCAATGATGCTGCTGCTATTTTCAATTTCACATATTGTTGGCCCTTGAAGAAGGCTTTTAGCCGAAACACGGTCCGTGTCGGGCTTGACTCCGTGCATGTCCTCACGCCCATGTCTCCGCTTACCTCTTGAGGAATTAAACCGTAAAAACTTCACAAAAGATAAGTGCATAATGTGGTAAAACCTGAAAAGCTTTATAAAAGTTGCGATGATCTACATTTTGCCGCACAACTTATGATATGCCAGTGGCCTATTTTTATTGTTCACTACCGTATGAGAAAAACTTCTTTGAAAAAATATGTACTGGGTAACAGACCAATGATTATAACTGCTGCCGTATTACTGCGAACTGGCACTAGATACGTATGCCCCGTATGAGGTCTGCTATGGAATGAGATTACTTTGTGTATTCACACTACTATATAGCTTCTTTATATTGGGGGTTTGTAGCCTATATATTTATTGTATGGATTGACATCATACACTATACCTTACTTCGTCGTTTTTGCTGGGGGTGGGGGTGTTGCACCTGTACAGTCTGGCAGAAGCAGGGTGGGCTGGGATGGAACTGCGGTTTCAATGGAATTAGACCAGCAACATAACGCAACGTAGGGTTCCCTGACATCATTTTCGGAAAAATGACTCTTTCCATGTCAGCTGACTTTCAGATTCGAGCTCTCCACATATTCCTGAAAACAGGAAACACATTATTATTATTTTTTTTAATGGCAGAGGTATGTTTCTCTTCTTGCCTGCCAAAACACGATTGCCGTGTCCGTCGCTGGACGTTCTGCTTTCAATTATCTCATGCCTCAGCCCCTTAAATAAAATATTCCGAGCGGATAAGCATTCGTATAATTATCTGCACATAATAGTGATCTGCAGTAGAGCAAGGAGGCAAAATATTTGTATGAAAAACGGGACTCTGCAGAAATCATTTAAATGCAACTTTTACAAATACTCCTAGGATCCTTGCAATATACTCAGCAGTAAAACAGAATGTTT
The DNA here is from genome assembly GCF_901001135.1 of Rhinatrema bivittatum. Taxonomy (NCBI): domain Eukaryota; kingdom Metazoa; phylum Chordata; class Amphibia; order Gymnophiona; family Rhinatrematidae; genus Rhinatrema; species Rhinatrema bivittatum. The sequence goes on from NC_042622.1 coordinate 22,206,007, forward strand.
TTGCATGGGAATGGAACCTGTGGGGCAAAATCAATTTTTTTGGTAACATCAATTTATCTTATTTTCGTAGCCAGTTTGTATTACTCACCAGGAGAACCAAGGAATGGGTCCGACCAGTTTGGCTTTTCCAGGCATGTCCATTCAGAGTCACTGGCTATCAAAAGAATTTGGTGGCTACTAGTTATTTTCTCTACGGGGTAAATTTTCAAAGAGTTATGTGCATAAAAATTAGCATATAAGTGCATAAGTAGCCTGTATTCATGTAATCGCTTTTTATAAAAGTCGAAAGTAAGCGTGTACTTTACGTTTTGCGCGCATATTTACATGCGTTAAAAAAGGGGTGGAGCCAACAGTTAGGTGCCTAAGTTGCTATTTCAAAAGACACGCGCAGAAATTTGGCAACTTAGTTGTGTAACTTTGCACCTGCTACGTATCTGGTGTAATTGCTACCAGACTTGTTTATTGTGTAGGACCGACTGGGTGGAAGGTCTGGCTGAACTGGGAGGAGCTCAGGATGAAGACCCAGGAAGGTCTGGATGGCCTGGAGAAGAACTGGGCGAGCTGGTGGAGTAATTGGTAAACTGGTTAATTTCACTTACTAATGCATATTTTACAATATGCCGACTTAGGAGCGTTAATTGTGACTTATGCAAGTAAGTCTTACTTTATTTACTCACATAGAAAATATATTTTAAAAATAGGGAGGAAAAGTTCATGCGTTCAATGCATTGCATGTATTCACGTGTAAGCCTGAATACACGCGTGTGTTCCCGGGTAAAGATACACTCATTTCATAATGCGTGCATACCGAAGATTCACTTGCGGCCAAATACGCACTTATTGAAAGTTATCCTTCCTAGTGTTTAATTTTGACCACATTAGTGACTTTCCACAACTCTTATAAAGCTGTGTAGGGCTCTCCCGCAGTAACCTTTGCATGCATGAGTGTGGGTGTTTAGCCTGCACGAGTACTACAAATAGGACTTAATATAAACGGAATAAACCCAGTTCTCTGGAGAAGCACAGGTTTGAGAGAAACACTTCTGAGACGTAGGAAGCAGAACTCTGGCCACATAAATTCATAGGTACCAGTAAAAATTGTTTTGTTTTTTTTTTGTTTGTTTACAACAGCTAATAATTTCCAGCATAGTCAGGAGAAGAGAATCTGGTAGATCTGCAGTTTAGATGTGGCGCCAGCTGTGTATGTAAATATATGTGCTATATGGAAAAGGAAAAAAATGGAAAAAAAATGGCTAATGACAGGCAATTAAAATCACTGCTACTCACATTATAATTTGTGTGAAGCTGTCATTTCGTCTGAGCAGTGTCGTCGATTAATTTTCATTTATTTTCCCAACAGCTTCTTACCTTTCTCAGTTTTGTGAATTGTTTTTACAGTTTTGTGTCATTGCATGCCAGCTTGGTAGCTTTTCCTGTCCTACGCGACTCGTTGCCGATAGGAATGCCCCCGCCCCCGGTCCTTCCTTCCACGTGCTCTAATGCTGACCAGTGTCTGACCTTTCAGTATAATCTAGGAGCAGACACGGTGCCGAAGGCAAGGCGACGTCGGACTCCAGGGGCACCCCGACCACTCAAGGCAGGTCAGCACTAAAATGACCCTTTTATCCTAGCAAGGCACAAATAAGACTGCAGTGCACGGTAAAACACCGGGCGCTAATCCAACTGGTTTTCCTCCTTCCGATTTTACATACATAAGGCGTTGAATTAGCACACGTTTCCACGTGTCCAATATATATATATGTATACGCGCACATATTTTTCAGACGTATTGGTAAAACTTTCTTTTTTTTTTTTCATTTCTGGGTGATGTCGTTAGCAATTAAAACTAATAAACAAATCCATCACGGGTCTCCTTTTCTTTTACTGTTTTATTTAATTCCTGGGGAGATATTTTTGCTTAAACATTTCTACATAGCAACCCCCCCATGACCACCACCACCACCATTAAGCGACCAAAACAGAGTCCCACCCCCAAGCAGGGCATTCCATTGGTTTACTCGATGCAACTGATGAACTACTAAAAGAGCGGGCTCATGAAATAAAACCGTTGAGGCGATTCTCAAATCCATTCATTTCTCGTGATTTATGCACGGAAATCTGAAAGCTGCCTTTCCTCTGCGCGGCTAAACGCTTATAATCCGCATTTAGGGAAGACGTTCTGGGCAGGGGCGGGGCGCTTGTGGAGTTTTGGGCAGGGGCGGGGCGCGTTTAGATCACTGGAGAACGTCGCATATAGGCCCCGCTTCATCTCTCCGCGCATTGTTTTCCCGCGAAAGACAAGCAGGAATGAAGTGTGTGCGGGCGCTTGCGCTTCCAAGCCAAAATTAGCAGTCCGCTGCCTCTGTCAAAACGGCTGCAAAAGTGTTTGGGTGAAAAAAAAAAAAAAAGGCCAAAACCATGGGCCCTTTATAACACGAGCCTAGCCATAAGAGGAAGGTACAGGCCTTTATTAATAATAATAATAATAATAATAATAAGATAATCATGAAAATAATACACGTCAGCAGAACGAAAAAGAAAATATGGGAAGTTGATCGCAAGAAAAAGCAGTCGAGTCCTAACAGGATCAAGTTGATTTTCAAAGCCCCTCTAGGAGCTGCGCGAGGGTGCAGGGGCAGTTTTTCAAAGCTCCTTAGTAGCAGGGGAAAGAAAAACCAAGCCAGACCTCTTCAGTCCAGAAACGGGCTGCCCAAATGGTACAGAAAGTCTGCAGCAGGAGAAGAGACCCTAAAGAAATGCACCCTGGAGGTGCGGAGGAGGAGGGAAAAGGGGGCTAGGTCAGGCCCTGGAGTACCTCGAAGGCATCGGGGGGGATGCACGAAGAACAGGCGGGTTTCTTTCAGTGGATAGGAAGCGTTAAATGAAGGAATGATTTCAGCACGGAAAGCAAGAGCCTCCCCGGGCTGATGGTGAAAGGCAAAAGCAGGAGGAGAATCCCCCAAAGAAGATCCTCAGCCTTGAGAAGGTCGGGGGCTCCTTCTCTCTCCTCGCATTCTCTCTCTGTAACCTGTGCACTGCACCGATATTAAAGGAACATTTGTTAAGCGTTGGAAATAAAGGATTTTGGAAATATTGTCATTCTTGTATTTATTTTTTTAATGTAGCATATTCTTAATATAATTAAACATGAAAGTCATTTAATATAAGTCGCTGATGCTTAATTGCTAAGTTAATGTGTGGACGTTTCAAAACTCCCCTATTTGTGTTTTCTTATGCAAACATCTTCCATTGCTATGTTCTTGTCGTTTATTATTTGTTCTGAGTAGCAATCTAATAAGTTACCGGAGCTCACGTTTGAATATTGTTTAAAATGATCGGGCTTTTGGTTTTGAAAGCTTATTGACTTTAATAAAGCAGCGTAGTGGTTAAAAATGTAAGGCAAAGGTATCCCAACTGGCAAAAAAAAAAAAAAAAAGAACCCCCCCCCAAAACTATTCAACCAAGGAAGTGCAAAATACTTTCCTTGGGAAGGAGCAATGGGAAACTTCACCCAATGTATCCGAAGCGCACTCGAGCAGCCGGTAGGGGGGGTATTAAAACCACCGAGCAGAGAATTGGGGTTGCCCAAGCTGTGCTCCTGGTGGCTAAAGGAGAACTAAGGGGCAAGAAAGAAGTTGCAGGCGCTGCCCTTGTTATTGGACTAAACTTTGCGCACCTGGGCCAAAGTCGCCAGCCTTCTGAATCCCCAGAAACACCGCACGGCAGGTGCCAAAAAAAAAAAAAGCAGCTTTTATTTTGAAGGATAATATAAAATAATTTCTGATGCCTTTAGCCAATTAATCTGGGTTGCGGCGGGGGAGGACGACCTTAAAAGCCTTTGGTGTTGGTAAATGGCCGCTGCCTGCGTGTCTGGCCCTCTGCAAGCCTGGGGAAGCGAGCGAGGCACCGGCGGGGGGAGGGGCGGGGCCTGCAATCTGCCGCTCTCCCGCTGACAGGCCGGGCAGTAAATTGCTTCTTCTATTCAGGCTGAATGGGACCCGGCTGGGAGCTGAGCTGCCACCAGCCCGAGAGGCTCCAGCTCGCAGGGGGGACCCCCACCGCTCACACTGCTGGGCCATGAATGCGCTACATTCAAAGGGGGAGGGGGAGGGGGAGGGGGGAGGCGGCCATTAGATCATAGTAATTAGCCATTTCCATCACACAGCGGCACAGTGGGACGTGAAGGACTCATCAAACGCGTCTCTTCGGCCGGGGCCCTGGGCTCTTAATGAGGCACATTGGGTCGCATTGTGCTTCCCATTGACTCATCCACCGCGGGCCCTGCCCAGCGCGCGGCTCAGCGCACCAGACAGCCGGGGCCCTTTCTAAACCATTTTGTATTCCTTCCCTCGACCTTTGAACCCCCCAGGGGTTATGACATCAGCGGCCCTGATTTGTGATCACTTTTTATTGGCAGACATTGGAAGGGTTGTTTCCTGTGGTTTAAAGCGGGTCCCGTCCCCCCCGGGGGCGAAACGTATTGGTTGCAATAAGGCATCTGCTGCAAGGAGTTGCGGAGTCAGCCGCCGGCTGACGAGGAAAAAGCTCCGTAGCCGCCATGTGTGCCAATAATAACATGCGATTCATTATCTGGGAGCAGCGAATCTGCTAATCGCCGCGATGTTGAACAATTCAGAGCAGATGTCCCTGGATGTTATGAGTTTTAATTAAAACCTTCTATTGCCTTTCCCCAATACAGTACATACTTTTTTTTTTTAATTATTATTACGAGATGTTCCTTCCATTTACTATCGTATTTCACAAATTAGCCCATGATAGATGGAATTAAGAAAAGGCAATCTATACATATATAATCTATATATTTTGCCCTCCCTCCTTTTTTTTTTTTGGACTTTATAGTAAATTAAAATGCATATTACTTTTGCTCCAAGAAAGCTGATTTTCTGGCACGCTAGCAAAAGCAACATATTTAGTTTTGCTAATTTTGCCGACAGATGTGCTTGGCTAATTTTCTTCCCTTGTTCTTATGCTTCTCTTTTGAGCTAAGACAACATTGAAGGTTGGCATTTTGCAGTCGGCAGCTGAAATGCAATCTCGAGCTGGGCGCAGACTCGGGCAGGAAAGGACTGCGCGCCCAACTTTCCCTACGATGCACCTTTATCTTGTACATTTCTAGGCGTGCAGTGTGGTTCACCCGAGCACAAGCAGGAAACGCTTTCACTTTCTTCAGAGCCGAGGTTACAAATGCATTTTTTTTTTCTTACTTCATAGAGGCAGTAATGGTATCAGAAATAGATGTGGAAGCACATTCTCATTCGTTATATAAGTGCACTTCAGAATATCATCTACTAAACAGAACTGGTGGTGTTGTTGCAAAAGACTAATTAGGTATTTAGTTCTTCTGTGCATTAAACTTTCGAAATTCTTTTACAAGGGTGCAGCGCTATTCGGGCCAGCGCTAGTCGCAAACCTTGCCGGATTTCCATGTTCGGGTACAGTAGCTATTTTCCTGTCTCCCCCAAGGGGGCTACAAATCTTTCAGGCCCGAGATTTCCTGCAGGTCTTCAGTCATTTCGCACAAACGTTAATGAGCTGCTCTGCACGATTTTGCATTGCAGCAGCTCCTTAATTTTGAGTTTTAATTCCAGCACAAAATTTGACTCTTTGCGAAGTTTGAAAACCGTTTTGCGTGCCAGTCCCTGAAAGTTGGAGGGTTTGCACATGAAGCAAATTGTTTTCACTGCTTAGTGTATTGTACTTGCGCCAATAAAAGGTAAATGTGACTTAGCGCAGGAGTGGGGAAAAAAGTAGGATTTAAACGGCTGGATTTTAAGGCTATTTCGCCAAGCACTCGTTTCCTCCTCCCCAGGAGAGGACGAGGGATCTAGCAGCAGTGCAACGAAGCCCATACCCAGCCACATTAGTTTAAAAAAATAGCTTCTGCCCCTCCCCCCGAACTGAGCCGGTGCACACTTATTTGCTGAAACCCCGGGAAATAATTGCTGAGAATTAGGTTTGTGGGTTGTATTTTTTTTAATCACAACCAAAATTATTCCTACTTTGGAATGCAACCCCTCAATTAGGTAAACAGTTTATTTTCCGAATCTCATTCAGTTGCATGGGGAGATTTGGAATTCTTTTCTTTTCTTTTTTTTTTTACATTTGATTTGTCTGCCAACCCCCCTCCCCCCACTCCCGTTCATTTCCATATGTAAATAAAGAGAGAGAGAATTCAGTGGTGGGGGGAGGGTAAACGACCCGATCATCTTCCACGTTAATGCTGGCTTTCTTTTTAACAGCGGCGCTAACCCTTGGAAAATGAGCCACTTCCGGCGCTATTTTGAAAAGTAAGGAAAAACAAATGCTTGAGCAATTGTTGTTGGAATGTTGACTTTGCTGTTTTTTTTTTTTTTTTTTCTGTGCTGTTTCTAAATTAAATAAGGCTCATTTTTGCCAGTGACATTCTGCATAATGCAGTAAAAAAAAAAATGCAGTCAAATAGTTGAAATTAGCACACAGCTTCCTTACTTAAAGATTTTAGGGGGGGGGGGGGTGTCAAAATGTTATTGCAGTGCCACCCTGTCTGCCACAAGCCATTGCTTTGTGCTGGGCTCAGTATTTCAGTGCCGGATGAGTGTATCCTCTGCTACTGAGAAATAGCCAGTGGGGGGTGCTGGGGCTGTTCACTCCTCAGAGCATGCACTGAGTCCTGGTACATACATGGCTTCAGTGAACTTTAGCCCATTTGTCAGGCACATGCGTGTGTTCTCAATTCATAACTATTTTCTCAAGCACAATTGTCCCAAAAGGTTCAGGCTTGAAAGCAAACACACCGATGCAACATCGGGTGCTCAGGTCAGCGCGCTGCTAAACCGGCGGTCGGACGCACATTTTGGACACGCTAGACTTATGCCCGATGCAATACCAGGATCAGCGCATCCAAAATGCCTGCCCAAACCCGCGCTTAGCTAATAGTGCTCATCACATGTAAATTCCATGTAGATGAGGCTATTGCCTATTACCGTGCATTAAAACACGGCTATTCAAACAAGCCTTCCAAGAATTATTATCCCAATGATTTTAACCTACTGCTTATATAACACTGTAAATATACAGTTGATTGTATTATCTCTGCTCTTACTATACTGCATCTCTAACTGTCTAAATTTATGATTATTTAGCTTACTGTTTTATTTTTATTTACATTATGAAACTATGTATTTACTTCCTTTTCCTTTTGGAAATGCAAATATTATTACATGAATATTTGTTAACGAATGTAAACCGATTTGATAGGTACTCACGAAACATCGGTATATAAAAATTATTAAATAAATAAAAACAAACCGCGCAATTCAAAAAGTTCCCGTGTGGCCAACGCGGGAACTTTAACACCAGCCCCGGAGATGGCATTGAGCCATTCCATGGTCAAGAGCTTAACCAACACCCCCCCCCCCCCCCCAAATCCTGCTTTCTGTGGTTCCTCCTATTAGTATCGTCACAATACAAAGTGGAACGAAACACAGAAAGTAGCATCCTGCAAAAAATAAAATCTTGAAAAAAAAAAATTACTGGACGCACAATATCCACGGTCCAGGCCGTGTATATCGTGCATGTATATTGTGCCATCAGCGGGAGAAAACGCAGAAGTTACCCAAATAAACCATTCATTCAGAATTTTCTCCGGAGTAGTCTCAGAAGTTACCCAAAAAAAAAAAAGTCCATACAGGAATAACGCAGCCTTCTCAGAAGTTACCCCAATAAACCATTCATTCAGAATTTTCTCCGGAGTAGTCTCTCCAAATGGGCTTGTTTTGAGCAGCCCATGACAGTAATAAACCAGGGTACATTGGATACAGTCTCCCGCTGCTGGCACAATGTTGAGCGTCCATTTTCCTAACCCACACTGACAGCCACGTCTCCTGGCACCAGATGCCCAGGAGGTGCAGGAGAGGTACAGTTTCCCTTAGCGCTTCCTTTTATTTTTTTGTGCAGCGGCTCATTACCCTATTGCATCGCGCGTTCGGGAGAAGTGGGTGGGCACGCGTTAGGAAAGCGGGCGCTCAGTCATGAGTGCCCATTTTTACGTGCGCCAATATTGCATCGGCCTGAATGTGTATTGGCATTTGCCCCAGCTTTGCTATTTTATGAAACATTTTGGTGCCATTTTGGCTATTCCAAGATACAGTTTCTCCAACATCACATCTGGGGACCTATGCTTATTTAGCACAAATCTATGCATTGTTTTGTAGTTATATTTATTGATTAAGATTAATTCTGTTTTATTGGCTTATTGGTTTGTTTATTGATGGTTAATTGCTTTATTGTTTGGTCTTTTGTATTTATATATTTTTTGTATTTTATTGATTTGTTTGTAAACAGTTTTTGTGTTTTTAATAATGGCGGTCAACCAAATAAACTGAGAGAAGCTCATGATTTCAGATGAAAGTCCCCTAAAATATTTACTTCTTGATTTTGTTTCGATATCTTTAATTCTATATACACCACTTTCTGTGCATGTTCTATATCCTTTTCTAGCCTAACTTCCAAAGGGAAGAGAAACTTATAAGATTGCTGTGTGTGTGTGTGTGTGCGCGTGCGCGTCCCACTAATAACTTTTGTATTTAGTGTTCTAAGCACATCAAATTTTTAGGATGTGCTAGGGGGTCCTGGGGGTCCTGACTGGTTTCTTTGGATGCATACATGCATGCACACACCCACAACCCAAAAGTAAGCTCCTTTAGTTCTGTCTGGAAGGTCTTGTTTGAATTGGAAGAACAATCCCACTCCCCAAGTATTTTGGTATAATCAGCCACAGATGATTTCTACATTACATTAACAAGCCTTATTGGCTCTAATCTGCAAATGCAGTCTTTGTTTGTAGCCAAGTAAATTGTTTTACTTTCTATTTATGGTTCTGTCAAAGCTTGCCATGTTTCATAGCACTGGGTTTATTTATACGACCTAATATGAAGAGGCAAACCTAGCCCTACCACAGTTGGCCTCAAACAAACCCATTTTCCTCCTGAATTCTCTGTGTTTGTAAAATGTTTACAAATATCCTGTCATTGTTTTATACTGAATTCTAACATTCTAAAAAAGGAGTACATTATAGGATAACGTTTTGTTTCCCTTAAACCCGAATACTGAAATTATGACCTTTTAAATGCATTTTTAATTTGAAATTGCAGGCATGCCTACTGGGAAAAAAAAACCAAACCAACCCTCAGCCAAAATTAGGTTATCTGACTAGACATCCTACAATTAAGCCATCTCCCTTTTATTTGTACCATTGAAATCTAATGAGTTTTATGCTACTTTCTGAATAAATTAATCTCAGTCATGGGGAATAAGCCACAAAATGTTTTCAATTGAGCTTCATAAAATTTGACAAAACTTTGGCCATACATAATTCATGGATATTGAGCTAAACTGGATATAAATTCTTAAGGCATATTAATGAATTTATGCTAGGGGACCCTAACTAGGGACAAATGTTTCTGTGTGCGCGTGCACGCTCTCTTTGCAGAAGGCAAGAGTGGGAAAGGATGGAACGAGTTAGCGTCTTCTTGTGTTCCATAGTGAGACAAGAAGATGCGAAGAGAGGCAAAATTGTCTTTAGATATTTAAAAGAAAGTGAAAATCCTAAGAGAAAGTTAGAAAGTGAGATTTGCAAAGAGGAGAACTGGTAGAAAGCAGAAATAGTAAGGCAGGAAGGGATGGCATGGACCCATGGCAGGAGATGGCATTGTGAAATGACCGAGAAGGAGATACTTGAAGTACTTGCACGAATGAGACTAGCAAAGGCCAAGGACCCCCAACAGTACACTCCAAGGTAGGAAAAGACCTGAAGGGGTGTGCATTTGTTTGAAACATCTCTTGTAAAATGAGGTGAATGAGCCCATTTTGGATCATTTCAAATGGACCACATTTAAAAAAAAAAAAAAAAAAGGAACATTTATGTTCAATTTCGTTTTCAGCAAATAATGTGCACTATTTGCCAAAAACAAATTTAAAAAGTGAAACCCCCTCCACAAAACTGAAAAAAAAACCTCCACCCGAAAAGCAAATGGGATGAAACAGAAATGAAAGTTTTTTTCCTCTGCACATCCCTACTGATTATGCCCCTTGCATCTGTTCAACTTGACCTTGAGGATCGGAAGCTTCCCAAGGACAGGATAAGAATAAATATGGTCAGCAGTCATGTTACACAAAGGTTGGGAGAACAGAAGCCAATGGGCTGAGAGTGGTGGTAGGACGTCTGGTGTGGTCTGCATGGAACAGCCGTGCTTATGACCTAACACCGACGAGCACTGGGCAGTCAGATGTTTCGGCGTCACTCGTTTTTGTGTCTGTTTTGGCTTATTAGAAGTCTTGGTGGGAAGGCATGGCAGGAGGCCTGGGTATTGGAGTAAGCATGGGACTTATAAAGAACCAGAAAAAGGAAGACGACAAGACCTGAAATAAAGATGCCGGGGGCAGATACAGAGGACAGTGGTTGAGAAGTTGGCTTAAAAGACATAGGGGAGGGAGCTGGTGTTGTCTTAAATAGGTGAATCTTTGAGCTCAGCTGTCCAAAATGTTGGAGAACCAGAGTGGCAGACTGGATGGGCCCAAATGATCCTTACCTGTCGTCATCGGCTGTGTTACTATTCTACTTGCAGAACGTCTTTGAACAACAGACGCCTGCACTAAGCTCTTGTGCATTTTTCACTGTCATTTCAATAAGCACCTCTCTGTGATCTCATCTTAACACAAGCTTGCCGAAATTCATGTTCATGTTTGCAACTGGGTTTTGGTTTTTTTTTAATTCACCCCATTCTACTGGTTACATGGTTTGCTAACTTACATTTTGTGTTTTTAAGAGAATAACATGAAACCACATACAATGAGTAAAGTCATTACCAAGGGAAAAAAATCTGCATATAATTATCAAACAATAAGCTACGTTAGCCCTCACATCATCATATGGTAGCAAAGGGTTAATAAAACAAGACCTTTTAGATACAAACTCATAGATTTTTTTCTTTTAGCTACTCGGAGTAGCAGGGATTGGCCCTGGGGCGTGGACCAGTGAGGCGTGCATGTGTCACAGAGGTGAGTCACACAGGTTGATTATTTCTTCACCGAGAGGGCACCAAGTTTCTTTGTTATGCCTGATGAGCGACATCGTTTGCCTTTGTTTGGAAACTGTTTACTGTATGTTGCTGTGCTATGAATTTCGAACAACAACAAAAAAAAAAAAAAAGCCCGTACAGGAATAACCCAGCCTTCTCAGAAGTTACCCCAATAAACCATTCATTCAGAATTTTCTCAGGCGTAGTCTCTCCAAATGGGCTTGTTTTGAGCAGCCCATGACAGTAATGAACCTCACTCATAAACCAGGGTACGTTGGATACAATCTCAATCTCACGAATGTACTGCTAATCTCAATTTTTCTCAGGGGAGGGGGTGTGTGTGTGTCTCTAAATGGCTTTGTTTTGCACATACCTTGACAAGAATGAACGTTGGGAATGAACTCTCCTATTTACTAATAAGGTTTGCCTCCATACTTGCCTTGTGCCAAAGAGAGCCTCCCTCTGGATTTCATAGGATGTAATATGTATAGGCAACATACCAAGGCGTGCTTGGAAATTTATCTTAATCAGGCCAGAGGTACCCGGCGCCACCCAATGTGATGGGGGTTATTTCTGTATCTTTCTGCCACATTTTCTTGGACTCTGATTGTATCTCTTGCTACTTAAGGATCTTCTCTCCTTTCCAAACATCCCACAGAGTAGTTGCTTGGTACTAAGACCTCTGTCAGCATTACTGTTTTTTGTGTTTTTCTCCTTTACCACAATATCCGACTTTCCAGCATTAAACTTTTTATTAGGTGGAGTAAGAACGGTCCAGGTGACTGCAACCTCTTCGTTCTGTACAATTCCGCTAGGCTCACGATCCCAGTGTTTTGTTTTTTTTTCTGCTACGGCAACGTTACAGCGTTTACACAGTTTCCAGTGGAAGAGCCAATGCCGTCTTGTTCTACCTTCCTGTGTGCAGGCCTTCGGGCTTCAGCACACCACCCCCAGCGACGAGATCTGTCACCATTTTCAGTTCTGTTTTACAAAAGCTGCATTCATCTATTTTGCCACCCTTTTTCTATGTTGGCTGTGAGCCACCTTGTCTAAGGTCCACTGTCCTGTAACTGATTCTCAGTCTCTCATCTTTACTCTCACCAGGGTCATGTCTCCAAATGGACAAGAGTGAACTTCACTCTCATCTTTCCTCTCCTGTGTGAGACCCACAGTAATGAGGTTGATCCTTGTTGTTTCTTCCCAGTGCTCATGGACTTTCTGTAGTCGAAGACCAATGCAAATGTCTTGTGGTCATGTGGCCACCTACCGGTAGGTTTCTATGGGTGAAAACACAGGGCCTGATTTTGAAAACCATTTGCACGCTTTACTCGAGTGAGTGGGCTTTTGAAAATTGCTGCAATAGTAGTTACATTTACACCTGTAAATCCTCTTGAAAATGACCTCGCAAGTGAAGAAACTTGCAGGAATTTGAAATGAACAGGGGCGGATTGGCCTATCGGGGCATCCCCTGGTGGGCCGATCGCTCCAGTCACGTGGTCTGCCGTGCGCGGCTGTGACAGAGCCGCGCTCGGCAGACCACGTGATGTGTCCTGGGCCGGCCTGGGCGGCGAATCCCCGGGCCGGTCCGACATCGTGAATCTGCCGCTGGAAATGAATACGGGCTGAAATGCTCACTCATTATGCACCCTCCTGATACAGATCCTCGATCCAAAAGGGGAGGTGGTTTCTGGGAAGTTATCCCTTCTTTTTATTACAGAAGGTGTATTCAGTGAACTCTGAGAGAGTTAAAAGTTCATGTACGCTCCCTGCTTGCCCCCCTGAGAAAACTGAAACAAAAAGCAGAAGAGAGACCCTTCTAATCCAGAACATTAGAGCCCATGATTGAAACCTTGGAGGAATGAGAGTGCTCACCGTTATGCTTTTCTGAGTGTCCTTGATATCATTTTTAAGCGTTTAATAGCACTCTATTGTACTATAGTTGTGCGGGTGACGGTATTTTTACAGGTCCTTTTGGGCATTTGCTTTACACGTTTTTAGGGATCCCCGGTTTTCTGTCACTTCTCCCTTTCACATACTGAAGGCATGTGTGCTATTGGTAACTAGATAGACAGGTCTGCCAACGCCTTCCGAGGTTGCAGGCATGGGAATCTACAGACCTGGGTTTGCATTGCGAGGCTGAGCAGTCTTCTGACTTAAACTTTCAGCAGGTCCCATGGTCAGATCATTCACTAATCAAGACTAGAATTTCACTATCAATGTCACAAGAAACGAAATAAAATGAACAAACTTCATATACTTTCCGTCCTCCCTTTAACATTGAGAAATTAGAAGAAGCTGTAAAAATGAAACTAAATAATATTAACTCTGGTAATTGTACAGCTGCAATAGAAAAATGGAGTAATATTACTACTGAAATCGCAAATAAAATTAACCCCCAAAAAACTAAATACTTGTCTAGAAAAAAAAAATTGAGGAATCCTAATCCATGGTTTAATAAAGAAATTAATGAAACAAAATCCTCACTTTGGAAAAAAGAGCAAATTTAGAGAAAACAAAATACATCAGAGTCTCTGACTGCTTACAGAAAACATTTGGCCTTCTGTAAAAAATTGCTCAATAAAACGAAAAAGGATTATTATAGTAAGAAAATCTCCCCTTTTGTACAAAATCCGAAAGTTCTGCTTGAAATTGTAAAACAGCTTACAAATGATCCTTCAACAATTAATAACGAATTTGATCCTGAATTAAGTCAAAATTTGGCTTGTTTTTTTAATGACAAAATTACTAAGTTAAAGAACAAACTTGATAGTATTTCTACCGAAGAAATTAAACTAATTCCAAAAGATTGTGCATGGACAAATTTTGATGATGTTTCTGTTAATGAAGTAGAAACACTAATTAACAAACTGAATCCTGCGAAACATCCATCTGATATTATTCCTATTTCAGTGCTAAAACAAATTTCACCTTTAATTGCTCCTTTCTTGACTGAAATAATTAATAAATCATTGTTAGAAGGTTATTTCCCAGATCAGTTAAAACGAGCCATTATTAAACCAATTCTCAAAAAAAAGAATCTTGACCCCCACAATATTGAATAATTATCGCCCAATTTCCAACCTCTCTTGTATCGCCAAATTGATAAAGTTGTGCTAAACAATTTATGGAACATCTTGATACCAATGACATTTATATCCAACTCAATTTGGTTTTCGTAAGCACGCTAATACCGAGACTCTTTTGCTTTCTTTAATGGACATAGTGCTAAAAGGGTTTGATAATGGCCAACGTTATCTTTTAGTTCTTCTCGATTTGACAGCGGCATTTGACACTGTGAATCACAGTATACTTTTAAATAAGCTTTCCGAGATAGGCCTTAATGAAAAAACTTTAGCATGGTTTGCTTTTTATCTCAAAAATTGTACCTACCAGGCTTCTATCAATAATACTGTGTCTGAAATTTTTCCTTTAGAAACAGGAGTCCCTCAGGGATCATCTCTTTCAGCCACGTTGTTTAATATTTACTTATTACCTATTTGTCAAGTGCTATCTGGTCTACAACTTAATTACTATATCTATGCTGATGATATTCATCTAATTATTCCAATATCAGATACAGTAGAAAAACTTTTAAAATGACCACTATGTACTTAAATATTATAAAACAGGTGTTAAATCAAATGAAGCCTTGCTTGAATGTCGAAAAAACAGAAATAATGTTATTGGAAAGGAAACAATTACCTACTGATTAAGGAAAAAGGATGACCTTAGAAAAATCTACAATAGTGTTAGGAACAAAAGTACGCGATCTAGGCTTTTACCTCGACCCTGAGCTTAGTATCCAACAACATATCTCACAGAAAGTACAGGAAGGATACTATAAATTATTGGTACTTAGGCAGTTAAAACCACTTCTTAACCAAACAGACTTTCGAACAGTGCTCCAGGCTTTGGTGTTTACGATTATAGATTATTGTAACTCTTAATATCTAGGTCTCCCTCAAACAACTTTAAGACCGCTTCAGATTTTGCAGAACTCAGCGGCTAGAGTTTTAACAGGAATAAACAAAAGAGAACATATTACTCCTGTGCTAGTAGCACTACATTGGCTGCCGATTGATGCAAGAGTCAAATATAAAACACTCTGATTCATAAAGCAATTTATGCTGAACAAATTGACTGGCTGAATGCAATGTTGCGGATACACACCCCCCAACGTAATGTACGTTTCACTAATAAAGGATTTCTTGTTGTTACTTCTGGGCAAGTGCCAAACTAACTACTGTCAGAGAAAGAGCTGTCTCGTTGGCGGGCCCAAAACTGTGGAACTCTATGCCACCCGAATTGAGGCTACAAAGAGATGTGAAACTGTTTAGAAAGGCGCTAAAAACGTGGCTTTTTAATCAAGCATTTGATATAGAACTGAGCAAATGATTTTATCTTTATTTTAATTATTTTTAATTTCATTTTAAACCATTTATTGTAAGTGATTTTATTTATGAACTAATTAATGTTTATTTCAGGTTTATTTTAAGGCCAAATTGTATTTTAATTTGTGTAACTTGATTTAAGTATCATGTCTGTTCTTTTTTTTTTAATTTTTTACAATGTAAACCGTTGTGAAGGTTGAAAAACTATACATCGGTATATAAAACCGAACACATAAATAAACAAATAAATAAACAAATAAATAAATAAATAATCATCCTGGGCTGAGCAGTTAAACTGCGAGCACTGTGGGTAATGGAGGTTCTGAGGATGCAGAGTGTGGTACCCAGGACAAAAAAGCTGCAGCAGGATCCTCGCAGGCGGCTCTGCCCAGTGCTGACAGGGAACGATAAGGCTGGGGGCAGGGCTACTGTAGCAGTGCAGCCCCTCCCCCAATGAGTGTGTGTGGGTGGGTGGGGGGAGGACCAGGGCAGCAGTGTGCGTAAGGTGGTGCTGAGGAACGGACCTATAAGGTCTCTGCAGTTCATGCAATATCTCATCCTCGGACAGTCTTTATACTGACAAAATAATAGGTCTCACAACCTACTAAGAATCCAGTTTCCTCCAGGGCCAATAAAGCTACTAGAATTGCATTAGCAGAAGTAGTAGCGTCAGAGTCAGTTTTTAAAGAGTTTTGGTTCTAACTTTGGGAGATAGGCGCCTAAATTAACCCATTTAAAAACGGACTAATGCTGAATGCCTAAATTTAGGTTTAAGAAAAGTGGGTGACTATGAATGAGGACCTAAAATAGTTAGACACTTAACACTGATTATCAGCACTCGGCACCTAACTAATAGGATCATTTATCAAAATGCGTTAAGGCGTTAACACAAGGGCAAAGTATGTGGTGTGGCACATGGTGTGAATGCAAACTTTTGAGCTGGGGGGGAGGGAGAGGGATAGGACCTCACTGTGTGCACCTATTTATATCTCTATAGGAGGCCACCTGACACGTCGAGGTGAGGAGTTGGTGGTGGTTTAGGGTTTAGGGGCCGGTTTAGCATGTAGCGTCATACGTACAAACAGCACAGTACCACCTTGGTGAAGATTTGACATCACTTGGGGTGAGGAAAGTCTCACAAAGATGAAACTTCTACTGTGTTCTCGGACTCTATAACAGGGAACCATCAAGCTAGGGTGAGAGAACTTAGTACAACATTTTGTCTTTCTGAGACTTTCCTCACTCCAAATGACGTCAAATCTTCATCAAGGTGTACTGTGCTGTTTGTACGTCTCACTCTACATGCGAAACCAGACCCTAAACCACCACCACCACCTCACCCTCTCCTATCAGGTGGCCTCCTATAGAGATATAAATACTTCCCTACTATGAGGACCTTACAGATAGGTGCTCTCTCTCTCTCTCTCTCGCAAAGCAGTAACTTCCACATTTCCATAAACATCTCCCTTTTTGATAACCAATGCGTTAGTAGCTTTTTTTGATGAATGATGGGGTTAGATACCTAAATCTAGACAAATGAACTGCAGGCCTAAATGTAGGGAATCAAATTCAGGCTGAAAGCTTACGTTCCCAAATTCAGCTGCAGTGAACAGGTTTTGAAAACGGACCCCCATCACCCCCCCAGTTGTTATTAGTACTACTAGAGGTGGTCACGGTTTTAAAATATCTCAACCCATGCTGGATGGAAGATTCCAGAAGACAGCGATTCTCCTGCTCCTCTTCCAAGCAGTGAAATCCTTAGCTCAGTTGAGTGAGAGAGAAAGCGCTCAGTGTCACATACATGAACCTAGTGAGATATGGGGTCTCCACTCAATGAAAAGCTGTATTCAACCCAGCATCCCTGGCTGTTCCCGGAAATAATAGCCTAATGTTAAGAGTTTCAGTTGGGAAAGGTTGAAAAACACTACAAGGTGAAAAGTGCAGCATTACCAGCCCCAAGGCAGCAGGAACTTAAATGTCACAACTTAAGCTGTTTTATAACTCCTGGCACTGTAGCTGTCCTACGCTACCAAAGCTAGAAGGTGTCACATCTGCATGGAGATATAGAATGTATGAATGCATGTGTGTGTGTATGTATATATATATATATATATATATATATATATATATATATATATATATTATATATATATACACATACACACACCCCCACATGAATGTATACACACCCACATGTATGTATATACATACACACCCACCCACATGTATATATACACATACACACACACCCACATGTATGTATACACATACACACACACCCCATGTATATATATACATACACACCCACACCCACATGTATGTATATACATACACACCCACCCACATGTATATATACACATACATACCCACCCACATGTATGTATACACATACACACACACCCCATGTATATATATACATACACACCCACACCCACATGTATGTATATACATACACACCCACCCACATGTATATATACACATACATACCCACCCACATGTATGTATACACATACACACACACCCACATGTATGTATATGCATACACACCCACCCACATGTATGTATATACATACACACCCACCCACATGTATATATACACATACATACCCACCCACATGTATGTATACACATACACACACACCCCATGTATATATATACATACACACCCACACCCACATGTATGTATATACATACACACCCACCCACATGTATATATACACATACATACCCACCCACATGTATGTATACACATACACACACACCCACATGTATATATATACACACACCCCCACATGTATGTATACACATACACACCCCCATGTATATATATACATACACACACACCCCCACATGTATGTATACACATACACACCCCCATGTATATATCCACATACACCCCCCACATGTATGTATATACATACTCACACATCCACATGTATATATATACATACACCCCCCCCCACATGTATGTATATACATACACCCCCCCACATGTATGAATACACATACACACACCCCCACATGTATATTCACACGTACACACACCCCCACATGTGTATATATACACACATACACACCGACCCACATGTATGTATTAGTGGTCTCCTTTTCTTTTTAAAGTGAAATGCTGCTGCAGTAGTTTTTACTTTTGTCCTCGCACCGGTCGTTAATTGATTATACCAGGGGTGATTGTATTATGATCCCTGTTGCCAAAAGGCCCTCCCCTGTTACCCCTTGTGGAAAGTCCTGTGTTCCACTCAGGATGATGTAAAGCATGCGATTTAACATAAAGAAAAGCATAGGATTTAAAGTGAAAGACAAAACACTGTGATGCGAGAGAGAGAGAGAGCATTACATAATGAATGAAGTGAAGTGCATCGTTAGCGGGGCTAGAACCTTTAATCTCTGTTAGGTCAACCTAGAAAACCCATGAATATGTAACAGATTGCACACTAGCTAGTGCAGTTTCCTAGAATATTTATGATTGTGCGCTAGAATACGTACACGATGCGGAATCAAACTGTAAGGTGAATGCTGAGCGCACAGTGTATGACCACTGAATGAGGGTTTTGTAATCGTAGTTTTGGAAGGAAGGCATACGAAACGCCTAAATAACATAAATAAAGAAATGAAAGGATGGATGGAAAGTGGTTGCAGAACCAGGAGGTCATTTACGGCATCGGTGGTCTCTCTCCTTCTGCAGGCTGGGAAGCGACTCAGGCGCCATGCTCATGCCCTTTCCTGTCTTACATGGGTAGTTAAATACCAGGCGGCGCACACTGAAAATGGTTTCATGTCGCTTTATTTTTCAGGGTTTTTTTTTTTTTTGTTTCATTTGTTGCTTGTTTTGTTTATTTATAATGAAATAAAGTACATTTTAAAAAATGAAAAAAACCAAATGAAGAGAAAAATGAGTCAGGTCTGGACCCCGAATCCCACTCCCACTCTACCACCAGTTTTAAGAAAAAGCCTTCACCAGCTTGCCCACATCCTCCCCAGCATCTCTCCCCATCCATAGGGTCGAAATGCGGGCAGGAGCTATCCCCAGCCACCCCTGCTCCACTGGTGCCATAACCCAAAATGGTGGCCACCCACCCAGCAAAGGCTCAGTTTGACCCAACAAAGTGCTGAAAGCTCCAGTTACAATTCTAGGGATGTCCACTCAGCCCAGTTAATTCTCCTGTACCTGGCCTGTCCTGGGAATTATCCAGAGGTGAGGCTGGCACATGAGGCTTTGGAGACCACATAAACCCTTTCTTCTGACATCAGAGAGATGAGGAGAAGAGACAGCAACATAAAAGGACAGCGGTGTGAAATCAACAAAAGGGAAAGCTAAGCCCAATAGGTCAGATCTTTTCTAGACCAGAACATTTTCTGTGTAAACCCTTCTTGTTCACCCTGGAGCAGGCCGGATTTCCCTCGTCTTCCCTAGCCAGTGAATAGCAGCTGCATGCCAGCTCTGTTATTCGGGGCCTCCCCTCCCGTTCCAAGGAACTCTGGGAGTTGTAGTCCTGCTTACTTCATCTTCACAGAGACAAGGAAGCAGCCTGGAGGTTCGGTGGTCGTGCTGGGGATCTGGGTTTGATTGCCAGCTGAGCTCGCTTCCGTTCCCCCGGTCGGCCAGGGGACTGGGGCACTGCAGGGGCACATGTAGGCTGCCGCTGCAGTGTGTTACTGTTCAGTACGGGGAAGATAATCATTCCAACGCCATGCCTTCCTGGAGAGTGGGCACTAGGAAAATGTTACTTGTCCATCCATTCAGGGAGGTGGCTGCATGTAAGTTTCCAATCAATGGCTTGGGGGTAGTTTTTACCCAGGAAAAATAGCTTGGCTGAAAATTGCCTTCCTCTCAAATGCTGCTAAAATTGTTTGTGGGTTCTGTAGCCTGAGTACTTTTATCTACCTGAAAAAGTCATTCTTGGGGGGGGGGGGGGGGGGCACATTAAGGTCAGGGGGAGGACAACAGTGTCCAGGCAGGTGATTTTCAGCTTTAAGGGGATTTTTTTTTTCTCTTCTTGTCCATCGCAGAAACAGCAGGCATAACTAAGTAACTGGACACTGTACTAAGTAACTGGACAACTATCTTTGAGTTCAAAAATTCACTTTATTTCTTATATATATTTAGCATTGTTAATATTTATTTCTACTTTAAACAGTTATACTGCTTATAGTAAATAATATAATTCTTTATTTATTACCAGTTAAACTATTATTTTTATTTATTTTTCACTATGTTTAATTGTCATCCATTTATACTGTTCCATATGTTCTACGGTTCCATGTAAAGCTCCACTCTCTGTTGAGCAGTTCTTTGTTTTATGTAAACCGGAGTGATTTGTAGTCCCTACAAGAACTTCGGTATATAAAAATTAAAAATAAATAAATAATAAATAACGTGGGCAGACTCTTGTTGCACTCTTGTTTGATTTATATATTTATGTAAAATATATCTAGCCCGCCTATCCTCTACCCTAGGCAGGTTACATAATAAACATCCTTAATAATAATAAAGACAAAAAATAATAAGCCCAATCACAATGTTCAATAAGATAAACAAACATTAAAAACATTCACATATAATATAAACGATAACAAATAAATAAGGGCTTATCATAAAAAAAAACACAAAAAACCATGATAAAAATCTAACAACATGAAACACATAGCCCTGCCCCCTGATAACATCAGAGACTGAGCACTCACCCCGGAGGAACAGCCCAGCACTACAATAAAAACAATTTTCAAAGAGAAAGAAGGTGGGTAGTTACCCTTTGAAAATTCGCCGCAATGGAGGCAGGATAGAAGAGTCCGGCTAGGGAGCGCTAAGTTTTTGTTCCCCTTCATTGTTCACGTCACAATAGAACTTTGTGAAAAGTTCCACTTTGCGAAACTCCTCGCTGAGAATAATAATTATGGCCTGGAAGTGATGGGCAGCCAAGACACTCACGTGTCTATCTGTCATGCAGCAGGCATCGCTTTTTGATCACCTTGACCACCTCGGCATCGCTTTCTGCAGTTACCTGTCAAAATATACCATCGCTCATAAATATGGATAACGCTGCTTTTCAGATTTTATGCTGAGAGATGGTATCAGTGCTACAATTAATTAGACTAATTAGCAAGAGAGACTATACATAATTAAGCCGTTCATTGAAGGCTTTCAGCGTTTCGTTGAAAAAAGACCAAGAGATCATTGACGAGGTTTGAAGGAGAAATTAGTATGTTGATTTAGACACTGCCAAAAGATAGCAGCCTCTCCTCTTGTGTGATTCTAGATGGCTGATCCACCACTAATCTTTCCCGCACGTTGCAATGTTTGCCGCTTGGTGACAATCAAACTTTTCAGTGTAGGCTTCTGCCTGTTCACGCCTAAATCCGGGCTCCATTTTCTAACCCTGTTTCGTCAAATTGAAAGCCATCAAAAGCCTTTCACCTTGTTCGGAAGGCAATTTTCAAAGCTATTTACCTGAGCAAATCATCACGTCTGAAAATCTCCTTTTTTTTTTTGCCATGCTAAATGTACGCCGAGGATTTCACACTGCACGACCTTTTAGCTGAGTTTGAAACAGGTGCTCCTATGGACGGATCTCGGTCAGAGGGATGTGAGGTCGTTTTAAAATTTCATGAAATCATCAATAATCTTATTTATATTGCTTTGCATTATTTCCTATCCGAAACGATCATCTTACCATGTATTGGATGGACGCGCATTTGCACAAGGTGCCTGAGTAGGTGGCACGCCTTTAACACATCAGAGTTTACAATCCCACTTTGCTTTACCTAAATGTACGTGCCTACATTTAAGTACACTATAGCTGGCTTGTCCAATACAGTTTAGGCAGGTACCGAGTCTTTGAAAATCGGCTCGGTTTGTGCGGGCTTAAAAATGTGCCTTACTGAAAATGTTTCCCTCTGTGTACCTGGCCAAGGATTTTCTTCAGCAGTGAGTCAGATTTAGTGACTGCGGCTCTGGGAGAGCAGCTTATTTTGTAGCTGTGACCAGCGTTGTCACTGAAAGGTCTGCTCTGGTTCTGAGTCTGTGGGAAAGTGTTTTAATAACAAGACTTTGTAAATTTGTGTTGGAAGGTAGTTATGGGGAATGTCCAGAGGCTTTCTTTCCAGAAAAATGTCTTTTATTGCTATGATGGGGGGAGGGGCGGATCTTTGTAGGTTGTGATACCTTTAAAAGGACCAGTACATTTAATTATGTTATGATGTACCTCGGGGGGGGGCAAGCTTATTGGGTCCTGTGGGCTAATAATGTGCCTTGAATAAAGAAATGAGACTTTGAGACCTCATAGGCCTGGATCTGAGCAATCCCCTCTCACCTCCTGTGGGAGTGACTCTGACACTTAAAACTGGTTAATGCTTTGGGAAGACTGGGGTCTAGACTCAGCAAATCCCCCTTCCTTCAGTCTACAAGTTACTGTTAACCACCCTCCCCTGTTTTAAAGGCTGAATACGCTTTTCCACCCAAAGTTATTTTTAAAGGGACAGTGCCTGCTCTTACCCCAAGGGATCATTTTGCTTGCTGTTTTAAAAGCATTTCTGAGATCTGTGTTCCCTAAATTAGCCTGGACAACATTAATATAACGTGTGTTATCTTATTCTAAGTCTCTTTTCTCGCAATCACCTTGCACCCCCCTCACTCACACCCATGCAGTCATACTTACTTATGGTTGCATGTTCACACTTTGCACATGGCTCACATTCTCATCTTCTCACACACACAGCATCCATCCATCCATCGGGTTACAGAACTCAGGTCTGTGCGTGACTGATACGGTACTAATATACTGATCAATTGCATTAGCCAGCATGTGTCACTTACTCTGTCTACTCCTAATACTAGGCAACAGTACTACATTAGTTGTATTTCTATCACAGAAGTGACTCCACACATTTCACTCACAATCATTCCTCACTCCACACCTACACACACAGACACAGACACACACACACACACCTACACACACACTCACACACACACACCTACTCTCACACACACACACCTACACACACACACGCACACACACACAGACACACTCACACACACACACACCTACACACACACACACACACACACATACACCCTTCCATTTATAAATCCACAAAACACTTCTTACAGGAACCAACACCAAACCCTGGAAATACAAAACTAACACAAATTATATTTACCTACCAGAAAGAAATTAAAATTGAAGTTACGCTCTAGAAAATTGAGGGGATGGTTTGTGGGGGATAGGTAAGGTCTCAGTGTCTATTGCTGCAGCTGATGCTTGATGTTCTAAACATCTTTTTTTAAAAACAGAGCGATTGATCCTGCTGCTTTGGCCATGGTTATCTCAGTGGCATAGCGAGGAGGGGGCCAGGGCCGGGTGCCAGGCTGTAGGGGGGGCGCCAAGGGGAGGCAGAGGATCCCATGCCGCAAAGAAGAAAAGGCTCTGTGTGAGTTTTGAAAGAATGTTTGTGTGTGTGTCAGTGTGAGCAGGAGGATGAATGTGTGTGTGTGTGTCAGTGTGAGCAGGAGGATGAATGTGTGTCAGTGTGAGCAGGAGGATGAATGTGTGTGTGTATGAGGGAGGAGAACCTTTGTGCACCTCCCTTTCACTCCCACAATCTCACCTTCCCAGGTATGGAGAGAGAGTACCTTTTTTTTTTTTAGTCCTTATTGATTTTAATTAATCGGGTGTTATTTGATGTGTGTGTGTGGTTTTGAAATATTGCATTGGTGTTTGGAAAATCTTGAAAAATATATGTTTTCAGTTATTGGAGGAGGAGGAGTAGCCTAGTGATTAGAGCAGTGGGCTATGAACCAGGAGACCAGGGTTCAAGTCCTGCAGGTGCTCCTTGTGACCTTGGGCAAGTCACTTTACCTTCCATTGGGTACAAAACTTAGATTGTAAGCCCTCTGGGGATAGGGAAATACCTACAGTACCTGAATGTAAACCGATGTGATATCTTGATCGAATGTCATTATATTAAAAATAATAAATAAATAAATTCTGCTCATTAACTCTTTTTTTATTAGTAAGGTTTCACAGTTATGATTGATGCTTTATATTTATTGATTTTATTGTTTGATGTTTTCTGAGGAAGGATAATGCTTTGGTTTTTCCATACGCGCACTACATACTGAGTCTGACTTGTTGCGGTTTTCAATTCAGTTTTTGTCTGTATTTTTTTCCATTTATACTTTATGGTCATTTTATTTTATATTTGGTGAGGGTCTGTCTGTGCTCTGCATTTGTGATTGAGGTTAGGGATTCTGCTAATGCGTTATTTCTATGTAGGGATCCATAGAAGCTTGGTTTCTTCTGTTTTCCTAATAGGAGGTGTATTGGTGTTTTAGGGCCTGGTGTAATGTTTGCAGGGTCACCGTTTTATAGGGTGGTAACTGTTTGAGGGCTGCCAGTTAGTGCTGTTTTGGAATGGGAGGTTTATTATATTGCAATTGTAATTTAGCTCGCTGATGGCTTTCTGAGGACCAAGCCCACACCCAACATGCGTTACAATAGTCCTAATTTCATATGTGTTCCAAGGATCTTTTTGGCTTTTTTAGAGTTTTCTGGTTGACACCACAGCAGTGCATGTAAATATAATACACGTGCTGTTGTGATATTTTTATTCCAAAAGATTGTACTTTGAGTGTCCTTTTTCATGTGAAATCTTTTATTATAAATGCATAATTTGAAATTGTGTGTGTAGAGGGCCATGGTAGAAGGAAGGCTGGGCATAAAGCTGTAAGATTCATTTAGGATGCCTAATATCCTTGCACCGACCCTGATTAGAAAAAGAATAGAAATACAATGTAAAAAAAAAAAAAACAACACAGAATGAGAAAGGGCCAGCAATGTAAATATTCGCACAGGGCTGCAAAAAAGTTAGCGCTGGCCCTGCACGGTGGCGCCCCCCTGTGGTGACGCGCTGGCGGGGTTCCCGCCTTTCCCCAGTGAAAAGAGATCCCACACGGTTGTGCCACGCGGTGATGCCATGGTGGGGGAGAAAGGGGGGGAGGGCGCATGGGAGACAATACAAATGCATTGCCCCCCCCCGGGCGCCGGAGACCCTCGCTACGCCTCTGCATAATTGTGTCCCCAATGTACAACGTCTCAATTTCAAACAAAAGGTCAGATCTTTTGTTTGAATCTTGTACAAGAGATCGGGAAACAACGGCTAAGGAAGAAGCTACCGAACCCTTGCCAGTCTCTTGTAGCCTGAGCGGGTGACTGCTGCTCCCATGCTCGGTGCCATGTTCACCAGTTTAATCCCACAGACCTGGAAGGGAGGAGTACGGTCAGGTAGAGAGTAGCACCATGTTGGCAACCTCAATCCCTGATGGACCTTTCGATACAATAATACTTTTCTATGAACATAGCCTTGGTACAGTATTTGGTAAATTGTGCAATAAGCAGGCTCCAGCTGTGCATGTGACTGATCAAGAATGGTTATATCAGCATTTAGCAAGCAGCATGTCCATGCGTAAATCTTTGAACTGGTGGGTCCATTTGTGCTTTTCTAGAGTCTTAAATACTCCTTCCTTGCAGGAGATATGCATCAGCCTTAGAGCTTGCATAACGCCCTGTTTGCCTATGAACTGGAACAGTTAGAAATGTCTAAAATCTGCTACAGGTAGACAAACTAATGCTGTTCTTAAACGGGGGAACAAAAGTAAATATTTTGAACAAAAGACTTTCAAACCAAACAATGATTTTTCTTCCCAGCTTGTGGTGGTGGGGATAATTATGACCTTAGATAAATTCTTCTGGAACCCTTTATATGGGGATTATCTAACTTGAAAGAGCTGCCTTCTGGTATGAAAAGAGACAGGCGACCATACCGTACTAAGTTCACACCTTTGGCCAAAGCTTTAATTATGTGAGTGATGGTTTCTGCACAAAGCCCTCATTCCCATTGTATCCAATAATAGCAAGATTAAACCTTACTCTTCACAGGGGTGTCCGCCGCTCGTTTGCGAAATGGAATTACCACGGCTGGAATTCCATCGGGGGTCTTACCAGCTCTTTTTAAAGGGGTCAGCGAAAGGACCCTACGAGCACGTAAAAGAGGACAGGGTCATTGGAATGGGCTGATGTCAACAGATACCGACACTGAACCTGTGTCAAAAAGAGCAGGCCAGACCCGGCTTGTGGAAACTCCTTCTTCTGCTCTTACTGTTTTGTCTGGCTTACTTTCGGCAAAGCACATGCCACAAATCAGTTTATCAGAATTGAGATCTGTCCTGGAGAAGATTTAAGTCTTTGTCGGTTGTGCTCCCTTTAATTGAGCCGGCTTAAAAACTAGCCAAAACTGTTTTGCATATAAATATATTTGGGGCCACACAGGTCCCATCTTCAGATGTGAATTCCGAAGAGGAATTTTCAAAGATTAATTCTGGGCAGAAGATGCACTGTACTTAGGGCTGAATTTTCAAAGCCCTTTACCTGCAGAAGACATGGTTCTGTGTGGTAAATTACCTGGGTCTCAGTGTGCATAAAAATGCACGGATAATCTGACTTTGTGTGCACATTTATATGTACTGGGGATGGGCATTCTGGGAGGTGGAATTGGGGGTTTATGTACTGTAAGCACCTTTCTAATTTTTAAAGTATTGCCCATAAGTTAAACTGCATAGGTTCTGACCTGCGAAGAGCAGGTGTAAGTTTATGCAGGTTCTCTTGTGCATGGCAAAAGGCAAGTGCCTGCGCATTTTCAAAGCTAACTAATGTGCATTAGTTCCTTTTGAAAATGTGGGGTGAGGTCTCCATGTAAAATTTACCCCAACACGCACATTTATAAAATGAACCACCCCGTGAGCAGCGATGGAAGGGGCTGGAACAGTCCAGGAAATTACATCAAGTTTACAAGCTATGAACGTCACACAGGTATTTATTGAACAATTAAGGAAAATGTTGATGAAATTAATATGGAAAAATTTGCATGGAAATAAACCTGAATGGAATTTTAAAAAAAAGTATATTATTTATTTTTGTAAATTTCATGGATAGCGTGAATAAACAATTTTTTTTCAACCTAGCACTATAATAAATGCACACTGGTCCCTCTCCCTCTAAGCTACCCACACAACCCTCAGATGCTGGGGATTGCAGAGGTCTGAGAGCTGGCTTTTTTGTTAAGGTGCATCAAGGCTGAGTTCTCGAGAGTGGTGTGTTTTTAGTGCCTGATTCAATGACACTGGATATTCTGCTGTTACTCAAGGACAACGGCCTTATTCTGTCAAACTCATCCCTTGCCTGCTGCTGGCTAATCATTCTTATAATGGGATTGTTCCGAAGGATCTTAACCGTATTCACACTCGCCTTACACCTGTGCATTCACCTTTAAACCCCACTTATATCCGGCTAAAGAATTTAAGGGGGGAAGGCTAATTTGATTTTGGAAATCAAAAGTTCCCTGCTGTACAAGTAAAAAAAAAACTAATACTCGAATGCCTGCCGCATCATCGTCCACCTGCAGGCAGCAGCAGAGCTCCCACCACCGGCAGCTCGCTGTTAGATATCCACGTTTACAACAAAGCCCGTTTCTGGACAAAGCAGCATGGACGGACAGCGCCATCCACTCCCCTCCACATTCAAAACCTCAAGGCCAGCAAAGGAGTTTACACTGAAATATTTATCTCAAGGCAGAGTCGACATGTTGTGATACTGTTTGCATTCTGGCAAAAGTGGGCAAACCAAGCTAGAGAGTGCGGTGCAGGGAAGGGAAGAGAGTATTTGCAGAAACACAGTTTTGGTTATTCTCTGCCTATGCGTTAACTTAGAATGCAGAGCGGGAAGGACTGAGAGGATGCTGCAGTCTCCGATCTGTGGGCGTCCTAATTAAAGGCAGCGTAAAAAGCTCCTCTTGCATCGAGACATCTCATTGCTTTGGTAGCGCAGACCAGAGCACAAGGGGATGGGGGATATTGATTTATCCCTCAGCAGAATAGAACAAAAAGTGATTTTTTTTTCAATTGAACTCAGTTGGTCAGGTCTCTTTTATTTTATTTTTTTTAATTGTTTAAAAATTGTACCTGCGTTGAAGGTGGGCAATCTTTGATGAATCTCCTGTTGTACGCACATCTCCCTTTATTTCAAAAAGGGGTGGGGCCTGGGAAGGACGTGGGCGTTTTGGGGCGTGGCCAAGAGATGTGCGCGTGACGTGCCCTGGCACGCGCCCAGGTCCACCCTGGTGTAACTTTCCTTCTACTATGGAGGAAGTGTAACTTAAAAAATACAAGAAATTAGCCATTTCTGCTGGGTGTAAAGGGTTTAGAGTAACGGGGGGGTCTGCAGGCTATCAAACCAGGGGGATTTGGAGGACCTAGCT
Organism: Rhinatrema bivittatum; assembly: GCF_901001135.1. Lineage (NCBI taxonomy): Eukaryota > Metazoa > Chordata > Amphibia > Gymnophiona > Rhinatrematidae > Rhinatrema > Rhinatrema bivittatum. The sequence goes on from NC_042622.1 coordinate 22,234,805, forward strand.
CTTAACTGGGCAAACTGGTGGATGAACTGGTAAAACCAGCAATGGCATGAATGCGCGCCCGTCATAAAATACTCTGATTTATGTGGTAGAATCGGAATTTCCACGCCTAGGCGCACGCCCACTTAAAATTGGGCACGCGTGCACGCGGCCAGGCTATTTTATAAAGGGCACACAAGTTATAAAATGGCCAGATATCTAGGCGCATGCCAACGCACAAGCAGGAGGCACCCCACACAACCCACCGTGGGCTGGTCACAGATCTTGTCGCTAGCATGCCTGGAGGAGGGAGAAGAAAAGAACTGGTAGGCGGAATGAAGACTGGAACATCAGGGCCTTGTTTGAAAACGTGGAAGATGTAACTCCAGGAACAAGCGAGGACACAGAAGACTTGGATGAGGCGAAGATTAAGAAGACTTGGACGAGGAACAGAACATTTGGGTATTTATCCAGCTAAATTCTAGTCGGCTAACCACTAGATTTATCAAAATGCTATATTTATAGCAGAAATAGTGCCTGTGATAAAAAAGAGGCGTGGTTAGAGAGCCCAGTATGTCACTTTACTATTTATTCTATATTCCAGGGCTAATATCCTCACACTGTATATCTATACACACTACTCAAACACATGAGGACTATTCTGCTTATCACTTGAATTTAACACATTTAACACAAACTCTAAATCGCCAAGGCAAATATATTATTGCACAAGGTTAGGATGCGTGAAGAAACCCTATGCTGAAGCTCTTGTTGGCCTCCCTGAAGCAGTTTTTCAAAACACAGCCAGTGTCGGGGCGTTTCGCTGGACTTCAAGAAGAATCTTTAGAATCCGGAAGGACTTGAAAGATAAGTTTTGTATGCTGGACCCCCGGACCTTACCCCAGTCACATTGCTGGGGCAAGGTCAGGTCGGTGCCATTCTGGAAAAAGGCGTCGACTGGGCGAGGTGCTAGGGGGCACTCTGACCCTGTGGGAGCTTCACCTTAAATTTGGGAGGGGGGGGGTCAGACGTGGGATAGGGGCCGGAAACCTCATTGCTTTTTTTTTTTTATGGGGGTGGAGGCTGGGACCCTCATTTATTTTTTTTTACTTGGGGGGTGGGTGGTGGGCATGGAAAAGAGGCCGGGACCCTATTGTCGACTTGGGGGTTAGGGAGTGGGTAACAGAAAGAGGCTGAAGCACTATTTTTGTGTTTTAAGCTTTAGAGGGTGGGGGCCAGGGCCATGATTGTCTTTGGGGGGTGGGGGTGGGGTGGGGGCCACTGCCACACGCCTACATATTTTTGCATTGTGGGGGTGTCAGGGCCGCCTCGCCTGGAGCCCCGGGTTTGCAATGTGGATCAACCCGGATCCCCACTCAACCTCCAGTTTGCCATGATTTTTTTCCCCTGCTGCTTTAAATGTGCGGCGGGAGCCTCAGGACCCGCGTTAGCATCTCAGGCCTCCTGCCGCGCATTTAACGCACCTCATTTATTATTTATCATATTTTTCTATACCGGTGTATGGTCCAAACCTTCACATCGGTTTACAATATTCACATAAAATACATCGTTTCATCAAAAAACAAAGTATACATATATCTTTAAAATGTTAAGTTACTTAGCTTATTACAATTTAAAATACATATACACAAATCAACTAGATAGTGCAGCCTACTTCAATAAGTTTGTACACTGTATACACTTGCCTCCTGGTTTGCTCAGCTGGTTCTCTCATTGAACGCCTGTTTGAAGAGCCAGGTTTTAAGCATTAGTTTAAACTCTAAATACCTTGTTTCAAATAGGTGTAGCTATTTTATCATGGTTTACCACCTTCTCGGTCGGCCACGATAAAATATTGACATCGAATTGACTAGCAATTACCTTATTTGCATGCATTTGCATAATTTGGCATGTAAATTGCATGCAAAGAAGGTCATTGTAATAGGGGAGGGAATCTGGACGGGGAGATGCAAAATATTGCATATACAGCATGATATATGCAATATAACGCGCATTAGGGCACTATTGTGTCTTGATGAGGCCAGTTAACTCAACTTCTCCCAGTTATGCCCCAGAATGCCTCTAACTTACAGGGTCATTTATCATTTCACGCTAGGGACTTAAAGCTAGCAATAACGCTGTAACGCGCATGTTAAATAGGCTAGTAGGCAAATATCACATTTGCTATGCAAGTGGGAGGAGTTTGGGCAGAGTTCATGTTAATGAGCAGCTCCTAACATCAAATGCAATAGAGTAACTCACCGCTGCGCGACTTACTTTTTTTTCCAGCCGTCCGGCCATCAGGAAGAACGGATGGTGCCTCCCGGGGAAGATGGATGCCAGCACGGGGGAAAGCGGCCCCTGTGCATGCAATTGGCCGCTCAAGACGTGACGCCAAACGTCGTGACGTCACGTCTTGAGCGGCCAATTGCATGCACAGGGGCCGCTTTCCCCCGTGCTGGCATCCATCTTCCCCGGGAGGCAGGGGAGCACAATCCGTTCTTCCTGATGGCCGGACGGCTGGAAAAAACAGTAAGTTGCGCAGCGGGAGGCAGGAGAGGCCCGGCAGGGTAAGCGTCCAGCTCGGCGCTCTGAGGGCGTCCGGTGCTTCGCCGAGGCTCTGCTAACTTTTCTTAAGACAACTCTTGCGGGGGGGGGGGGGGGGAGGGGAGAGAACTGGAGTTGGCGGGATGCGCTCGTGGACATTCCCTGCATGCACGTGCACCGCTGCTCCGTCTCGGGACTCGGCGGCGGCTTTGTGACCTAACAGATCTGTTCTTCCTGATGGCCGGACGGCTGGAAAAATAAGTAAGTCGCGCAGCGGGAGGCAGGAGAGGCCCGATCGGGGCTGCAAAAAGTAAGTTGCTTCGCCGCTTCACACCGTCAGTGTCTTCTTCCCTCCTCCCGAAGCAGGGCGCGAAAAGCAGCCTTGCTCCGGGAGGAGGGAAGAAGAGACACTGACGGTGTGAAGTGGCGAAGCGACTTACTTTTTGCTTTTACGTTTTTTTCGCTTTTTTTTTTTGCTTCGGGAGGAGGGGAGAGGACTGGGGCTGCCCCGGAGACCGGCACCCATGATCGTGGCCGGGGCAGGTGAGCGGGGGCTGGGGGAAAGTTTGCCGCCTACCCTTACCCATGCCTCTACCGCAGGGGTAAGGGTAGGCGGTAAGTTAGCAGGTTAAACGCGCGACAAAACTGCAGGGAAAGATAGCGATAGTCGGGGCGCGGGTTACGGGATGCTAGGGAATAGCTAATTCACTCGTTTGCATGCAATATACATGCCACGTACGGAAGGGGTTGCCCGGGGATTTTAGGACGCGGTAGGAGAAGGTTAAAGGGGATTCGGGTTCGCAGGAAGGGATAACGCGGCCGGAAAGTGAGTAGAATGCGGCTTAGGAGCGGGGTAAACGCGGCCGCACTTTACAGGATAGACCTGTTAGAAAGGAAGCCATTCAGCCCCTCCCACCTGGAGGTTCTGATTGGATGACTCCGTGCTAGAGCCTACTCTACTCACTGGAAAGGCAAGAAGATATCCATTTTAACTTTTGAAAGTATGATTCGGACTTTGAGTTAATTGGGGAGGTTTATGGATCACCCTTCCCCACTGAGAAATAGCCCAGTTCCCTGATGTTTCCACAAGAGAAATCCCAGAAGTAACAAGTAAGAAAAATGAACCACTGAGTCAAAGGAAAGAAGAGCAAGAGGCGGAGACCCCATCCGAATATCTGCTGGGTGTCTAAGGGGAAGAAGAGGTCTAAAGGTAGGATTTTTGCATAGGAATCTCTTACAGCCGCTGGGCGGGTCAGCACGTTCAAAAATTCACCATGGGCTCTACCCAGATGTCTGTAAGAAAGGACACGACATTCCTGTACCAGCAGTCAGATGTAATCTCACACGTCTGAATAACAGACTTTAGTTTGCCTTACAGTAATCAGTAAATTATTATTTAACACCCAGTTCCTTTTGCGGCATCTCCCTCCCAGGGATGCCACAGCTACAAAAACACCCAAGGGACACACTGAAGTCTTTCTTACTGTCTGGGCCATAGATGAGAGTCTCCCCCCATACAAAGAATCCCCCCAGGGATCAAGAATCAAGCTGGCAAGGAGCAGCCCCAGAGGTTATAAATGTGATTGTGTGTCCTTGGCATGAAACACCCTGGGTAAGGGTTCCACAAGCATATCTAGAAGCTTATATGGTTTCATGTTTTTTCCATTGTTGCACTGCAAACAGAGTCTGGCTTGTTGCAGTTTCCAGTTCAGTTTAGTCTGCACATTTCTGTTTGTACTTTATGGTCTCTTTAGACTGTATTTCATGAGAGTCTGTCTGTGCTCTGTATGAATGACCGAGGTGAGGTATACTGCTACTATGTAGTTTCTGTGTAGCGATTTTGTGGTGGGATCTGCTAGCAGGTTAGCAATCTGATGGAATTTGCTATGCGGATGGGAGGAGCTAGCAGATGCGAATAGCAGTCTGATAGAATCCCCTCCCCAAAGGGGAGGAGTTAGCAATCTGTTTCGGCTCCTTTGGAAAGGAGGCGTTAGCAATCTGTTGTACTGTGGCTCCTTTGGAAAGGAGGAGTTAGCAATCTGTTGTGTACTGCTTCCTATTGGTCTGCTAAGGAATGGCAATATGTTATGATATAGACTGCAGAGTTGGCAATCTGTACCAGTGGAGTACTGGAGATGGTGCTCAGCTGGACAGAAAGTAGATAGGTGAATCCTTGGGCTGATGGCAGATGACAGCGCCCCCAGGAGGGAGTCCAGAGAGGGACCACCGGCTAGGCTGGAGTATGGAGACAGACACAGATAGTTCTTTTATTAGACAGGTAGTAGAACCACCAGAGGTGGCAGTAGTGAGCTGGTATGCTCGGCAGGGCTGAAGTCCCTCAGATACTAGAACTGCGATGCCAAGGTTGCTGAGCTGCAAAGAGACTGTCGATAGTGAATAGACAGTGTATACAGATATACATAGCCAGTACTAGGTGATAACTCACATAAGGTCTTGAAATGGCTCAGTAGCTGGAAAGGGTTAGGCCCTCGAGGAGCGAGTACCTGGTTCCAGGGAAAGCTCTGAGAGAGCAGTGGTAACTCACAATAATCTGTATCTGGAATAGCTTCTAGTCAATAGAGAATCTTCAGAGTGTTCAGGAACACAGGCCCTCGAGGAGCGAGTGCCGGTTCCTATATACCTTCTGAAATAGTGACTCACAAATGTCTGTACATGCAATAGCTTCTGGACAAGGAGAATCTTCAGAGTATTCAGGAACATAGGCCTTCGAGGAGTGAGTACCGGTTCCTATCGGTAGTCTGAAATAATAACTCACAATGTCCGTCTCTTGCGATCGCTTCCAGGCAATAGAGAGTCTTCAGAGGGTTTAGGAACATGGGCCCTCGAGGAGCGAGTACCGGTTCCTATCTGTAGTCTGAAATAAGAACTCACAAATGTCTGTACCTGCGATAGCTTCTGGGCAAGGAGAATCTTCAGAGTGTTCAGGAACATAGGCCCTCGAGGAGCGAGTACCGGTTCCTATCTGTAGTCTGAAATAATAGCTCACAATGTCTGTCTCTTGCGATTGCTTCCAGGCAATGGCGAGTCTTCAGAGAGTTTAGGAACATGGGCCCTCGAGGAGTGAGTACGGTTCCTTTCTGTAATCTGAAATAGAGAAAGAGAATGAGGCCCCCGAGGAGCGGGTACCCCTGGTAGGTCCGCAGAGGCAATGTTGCAAGAGCAAAGCGGGTCCGATGGAAATCCCGCAAGCAATCCTTAGGTGCAAAGTAGTCTTGGACAGCCGAAGCTAGTCCAATTGGAGTCCTTGCTAACTCGATCTCTTAGCAAAATTAAAGACCTTTTATGATGGAAGCGGATGACGCCCCTGAGGTTCGCGCCCTTGCTGGGACATACTTCGGAGCGCGCGTGCGCACGCCCTACATCATCATGAACATGGCGGATCCGCAGCGTCAAGCCGGCCCGGGGACACCGAGGAGAAGCGGCATGGAGATGCCGCGGCATCAAGCCGTCCATCAGGCACGGAAGGAGTCGCCACACAGGTAGAGAGGGTGGAGCGAGGGTGAAAGCAGGCACGAACGCAACAGATTTATAACAACCTGACTTGTTCTGTTTTCCTAATAAGATGTGTATTGGTATTTTAAGACCTGGAGTAATATTTGTAGTAATATATGAAAGTTGCATTTTCATGGGTAGAGTTCTTACTGTTTGAATGTTGGCGTGCCTAATACCCTTGCATCGACCCTGAGAGAGTTCAGCACACACAAGCCTTCACCATTAACCCATCTGCCACTTCCCCAGGGGGCAAATGCTGGAGCGACATGTGAGCTTGGATGTTCTTTTGAAGCAGGTGAGTGGTGCCCAAACAAGTAGGACTGTTTTGGAATCTGCAGGCCACATTTTCTTGGTTTCTGAGTACATCTCTTGTTACTCAGTGATCTCTCGCTCCATACAAAGTACAGAATAGTTGCTTTATTCTGACACTTTTATTATTGATTTATTTAACGTTTTTATATACCGACATTCGTTTGACACATCACATCGGTTTCTATTAGTAATGCTGACTTTCTCAGGGGCAGGCCCTCCCTACCTGCAAGCAGAGAGAAGACCCTAGCAGTTTTCTAGCCTCAAGTATTTTATTGGTAGGTCCGGGAATAGATAATTCTAAGATCTCTGATTTATGCAAAGAATGTACGTAAGAAATAATGACATTAACTGTAAACGTAAATTAAGAAATCGGCAGTGGGGGGCGGAGCTGGGGTGGAAATTGGTTGGCTTCCCCCCCCCCCCCCCCACTCAAGCAAAAAGGTTTTCCGTTGCCACTGCATCTGCGTCGCTCCCTCGGCAACAGCCGCGATGGCAACCATCACCGGCAACGACAGGGGAGTCTGCAGAAACTCGGGTATCGTTGATCGTCGCAGGGAGGGTTGACTGAGAGTGCGAGGGGGCCTCTACAGCTTACCCTGCCGTTTGACCACTGGAACTAAGGAGAAACAGTAAAAGGTAGGAAGAAAAATCTCAGCGTGCGAGAGCTCCTGTCAGACGCATCCACGCATGGCACCATCTTGGCCTCTCCCCCTTTTGTTACCCTTTTTTAAAAAAAAAAAATAAAAAGTTATCCTTGAGGCCCTCCAGCTCCTTTCCCGCAAAAACAGCCCCAAGACAAGGGCCTACCTAGCTGGGCTGGGCTAGGCACCCCCTCGTTCCCTGCCACCCCCTCCCTCCTCCCATAAAATCAAGACTGGGGCCTGGGCCTATCCAGCTGGGCCGAGCCAGGGCTTTCCTCCGACTCTCTCCCTAAAAGATGCCTGAGGTCTGGGACCAGCCCAGCACTCACTTACCCCAGCCATGGGGGTCCTAGAAGGTTCACGTAGCAGGAGTGAGTCTCACTGACGTCTGCCCTAATGGTGTCTACTTTACAAATAACACTGGTGGGCTTCAGGATGGCGTCGGGTGCCCGTCTCAGGGATGGCTAACGTCATTGTGTTGTACGGCCATACAACATTGTGCAGGAGGCAGGAGTATTGGTTGGAGGGGGCTCAGCCCAGCCAGGTAGGCCCAGGGGTTGCTTGTGTAAGGCAAGAGGGGGCTTGGAGAGCCTTGCTGAAGCCTGCTTTTTTAATTAATTATTTTTTTAAAGGTTATTTTTAATGATTTTTTTTTATTCGGCAAAAAAACTAAAAAAAAAATAAAAAAATTCCATTTAACAAACCAAAAACCAATCCCTCCTTCCCCCGAAGTGAAAAAAAAAAAAAAAGAACCAAAATTAAAATTTGAAAGGTGCATGATTAGGACTGCACCGTACCCGGTTTAAGAAAGTTTTACTGACGTGAATTGAACTCGCTCACCGCTGGGCATTAAACTGGCCAGACACATTCAGTGAAGTGGATGATTGCAGCGTTGCCTCTGTCTTGTCCAAAACAAGCTGGAGGATTTAGGGCCTGGTGCAGGGAATAAGATTCTGCTCTGCAGGGTGGGTCCTAAACCTCCATTCCTTGCGGGATCCTGAAAAGCTCAGAGTATCTGCCTGCACGGAGCTGCTAGACATGCAGACGTTTTCTCAAACAAAAATACAAGAATATTTTCTCTTTCTGTAGCAACTGAAGCAATGTTCCTGAACAGCTTTGAGGAATAATAACCCTTCTTCCCTCCGTCACCATAGCTTTTCAGGCATCCCCAAGTTTCAGTTTTTGATAATGAACTTGGTTTTTTTTTTTTAATCCTGTGGTTGTTTTGAATCACAAGATCCCTGTTTTTTTTTTAATAGATTTCAGCTAAACACTTTTCTTTCAATTATGTTGGCGTTAAAAGGCTTCTCCATTTGGGGACGGATGTCTTTTCCACACACACTGTCCCTTTTCTATTAAAAATGGAAAATGGCACGATTTTCCCTAATTATGATGATTCCAATTGCATGCATCTCTCGCCGTTTGGTGCTTGAATTTCACACACCATTTGAAAAGATGTGGCAGAATGTCCTCACTGATTTGCTCCAGTTCATCTTTGATACTTTTCAATTACAAAGAAGGATGAGCTCTCTCTCGTCTTGTCATATTTATCTTCGGGTGCAAGATTATAATGTGTCCTTATTGAGTTTTGCTTAAGGGAGCTCAGTCCAACAATAACTTTTTTTTTTTTTTCCAACATGCAGGGCTGCTCTCCCCGTGATACCTCTCAGGAACTAAGCTGAAGGTATTATATGAGTGGAAGAATGCCTGGAAGACCAGAAGCTGCTGCTAAGATGTGGAAGCGAAATGGCAAACTTCCTGTGGTACCCTGCCCGGGAGATCACAGCAGTGTGGGAGGGATGAGAGCGCCACGGTCTATGAGAATGGACACATGACAAACCTCCTGTGGTACCCTGCCTGGGAACATAAGAACATAAGAAAATGCCATACTGGGTCAGACCAAGGGTCCATCAAGCCCAGCATCCTGTTTCCAACAGTGGCCAATCCAGGCCATAAGAACCTGGCAAGTACCCAAAAACTAAGTCTATTTCATGTTACCATTGCTAATGGCAGTGGCTATTCTCTAAGTGAACTTAATAGCAGGTAATGGACTTCTCCTCCAAGAACTTATCCAATCACAGCAGTGTGGGAGGGATGCGAGCGCCACGGTCTATGAGAATGGACACATGACAAACCTCCTGTGGTACCCTGTCTGGGAGATCACAGCAGTGTGGGAGGGATGAGAGCGCCATGGTCTATGAGAATGGACACATGACAAACCTCCTGTGGTACCCTGTCTGGGAGATCACAGCAGTGTGGGAGGGATGAGAGTATCACGGTCTATGAGAATGGACACATGACAAACCTCCTGTGGGACCCTGCCTGGGAGATCACAGCAGTGTGGGAGGGATGCGAGCGCCATCGTCTATGAGCATAGATGAGGTACGTACCAGCACCACCACCACCGCTGCTTCTTATGGACCCTTCTGCCTGACTGTAAAATCCCAGCTTCATTTTGAAAATAACAAACCTTTGCCGGCAAAGTCTCTTCACACACTCGATGATGTGAAATTTTTTTTTTTTTTGGTCAGACTATCTTAAAGTAACTACTTATTGATCTAACGAAGCACTGATGAGGCAGATATGTGTGATTTCAATAGAATGATGCCACTGGTCTATGGAGGTGTAAAACTGGTCCACGGCCTTCCTCTGAAGAGGCTTTTCCATGTCTATGAGTGTGAGAGAGAGAAAACATACAGAACATAAGAACATAAGAAATGCATAAGGACTTTCTAGTAAATAAGTGTTTTATTCAAATTGATGTAGTTTTGCTATTTCCAGGAAAAAATATGTTCAAAGCTTCAAGAAGACAACTTTCCAGGCAATCTGCCTGAGTGAAATAGCTCACTTGAAACTTGCCCCATCTGAGCAGCACATGGGCTTCCATAGCATGCGTACTTTTTATAAAGTCAGGTTATGGAGAGGCATTCCCATGGACGGGTTTAGGTCAGGAAACAATGTCTACAGGCGAAAAGTGCCCATATGCAACAGGCCATGTAACCTTGCTCCACAATATTTTTTATCTATAGCTAATATCCGTACATGAGCAAAGAATTGTGGCTGTTGAGTGAGTTGACATGGATATGTGTTAGTTAGGTGATAGTGACCTGATGAGGGGAGCTGCTACTACTTATCCCTTCCGTGGCCCTACTCAAGGCATGCAGCAGTGTACAAAAACATATGAGATAATCCCGGCTAGGTAGAGAGCCTAAAATACAATCTCTGCCCTGTATGTTTCCTTGTGGATATCTTGAAAACCAGACCTGTTTGAGGCTGTTGAGGATTGGAGCTGGCCACACCTAAGTTAGACCATGAAAAAAGGTTTCACCTACAACTTGCTTGCTGACTCTTCCATCTATCTATCTATCTTTATAAATAAAAAAGATTTATATCTCTATATGTATATGTATACACCATATATTTCTATCTATCTACATCTAACACTGAGTCAGGAAACTATGAAATGCACTAACACAATATATAGCGAGAGAGCATTTATTTGTCCATGACAAATTGAATATATATCTTTATATTTATATTTGAAACTTTGTTTTTTCTTTTTGTTGGTTGTCTTTCATACTCAACAGAATCTGAAAGCTCCTATGTTTCAAATGACAGCAACTTCTAATCTATCGCTGAACCACGTCCTTTTGCATCCATGTCCATATTTTCCATAAGCACCTATAATGCCTGTTGGTCGCTTTAGGACTCACTTTAGTCTTATCTTGATAAGCAGTAGCTACGAACTCAACAGAATAGCAGCAGATTCTTAATGAGGGAAGAGAGTATGTGGCAAATGCTTCATAAAAACACCTGTAGGAAGAATACGCAAAGCTTTTTTTTGTATAGTTTATGGAAATTCTTAGACTAATGACATTTCTGTAAACTTGACAAATTGGCATGCCACTGGAGACAAATAAAGCTTGACAGTGAAAAATGTGTTACATTGGCTTAGATTTCTTTGACTGATTTCAAGCCTTGGGTTTTCCATTTCATCACATATCTTAAGTTTTAGTTTCTGTAACCCAATATCCACCCATCAAGCTTTGGCCTACATTTAAATTTATGCAGGTTTTGTTCAGATGCTGCCATTTTCCCCTCCAGGCATGTTGAAGGCTAAGATCCAGCAATAATCCTCACTGTTTCTTTAACAAGAAAGTTCATCCATTCACTTTAATTACATTTTCAATGCCGGTTATTGTCCCCCTGCCTGCAAAGAATGTTTCCGACCATAAAAAAAAACCAACCCATTATCTGCCACAATTATAGATAACCAGAGCACTGCCAGAGGGCAGGCATGCCAAGGTGAAATATTGTAGCGCAATCCTGTGCAAAATTTATCACTTTCCTTGGGGCCAACTGTCATCCTGATCACAGCATCAGACGGAAGAATGTCATCCCGATCGGAGTGTCAGACAGAAGACTCGGCAGTGCAAATGCAGATGTTCCTTCTTGCCCCGTCAGCCGTTCTCTCCTTAAGGGGTAGTCGTGCTGCATGGTGGTAGCAGAAAAAGGCACCGTTTCATGAAGCATTCGAGATGCAACATATTTCGCCAGCCTACTGGTTCAGACTGTAAGCATTTCAACCCTCCCCCCTCCTTCAAAACGTTATCACTGTTGGAACAAAATTGTAAGTGGGACCTCCGCCAACCATTTCTTGGCAAAACGTCTGTGGTGTTCACTGGATGTGGCTGAATTGCGCTATCTGGTTGATGTTTCCGATGAGTAGATTTCGCCAAGATACCCAACTAGGGAGACGGGAACAGCCTACAAAGAGAAGACGTGGCCATGCCGGGACAGAGCAAAGGCCTCTTGAGCCCAGCGTCCTGTGTCCGGACAGTGGCCAGTCTTAACGGAAAGACCCCTTTCAGGTTTCTGATTCTCAGAAGGAAGGGCCGGTGACCTCTACATCTGCCTGGTTAATAATTATTACCCGATTTGCACTCCAGTAACCTTTGCCTAAAACCTGTTAAAGTTGAACTGAGGCCGGGCAGATTTCAGCCTGGCTCGAGCCTGAAGGAATTTTCCCCAGATCTCGTGGGGAAATCTGTTCCGTTTTTGTTGGCAGGTTTGAGGAAAATTAAAATTAAATGTAAACCGATGTGATATGTAAAATCGAACACCGGTATATAAAAGTAAGTAAGTAAATAAATAAATAAATAAAAGTAAAATCAAAAGACATTTTTCAAAATTTGATATAGGCATTTGAAAAATAAAATCAGAAGTGGAACCACATTAGCATAAGGCCTATTTCTAATTTATTTTTTTTAATCAGATGCGAATTTTTTAAACCTGCTTCGGATTTCCTTTGCAAAGTTTTTATGAACCAGTTCAGCGCACTGTCAGGATGTTGCCAGCTGACCGCTCATCGATTTGTTCAATGAACCTGTTGGTGAGGAAGATTGCACATCTCTACACAGGAGTTTCATGGGCTCTTGCCAACAGCATTCAAGTGGGGAATTTCACTTGTAAAATATTGGTTCCCATAAGAGTCTGCTACGGTGCTACCAAGAATAATTTGTCATTATGAGAGGATGTGTTGGGCGTATAATTGTTGGGAAATCTTAGCCAGGTTGTCTCCTTTTGTATTTCTAAAAGGCAGTGGGGAAACAATTCTTCCAATGGTTATTAGGTTATACAAAACGACAATAGCCTACATTGGTTAGGAGTTTATTAAGGGGTTACTTACATGGATCGGCTTCTATTCTCTTAAGTAGCCTTTTGGTGGGATAAGCAAATTTGCAGAGGGATGGAAGTACGCAAGCGCTTTTGAATATATGCGAATAGGTTTGGGGACAGAGATAAGCGTATTTTATAATCCGTACGCCTGCTTCCACACAATTTATAAAATACACTTAGAACTTTATGTGCACTCACTTATGCATGCATGTGCTGACTTATTGACAATACTGAAAACCCTATCAAAACCCTTGCATTAGAGTAGATGTCACCCTTTTCCTTTCAATTCACCCAGTATGCGTTCAACATATTCATTTAACTTGCAGCCATGGATCTGGTGGAAGGGGGATTCTTATTATATGAGAGAAAATGCTTGGCACAAAAAGATCAAATTGGTCCATCCGGACTGCCCAGCATGGTCTTTTGGGTTGTACATGGTGCTGAATCAGTTGTCCTTTTATTTTTCAGTTAAAATGTTAACGAAGGAGAACTGATAGGGGTTTTCTGGCATTTTTCAACATACATATGCTCAGAATACAGGCCTTCCTATTACAGGAGGAACTTATTAAGGCTGGAAGTCCTACAATGGTTGCACGTCAGCCACAGAGTGGACGGAACATTTACCAATCTTGAAAACAATTGAGAACCTGGAAATATTCATCTTGGAGATGAGGTAACCAAGATGCAATACGACCGATGTGCGGACGTTTTGAATCATTCATACGTGAACTGGTTAGACCATACATTTATACTAAGAAAATGTGCACCTCTCGATAGAAAGATTAAAACTAGGGATGTGCGTTTCTTTTCCAACAAAATGAAAATGCAACAAAAATACTTATTTCATTCCATTGCATTACACAATTAAATAAATAAATAAATAAAAAATCCTGCCAAAATTTGTGGTGTTTTTCATTTCCTTTCATTTTGGACATGACCCCCCTCCCCCGTGCCTGCTGACATTTAAAAATCGAAACACAACCCCTCAGGGCCTTCTCCTATATCCTCCTCAATCCCCACCGCCTCAAGCCACTTACTCTGTCCATGGGGGTCCTGTGGTCAGGGAACGTGCACTCCGTCTTCGGCTTGTTCTAGTGTTAATCAGAGTTTTTGTTTTGCTAAGTAGCGCACGCTAGCAAATAGCAGGCACACATCCAGCCCCTCTGCAGCCCCCTCGTAGTCTCCTCACAGCCCTGTGACTGAAGGTGGCAGGAGCGGGTCCTGACCCACTAGGTCCGATTTAAAAATAGAGCTGATCTCAGGACCAGCCAGTGTCGAGTTGATCTATTGCCATATTGCTTTATGGCACCATTTTAAAATCAGAAACCACCCCCCCTCCCCCCCCGAAGGAGTAAGTAGGGGCCAGGAGCGGGGGAGGGGAAAAGAAAGGGCTGTTTTCTTTTTGTTTCTTTTGTTTTTATTAATAACTTAGAGGTCCATATTCATCACATGGCGGGATTTGAAAATCCCCACTGTCTGACCTCCTCCAAGTTATCTGGTTAACCAATTCCTTACAGTGGATAACTTGGAAGTGTCTGAGGGCATTGCCGTGTGGAGTTAAGTTAAGCTGCATACATTTAGAAATAGCCAGATAACCTATCCTGCTCACGCTCATCGTGCCAGCTATCTTTAGGATAGTTGGGTATGTTCGGCGGCCCTCCTGCACCACCGAACTTCCCAACAACGCAAGATAAGCTTATCTGATCCCCATTCGCTCCTGCCCCGTTGGGTCTGTTTTCAGATTGGTGCAGGCCAGTCCTTGAGGCTGGCACTATTTTGTTGTATGGCAGCGCTACAAAACGGTCCCAGAGCTTCAGAGCCGGCCAGCACCATTTTAAAATCAGACCCAGCAGGACAGCGGCAACTGGGGTCTGCTCCTGCACCAGTTTGACTACTGGAAGCCCACGAATGAGGTTAAGTGGCACCCGGGAAGAGTGGGGGGGGGGGGGGGGGTGGGGGATAAGGGAAGGCCAGGGAAGGAGGTTAATTTTAAAATGGTGGTGCTGGGGGGGGGAGGGGGGGAGTTTTTTTTTCCACTATGGTGTTTATTTTATTTCTAATAAATGAAATGAAAAAAAAACCAAACATCAAATGAAGTGAAAAAGAAATTTAAAAACAAAGCAAAATGTTTCCATGCCTACCTCTAATTAAAACTTGATTGGAGAAAGAAATATTTTACTGTCCATGTGATCAAGCGATGGAGACTTAGGGGTCGATTTTAAGAAGTCCATGTGAGCGTGGTTCCGGGCGCGCGCACATGGACGCACCGATTTTATAACATGTGCGCGCCGGCATGCAGGGTATAAAATCTGATGGCCGTGCACATGTGCGAGCAACCCGCGACTCACGCGCGCAGGGGAGGATATTAGAACCTATGCGTGGCGACGCCATCGGGCCTCCCCCAGTTCCCTCCCAGCCCGTTCCAGTTGAGGAGCGGACTGGGAGGGAACTTGCCTATCTCTAACCCTACCCTTCCTACACCTCTTCCCCTCTCCTCTCCTCCCCGATCCCTTAACCTAACCCTAACTATGCCAAATTTTTTTATTTTGTTACTTACTGCTCCTCTGGAGCAGACGTAATCTGCGCGCACCGACCTGCTGCCGGCGCGCGCTTCCTTGGGACAGCGACTAATGGCTGCTGTCCCGCCCGCTCCTGCCCCGCCCCACACATACCTCTCCCCCCCCCGGGCTGCCCCTCTTCCCTCAGCCGGCACTTCTGCACGTACCAGGGTTTACGCCCGTGGCCCAAGCCCCTCGAAGGCCCTGGCCGCGGGCCTTAACCCCGATTTTTGCGTGCGTGGCCTTTTGAAAAGGTATTTGTTAGTGAAATAGTTGGAAGGGACGTATGGGAATGGGGGTGGGGAGGTTGCTAACTGCTGTGGTCATGTAAGTTAGCAGAGGGCGGGTAGGTATGCAGTAGGATATCAGAGTAAAGCGAGTCCTCACCCAGAGACACCTCTCCTGGTTACCTGAAATTCCCTGCGCGGGGCTTTCGAAAACCCCACATGGGCCAGCAGGATGGTGCTGGGCTACCATTTCTGGCACGAGAAACCAGAGGATGGGGGGACGACAGGCATGGGAGAGTGGGCTAGACAGGGTCTGAGCCTTCCCGCACTTCCAAATCTGTGACTTTATGGGCTTGGTACAGTGGCAGGAGCCAGGCCACGTCGCTGCTCCGGTGTCTACAAAAAGATGCGTGGGCCGGCTGAAAGGACACAGACAGATGTGTGCGTTATGAATTACAGAGGTAGGAGCACCTTACCTGCAGGAGCAGCTCTTTTTTATTTTTTTTTTCCCACACCTCTATTATTATTATTTTTTTTTTCAAAATAGTTTTGAAATACTTTTTGGGATCAGACACAATGTGCTCCTGAGTACAGCGTGCTTACCTTTCACCTACCCACATAGTTTACTGCGAGAATCTGTTCAAGCCTTCATTGTTTTGCGGTGAGTGTGAGGACTGTCTGTTGCCATGTTATCTTTCACAACACGGAGGGGGGAACATTTTAATTAGCTGACATACATCATCAAATAACATATACGCTGTGTTTATAAATTTAAGAATATCGAACAGCACGAGGGCGATATTCAGAATGGTTTGTCCGGCTGAGTTTGAGACTTCGGTCGGAGAAGCCCTGGGTTTTTTTTTAATACCTAACCCCCGCTGAACGGATACGTTTTGGACAGCTAAGATTATTAATCGGCTGAAACTTAATCAGAAATGAAACGAGGCAGCGGGGGAGGGGGGGGTTATCCTCAGAGCAGGGCTTCGACTTAGCAGCTAGCGCGGATACGCCGCACGGCTCAAATACGTTTACGCAGGGAAGTCCGCCCATGGCCCAGAGGAGCTTCGGTTATCTGGTCTGGTTTATGTGGAGAACTTTAAACTTGCTCAACTATACTTAGCGTTCTGCGCCAGGCACGTTTAAAAAAAAACCCCCAAACAAAACCTGCCAGGCCCTCAGCAGCCAATCCCACCTCCCCCGACCCCCTCCCAGGGAAGATGTAACGGCCTGGTCACCCCTTCCTACTTAAACATGAGCCACTCCTCCTCCCAGAGCTTTTTGTTAGGAAAACGGGAGGGGAAGCGACTGGCATTTTCCTCCTGGAAGGCAAAGATATGATGTGCTCCTTGCACCTCAGGCTTTGAAAGATAGAGGCCTGGAAGGGCCACTCCCGCCATCCGTGTCCCCCTAATTCCTGGCAGAAGGCAGTGCCCCCTCCCCTCACTGTGTAGCATTGCTCTGGCAGCAATGTGGGAGGCTTAGCTGGGAGGATGCCAGTTTGTGTCATCCATCCGGGGCTAAGCTTTCCCTTCCTTCAATGTGCAACTTTTAAGGCAGGGGGAGAGGGAAGGGTAAGAGACCAGGGTGACCTCTTGCACGTTCATTTTCACATCAGGTGGATGGGAGGGGGTTGTCACCGCCACGGGGGATTCTGTCTGCTTCCAAGAAGAGAAACCTCTGGTATAGTCACACAAGGGTCAAAAGACAAACTACCTCTTCCTTACTGAAATGCAAAATGTACACAAGAAGAGGACATATTCAACAAATAAATTTGTTTATTCATATATCCCAATTACCTATCTAACATTAAAATCTCTCTAACACACTCATCCATCACACATGCACACACATCTAAAACCAATGTTCATCAGTAAACATGAAGTGTTCTGTATACAATATATATCATATAATATGATTTTAAATATGATTTTTAATTTTTATAAATATTTATAAAGTGCTGATGTTTGTCCTGAACATCCAAATGTTCAGGACAAATGTCCAGATGTTCAGGACAAACATCAGCACTTATAAATATTTATAAAAATTAAAAAATATATTTAAAAATCATATTTAAAATCATATTATATGATATATATTGTATACAGAACACTTCATGTTTACTGATGAACATTGGTTTTAGATGTGTGTGCATGTGTGATGGATGAGTGTGTTAGAGAGATTTTAATGTTAGATAGGTAATTGGGATATATGAATAAACGAATTTATTTGTTGAATATGTCCTCTTCTTGTGTACATTTTGCTTCCAAGAAGAGGCAGGATTTGGGGGGGGGGGGGGGGGGTGCATGGTTAGGTTACACATTATCCAGGTAAACTCACCCGCCATCTTTAGCCATGCGTAGTCAGAGGGAGGGCTAAAGTTATTTGAAACCTGTAGCTGGATGACTTTAGCCAAGTATATTCAGTGCTAAAGTTACCTGAGCATCTCGGATAACTTTGTTGCTCGCCAGCTTGCCGAATATTGCGCTACATATGATTTAACAACAAGAAGGATAATTTTCAAAGGGACTTCTGTGCTGCAAAACCCACCCCTGCATGTCATGTTCATGCATCCCCAGGCTTGGGGATGGATCTGCATTTTCACCCGTAGTTTTGCATTTTAAAAAATGCGCACCTAAAATTTCCCTAAACATCTGTGTACTCAACTTAGCAGGCATAATCGTGTGCAGCTAGTTTGGGTGGGATAATTTTCAGAAGGGAAAATACGCGTGGGCTCTCTCAGAAAGTTAGGGTAACTTATGCACAAATTTGCTTTCTAATGTAAAAGGGCTGTTACAAACTTATCCCCTAAAAAGACTCATGTCTCGTTCACTTTCTTCGTTATGCAAGATTCATATTTTAATGACCTGCGTCTTAGAATTCAATTTTTAGCTTTTCCCTCACACATTTTTGACTGTGTGGGATTGCTAAACACACAAGCAGTCGCAGACTGTCACTTGGTTTCGCCTACTTCAGGTCTAATAGAATTTTTTAATATTCTCCAGACCTACCAGGGAAAATCCATCAGACTTTTGTTGGCTGACCTGGTGAAAACTGAAGAAAACATTTGAAAAATATGCTCTGGATTTTTTTTTTTTTTAACTCTGAAGTGCATCTAGAATCCCAGTAAATTTTGGAAAAATCTGTAGCCAAACTTTGCTAATCTTCATTGGATTTCTTACAAGAACAATTTCTACAAACCAAATCGACGAACCTTTGACATTTTTTTCAGGTTCCTTAAATAGTTCAGTGAGCCTGTCTTCAAGTTCACAGACCCCGTTAAGACCCCATTGTGCTCACTCAACCAAGAATATCAGAAATGACAGAGTGGGCCGTAGGGCAGATTTAAATAATGAAATCTGTTAAAAACATCACACTTGGATTCATAGTTTGAAGAGACTTTATATTTATTTATTTATTTAACATTTTTTATATACCGAAATTCTAGCAACAATGTTGCTAATCATTTCGGTTTACATATAACATTGGAGTGACTTAACATGCGAGTCTTACATGGAACAGGAAAATGAACTTGGAGAAAATTGAATATATATTGTACCGAGTCCTGTGAATTTACTGTAACTACTGCAATATCTTTAACAATATTTGCATTGTATAAATATTGCCAATATGAATAATATTTATCTCTTTATACTTTAAGATAAGGGTGTTGGTTATTTTAAACGTTATTTACCAGGGGTGTGGCTTTGTTGACACTGATAATTACCCAACAGTTTTTATCTGTTAATTTGCTATGTTTGATTGTGATTCCTGACACAGGTTAATGGATTATGATTTGTTAAGTGTTACCCCCTTTCCCCCTGCATTTACCTAAGCTAGATGAATAAAGAGAGCTGCTTTCTGTGAAGCCAGGTTAGTGCTTCTGACAAGTGTCAGCTGGATAACGTGCACAGAAATGATCGAGCAAAACCTTTGAAAAGGTAACAAAGTTTTGATTCATAAAGGTGACTCTGATCACTTATTTTTTTCTGATTTACCTGAAATGCTTCCATGCAATCCCAGGATCATGAAAACCCTACCCATGTGGCAATACAAAGTTTATGAATGAGGCTTTCAGTCATCTGAATCGTGGTGTATTGATCTTTCTCCAATTAGTGATTCATTATCAGAATTTAAAGGTGTCCTTTGAAATCAACTGGTCTAATTTGCAGCAATTATTTTATTTAAATTACTTATAACCTGCTCAACCAAATAAATATTTGCCCACAGTGGCATACAAGAAAACCATATTTATTTATTTATTTGTTGAGTTTTATATACCGTCATTCGGTGCAGCCATCACAATAAAAGCAATACATACTGTACTATGCAAAAATATAATATAAAATGAATTCAGTGAGAAATCAACAATGCCATAAACTCAAAACAGATTAAAAATTAATCATAATAAGGAAACTTTGTTTAAAACCAGAGATCAAAACCATCTGACGCAAGTAAACACTTGGCTAAACAGCCAGACCTTAATCTAGTGAATGAGACAAGAATCAGAGCTCTGTGTACTCTGAATTCTGCGTAGGTTGTGTTGCCTTTTATTGGAATAGGCCCAAGAAAAATCCAAAGATGTTGCAGCAGATGAGCTTTGGAAAACATGTAGATCTCGAATGCTCATGTACTGTGTCACCTATGGATTATTCTTCTTAGGTCAAAAAAACTACAAGCTGCCCATTTTACTCCAGGACCAAGATGGCTACAAGAATGCCTCACTACAGCTCCGTAAACAAGAAAAGTTCTTTCAAGAGTGACCCTGAAATTCCACTGTCAATTTAATGAAATCAAAGCGACAACTGACTCCGTTGGCAAATACTGCATTAGTGTTTTCTGCCCGAGTTAGTGTCATTCTATTGAAAGCAATGAAGTTTATGCAAGAATAAGGATTTCCAGTAGTTGTGTCTCTGAATGCTTTTTAGTATACTGCTGTGTTTAGTTGGAGTGTTTATTTATTTATTCTTTTAACCTGCTAAATCAGACAAGTCTGACCAGAGCGGTGTACAGATTCAAAAGCAACAATAAAATCAAATACATGTCATAAAACATAAAAACCACATTAACAGCCTTCCTCACTGATGACGAAAGAGCCCCAAGGCTCTAGAGCTACTGAATCAGAATAACCATGTCTTTATTTTCTTCCTGAAGGCTAAATAATTTGATTCCGATCTTACAGCCTGTGGCACAGAGTTCCACAACTCAGGTACCCAAATTGCAAACATCCTTCTCCTAAAAAAAAAATAAAAATCTTTCTTTCTTCCTTTCTAGAGGGAACCACACACAAAATATCATTCTGAGAACGCAGGTTGCGATTCGGAGTCTAACGCTTGACCCTTTTCTACAGGTACTTTGCTCCTACGTTGTGCAATGCCTTAAACATTAATGACAAAATCTTGAACTGGGTGCGCTTTCCTAAAGGCAACCAATGTAGGTGTTGTCGGGTAACGAAAAATTAATCGAACAGCTGTATTTTGAACTACTTGTGATGGATATAAATCCTTCTTTGGGAGTCCTATCAATAATGCATTACAATAATCTAACAACAGACATGTCAAGGCCTGCACAATGATCCTAAAAACTAAAAAATCTCAAACTGATCCGAGCCTCCTAAGCTGCCTTAACTTAATAAAAGCTCTCTGAGTAATGGAAGACACATGGAGAACTAAACAGGCCTCATCCACTAACACCCCTCGATTCCGAACACTTTTATTCCTTGGTAATTCAACATCCTTCACTTTCAGTAGAGCTCTATCTAATGATACATCTTCCCCTCCTATTGAAAGCCATTCCGTTTTTGCCACATTTAAAAGCAGCTTCTAAGACGCAAACCAGTTCAAGATGTTCCCTAAGTCCTCGTTTATCCTACCCATAGCCTAAACAAGATCCCTTCCCACCTGAAAAACCATTTTAACATCATCTGCATATATGAACCCAATGAATCCCAAAGATCGAATCAACTTATCCGAAGGCTGTAAAAACAGATTAAACAATAAAGATGAAAGCGGGGAGCCTTGCAGCACCCCACAGTCTGATCTAAATGGGGCAGACAGACCCCCTCTCACCCTAACCACTAAGGAACACTCCAATAGAAAGGAAGAGATCCAACCAAGGACTCCACCACCCAACCCCAGGGCATCCTGTAAAAAATAAGGAAAAGAGAACATACTTCAAAACTAAGCAACGGGGTAACTTTTCAAAGGTTAGCTACCTTTTCCACAGGTAAAAATAGAGTAGGTCATATCCAGCTAAGTGAATTCGTAGCTGCCAGAAAAAATGACATTCCAGAGAGTGTTTCAGGGGTATGGTTGAAAAAAAACAAACAAACAATCAGGAATATTCCAAAATCATTAAAAACATAAGAACATAATATTTTCCATACTAGGTCAAACCAAAGGTCCATCAAGCCCAGTATCCTGTTTCCAACAGTGGCCAATCCAAGTCACCAGTGTTACGGCTATGGCTGCTGTGCAACCGCCTCACCACCAGGGGTCCCTCTAGAGCTGGATCTCCTGACAGGCCCAGTCCATCTCCCTTCTCCTCTCTATGTTCTGGGCTGTCCCTTATAACCCTGCCTGACAGTTCCCTCAGTGCTTCGGCATCGAGCTCGCCTGGGCTCCCTGCTCTAGCCTTCCTTGCTTGCTGTGCATTTGGTCCCTGGACCTTCCCTTGCGCGGCCTTCGGGCCTTATTCCTTGCCTTGCCTTGCCTTGCGCGGCCTTCGGACCTTATTCCTTGCCTTGCCTTGCCTTGCCTTGCGCGGCCTTCGGGCCTTATTCCTTGCCTTGTCTTGCCTTGCCTTGTTTGGCCTACAGGCCTTCTGTGTGTGTGTGGCCTACGGGCCTTCTCTGCCTTGCCTTGCTTACGGTGTGTGGCCTACAGGCCTTCTGTGTGTGTGTGTGGCCTACGGGCCTTCTCTGCCTTGCCCTGCTTACGGTGTGTGGCCTACGGGCCTTCTGTGTGTGTGTGGCCTACGGGCCTTCTGACCTGCCTTGCCCTGCTTACTGTGTGTGGCCTACGGGCCTTCTGTGTGTGTGTGGCCTGCGGGCCTTCTGACCTGCCTTGCCCTGCTTACTGTGTGTGGCCTACGGGCCTTCTGTGTGTGTGTGGCCTACGGGCCTTCTGACCTGCCTTGCCCTGCTTACTGTGTGTGGCCTACGGGCCTTCTGTGTGTGTGTGGCCTACGGGCCTTCTGACCTGCCTTGCCCTGACCCAGCCTGAACCCAGACACTGCTACTTGCCGCCTGCCCTGACCCAGCCTGAACCCAGACACTGCTACTTGCCGCCTGCCCTGACCCAGCCTGGACCCAGACACTGCTACTTGCCGCCTGCCCTGACCCAGCCTGGACCCAGACCCTGTTTCTAGCCATTCCTGTCTCTCTCCACCTGGAGCCACCCTGCTGGGTGGTGTTCATGACTCCTGACCGGAGCCCAAGCGTAACAGTATGCCGAAGCCACCAATTTCCAGGGGAAGAGATAGGTCTGTGTGCTAAACCGGTGAGTCAACTTTTTCACTATTACAACATGCCTCCTTCTTCAAAGTTTTATACCTGCAATTCCTGTCAGACCTTGAATTACCCAAGCTATCAGAACTGCCTAGCCTGTCAACTTGCTGGTCAGGAACACTGGACGTGCAGTAACTGCAATAAGAGAAATGTCTCTGTCTACCAAGAGTGTTTAAACTGTTCTACTCCAAAGCCAGGATGGTGGAAATGTTCATGTATTCCCAGCCTATTACCACCAGGCAAACCGTGCCCCTGTTGTTCAGCTACAGGACCAGCTGCTTCATTAGGGAGAACAGTCAGCTCTACTACCGTGCGTTCAGCTTTTGGCCCAGTTAACAACATTATTTCATGTAACAGTTTATGGATTAAGCATTCTAGCACTTCATCTCTGGACACTTTGGAAAAAACTTGCTCTGAAAATCTCAGAACTCACCGGGTTAAGAAGCCTTCGATAACTTCCACGCTAGAGCACCAGAAACAGAAGCAGAGGGAAGTAGTTAACTCTAGCAGGGCTCTGCTTCCCACAGCTGCCAAGTGGACACTAACGAGCACCTTCCCTAGACGTCCTAGAACTGCCTGTGCCTTCTCTAAACTGCTCCTCCAGAAACAAAATCAGGAGCGTCAGACTTTGGCTCGAGGTATCAAGCCCACGACAGTACAATCTGTGTCTTCCATGCACACTACTTCTAACCTTGCTACTCTGCCATCTGAACCTGCTGCACAACCCCAAGAAGAGTCTGGGCCTGCTGTTTCGCCCCAAGAGGGGTCCGAGTCTCCTGCACTACCCCGAGAAGAGCCTGAGTCTGCTGTGTCATCCCTGGAGGGGCTCGAACCGGTCCTGCTGCCGCCCCTGGAGGGGTCCGAACCGGTCCTACTGACAGACTTTCTGACTCAGCCATCTGAGCCTGCTGATCCGGTCCTGCTGCCGCCCCTGGAGGGGCTCGAACTGGTCCTGCTGCCGCCCCTGGAGGGGCTCGAACCGGTCCTGCTGCTGCCCCTGGAGGGGACCGAACCGGTCCTACTGACAGACTTTCTGACTCAGCCATCTGAGCCTGCCGAACCGGTCCTGCTGTCGTCCTCGGAGGGGTCCGAACCGGTCCTGCTGCCACCCCTGGAGGGGTCGATACTGGTCCTGCTGCCGCCCCCGGAGGGGTCCGAACCGGGCCTGCCAACAGACTTTGTTACTCAACTATCTGAGCCTGCTGTACCGGTCCAGCTGCCGCCCCTGGAGGGGTCCATACCGGTCCAGCTGCCTCCCCGAGAGGGGTCCATACCAGTCCTGCTGCTGCCCCCGGAGGGGTCCGTACCGGTCCTGCTGCTGCCCCCGGAGGGGTCCGAACTGGGCCTGCCAACTAACTTTGTTACTCAACTATCTGAGCCTGCTGTACCGGCCCAGCTGCCGCCCCTGGAGGGGTCCGTACCGGCCCAGCTGCCGCCCCGGGAAGGGTCCGTACCGGTCTTGCTGCCTCCCCGGGAGGGATCCGTACCGGTCCTGCTACCGCCCCTGGAGGGGTCCGTACCGGTCCTGCTGCCGCCCCCGGAGGGGTCCGAACCGGGCCTGCCAACTGACTTTGTTACTCAACTATCTAAGCCTGCTGTACTGGTCCAGCTGCCGTCCTTGGAGGGGTCTGTACCGGTCCTGATGCTGACCTTGGAAGGGTCCGGACCGGCCCTACTGTCGCCTCAGGAGGGGTTATGGACTATTTTGCTGCCCCAGGTTGGGGTTGTGTCTACCTTATCACCCCAGGTGGGGTTATGAACTGCCTTACTGCCTCGGGAAGGAGTTGAACCTGCCGCATCACCCCCGGAGTGGTCTCACGTTATTATTGATTACCTCCTGCACAGATGGGATCCAGGAGGAGGGGGAGGCCTTGAGGGGGGGGGGTTACTGTTACGGCTATGGCTGCTGTGCAACCGCCTCACCACCAGGGATCCCTCTAGAGCTGGATCTCCTGACAGGCCCAGTCCATCTCCCTTCTCCTCTCTGTGTTCTGGGCTGTCCCTTATAACCCTGCCTGACAGTTCCCTCAGTGCTTCGGCATCGAGCTCGCCTGGGCTCCCTGCTCTAGCCTTCCTTGCTTGCTGTGCATTTGGTCCCTGGACCTTCCCTTGCGCGGCCTTCGGGCCTTATTCCTTGCCTTGCCTTGCCTTGCGCGGCCTTCGGACCTTATTCCTTGCCTTGTCTTGCCTTGCCTTGCCTTGCCTTGCGCGGCCTTCGGGCCTTATTCCTTGCCTTGTCTTGCCTTGCCTTGTGTGGCCTACAGGCCTTCTGTGTGTGTGTGGCCTACGGGCCTTCGGACCTGCCTTGCCCTGCTTACGGTGTGAGGCCTACGGGCCTTCTGTGTGTGTGTGTGGCCTACGGGCCTTCTCTGCCTTGCCCTGCTTACGGTGTGTGGCCTACGGGCCTTCTGTGTGTGTGTGGCCTACGGGCCTTCTCTGCCTTGCCTTGCTTACGGTGTGTGGCCTACAGGCCTTCTGTGTGTGTGTGTGGCCTACGGGCCTTCTCTGCCTTGCCCTGATTACGGTGTGTGGCCTACGGGCCTTCTGTGTGTGTGTGGCCTACGGGCCTTCTGACCTGCCTTGCCCTGCTTACTGTGTGTGGCCTACGGGCCTTCTGTGTGTGTGTGGCCTGCGGGCCTTCTGACCTGCCTTGCCCTGCTTACTGTGTGTGGCCTATGGGCCTTCTGTGTGTGTGTGGCCTACGGGCCTTCTGACCTGCCTTGCCCTGCTTACTGTGTGTGGCCTACGGGCCTTCTGTGTGTGTGTGGCCTACGGGCCTTCTGACCTGCCTTGCCCTGACCCAGCCTGAACCCAGACACTGCTACTTGCCGCCTGCCCTGACCCAGCCTAGACCCAGACACTGCTACTTGCCGCTGCCCTGACCCAGCCTGAACCCAGACACTGCTACTTGCCGCCTGCCCTGACCCAGCCTGGACCCAGACACTGCTACTTGCCGCCTGCCCTGACCCAGCCTGGACCCAGACACTGCTACTTGCCGCCTGCCCTGACCCAGCCTGGACCCAGACACTGTTTCTAGCCATTCCTGTCTCTCTCCACCTGGAGCCACCCTGCTGGGTGGTGTTCACGACTCCTGACCGGAGCCCAAGCGTAACAACCAGTATCTGGCACAATCCCAAGGCGTAGATAGATTCCATGCTGCTTATCCTAGGGATAAGAAATGGATTTCTGCAACTCCACATTAATAATGATTTATGGACTCTTCCTCTAGGAACTTGTCCAAACCTTTTTTAAACACAGCTACATTAATAGCTTTCACTACATCCTCTGGCAACAAATTCCAGAGCTTAATTATCCATTGAGTAAAAAAATATTTTCTCATATTAATTTTAAATGTACCACTTAGTGACTTTATTGTATGTCCCCTAGTCTTGTACTTTTCAAAAGAGTAAACAACCAATTAAGGTATACTTGTTCTATTTCCCTCATTATTTTATAGACCTCTATCATATCTCCCCTTAGCCATCTATTCTCCAAGATGAAGAGTCCTAACCTCATTAGCCTTTCTTCATAGGGGAATCGTTCCATCCGCTTTATCATCTTGGTCCCCCTTCTCTGTACCTTTTCTAATTCTGCTATATCTTTCTTGAGATGCGGTGACCAGAACTGCACACAGTACTCAAGATGAGGTTGCACCATGGAGTGATACAGATGAATTATGATATTCTCTGTTTTATTCTCCCTTCCTTTCCTAATAATCCCCAGCATTCTATTTGCTTTCTTGGCTGCTGCTGCTGCACACTGAGCAGAAGATTTCAATGTATTATAAACGATGACACTAGATCATTTTCCTGAGTGGTCACTCCTAATGTGGAACCTTGCATTTTGGAGCTATTATTTGGTTTACTTTTCCATAAGTGCATCACTTTGCACTTGTCCACATTAAATTTCATTTGCCATTTGCAAGCCCAGTCTCCCAGTTTTGCAATGTCCTCTTGTAATTTCTCACAATTCTCTTGTGATTTAACAACTTTGAATAATGTTGTGTCATCTGCAAATTTGATCACCTCACTTGTTGTTCCCATTTCCAGGTCATTTATAAATATATTAAAAAGCAGCGGCCCCAGAGCAGATCCCTGGGGCACTCCAATATTCACCTTTTTCCACTGGGAAAATTTACCATTTAGCCCTATTCTCTGTTTTCTATCTTTTAACCAGATCCCAATATACAACAGGACATTGCCCCCTATCCCATGACTTTTTAATTTCCTAAGAGGTCTCTCATGAGGAACTTTGTCAAATGCTTTCTGGATATCTAGATACACTGTATCAGCTGGCTCACCTTTATCCACATGTTTATTCACACCCTCAAAAAAATGTAGCAAATTAGTGAGGCAAGACTTCCCATGTTGGCTTTGTCCCATTATACTATGCCTTATCTATATGTTCAGCCATTTTATTCTTTATGATAGTTTCTACCGTTTTGCCTGTCACAGACATCAGACTCACTGGTCTGTAGTTTCCTGGACCTCCCCTGGATCCCTGTGCAAACATTAGCATATATGCGTGTTAATAGCCACTACGCGCCTATTCCATATTTTATAAAAACACAAGAATGTGCAAGCATATATTAACTTTCTTGTGCGAATATACACATGTAAGAAGGGGATGATCTAGGGGCATTCTGGGAAGGGCCAACACATGTGCGTGTACATTGCAGTTTTAAAAGACACATACGTATGTGCCTTTTCCAACTTACGCATGTATTTTTACATTTGGTAATTGATAATAAAAGTGGTTTTGTGTAGTACTAACTGGGGGCAGGTCTGGGTGAATTGCTGGGAGTTCAGGCTGAAGAACCAGGAGGGTCTCAATGCTATTGAGAAAGAATGGGCGAATTGGTGGAATAATTGGTAAACTGGTTAATTTCCTTGACAGACACATGTTATATAATAGGTCGAGTTACGTCGTTGTTTACTTTGCACGTAAATTATATGCGTGTCAGTGTTTAAAAAAGTTGGGTAAAGTACGTAGCCTCGATGCATTGGAATACATGGTTTCAATACATTACATGTATTCATGCGAAAGCTTACATTCGGGCAGAAGTAGTAAATATATGCAGATTTTATAATTTGCATGTATGTGAAATGCACAAGTTGTAAAATACTATAGTAAAATTGTGTGTTCCCATATTCACACGTATATGTGCGTGCACACGCATGTTTCAGATTTATCCTCCCTGTGTGCATGTTTAATGCTTAAAAATTTAGGAATGTTGCTAATGCATGCTTTTTATGCCGTGACTTAACAGAAAGTGAATGTGTGTATTTTTGGCAATTTAACAACCTATTTAACTACAGATTAGAGTAGGTGGATACGTTGTGTTTGATAATCGGTTGAGTTTGTGCAGGCTGAAAAGTGCGCATGTACATTGCCATTGACTTGCCCTGTCAAAAGTTTTGCATCATAAATTTTGTGCTTTCATTAGCAATATCAGATTTTTATTTGAATACAAAATTGGTGGATTATAATGCAGCGAAAACACATCTTTTATTCCTGAAAAGTTGTAATTTGCTTGGTTCAGTTTAGGAACCGAACACATCTTAGTAAATAAAAGGAGAACGCCTTGTAGCATGGTGAGTAGTGCATGTGACTGTATATATCAATTTCATTTGAATTAATTTACAAGTTTTGCTTATTATATATACATATGTATGTGTGTCTGAGAAAGTGAGCAAAGATCTGAGAGGCAAGAGTTAAATCAGCCATGGTACCAGTTTCAATATGTTGTGGCATGATTCAAACTGTATATTATGCATGCTCATTGTTCACATCTTTTTTTTTTTTTTCAAATGCTTTGAAGAGAAAAAAGAATGCAGGTCAGAGATCATCCCTCTTACAAATGTACACCTTACAGTTCTGGTTTGCCTTTGAAATTATGCATTCTCTTTAATGGTAGTTATTTTCATGTCACCACAGATTGATGAATGTTACTGTGCAACACTGGAGAACATAAGCACAAATGTTTATTACAGTCTTAAATATGGGTTGGGTAAGGATCTGGACTGTTTAAGTGTCAGCTGGTGACAACGTGAGCTCTATACAACACAGACACCAAGGGTAAAAGTAGCTCAGCAAATACTCTTCATACAAGACTTGGAGAATGAAGACCACACAATGAGTGAAATCCAAGCTCTTGGTAGGGATGGGCAACCAACATTTCTGTCCCTGCACACCTTAGGCCAGTTCATCGTCTAATTAGATTATTTGTAAACTCATAAAACAAAATAAAATATAGCATGAAAAGTCCATGATTACGTCTTTCATGAATGTCACAACATTGTTAATGAACAACACGAGTCTACTCTTTGTCTAAGGACTTGATTTTCAACAAGGAACAACATAAGCTTTAGCGATTGGGTAAGCTGAGAGCGCACGCATCTTGGAAATTTCTGCACATTTTTTTGCCTAGGTGCCCAATTTCATTTGTGCACATTCCCATACCAAAAAAAAATCACACGCACATCATGACTCGAGAAGACCATTTGCGGTTGGGTGAATCTCTTAATCCAGTTTGAACTATCACTAGAATTTGGCCCTAGTCTGAGACCTGGGATAGGGATGTAGGAGTGGAGCAAACCACTTGCTAAAGTATCTCCCAACCTCCCCCCCCCCCCCCCACCGTGAGGTTGCTGCAGTGGTCGGCCCCTGCCTGATCAAGATCAGGTGGAGTGCGAGTCCAGTCTGGCATTTTCCTTTGGAGCGAGAAGATCGTTTGCTTTGTTCCACCATTTCAGTGTGGTTGGGCCTCACAGCCCTGGCCACCAGAAATAGGAAGTAAGACAGTAAGCAGTAAGCACCTTTCTAGTCCACAGCCTGGAAGGTAAGGGGGCCTTAGCAGTGAGACATGGCTTTTATTTTTTCCTAGTTCCGCTGACCCCTAGTCCTTTTCCAGGGAGGGAATTGCTCTGCCCTGGGAAGGATTATGTAGCGAGAAACCCTACTCGTTCCAGTTCACATTCACTCTTTGGAGGTGGCGGGGCCGGTGGGGGAGGACTCTGCCATTTTGTGAATGCTTTCTAGAGAGTTTTTGAGTGTTTTGCCTTTCCTTTGGGAGCACATTTCTTGCCACCTTTCTTGCCTCCGGAAGACAAAAGGAGGGTTTTTTTTCCCCCTGCTGACATAGTAATAACGGCAGAAAAGGATCAATTGGTGCATCTAGTTTGCCCAGCAAGCCTCTTATGGTAGTAACTGCTGCCCCGTGCAGGTAACCCCCGTGATTCTGTTAAAGGCGGTTATCCCCAAGCTTTATGATGATAACCCACGAAGATTTTATTGCTAGCAACATTTTTACTGGGTGATGGGCCTTCTTGATAACTCAGACAGTGCTGAAGTATTTTGCTTATGGACTTGGCCAGAGAAGCTGTCCTGCGCGTTTTCCCTTATGATCTGCTAGTTGATTATTGAGACTTTCAGCTCAAAAAGATCCACATCGCAGCTGCAAACAGAGCTGGAGGAGAAAAGGCGTTCATCTGGAAACGTCCCGAAGGAGAAAGGACTGGGAGTTTGGGGAGTTGTTGAAGAACACTTATGACCTCAGGTATATTTTCTGCTTTTGGAAAGGATAAACAATTTTAGTTAGAGGACACTTGTTTCCACATCATAGAAAGGAAGGATTTCTCAGAGTTCGAAACACTGAGTGGCACTTACATGGACTTAGTCACATTTGGATTTGATTCTGGAACATAGATGTAACCATAAGAAAACATGTTTCGTGCCAGCTTGTCACCATTGAAAAAAAAAAAAAACAGGTCTGGCCCCAGTGCCGAGGCCTAGCCTCAGACCAAGCCCATGGCCGAGGCCTAGCTCTAGCACCAAGGCCTAGCCCTGGACCTGGTTGAGTGCTGAGGGCTAGCCCTGGGCTGGGTCTGGTGCTGAAACCTAGCCTCAGGGCCTGCCCAGAGTGGGCCGGGGATGGGTCCTTGAAAGTGCCAGGGATGGGTAGCTCCCCCTCGGCCCCCCTCTTACTCCCTTCCTGACTCCAGCATTGAAACGGGCAGAAGCAGTGCCGAGTCACTTCCGCCCATTTCCTGGCGACTGACAAATAGCAGCATCCACCAGGGGATGGCATCAAAGTGGCGCTACTTCAGAGGCCCATTTTTATAAAGTGCAACGAATACAAAAATACCCCAAAGTTCTTGGGTATTTTCATCAGAGGCTGTTCTTGATTCGTTCCATTTGGAACGAACTGAAAATAGCTTTATTCATTGCATTTTTTTGTATTCATTCATATTGAATGCACATCCCTGGAAGATATCACCCAGTAAACTCTTGCGTTTGAACTCCCATCCTAAGTATCCCATCTGCTTATTTGACACCTACATCCACATAGCTTACACCTCCACTGTAAAGATTTTCACCCTGGACTGTAGGTCCTGGAGGTTCGCCCTCCCCCCATCAGAGAATCTACCCCCCTGGGCTGTTTGATACTTTGTGAGGACATAGCCCTGGGACTGGCAGCATAACCTAGAAAAGGGGCTACATTTTGAACAGAGTTGCTAATCAGTAAACACGAACACCTGACCTGGGTGAAAAAAAATATTTTAAATGGCTGATTGTGTAAATTTGAGTCAAACTGAATAGTTTAGATTTATTTGGTCAAATCTTTCAAACAGAGTCCAGCATGGGTTAATGCCAAGAAGTGCAAAGTCATGCATATGGGGAGTGGAAATCCGAATGAACTGTACTCGATGTACTCGATGGGGGGGGAAAGGCTGATGTGCACGGAGCAGGAGAGGGACCTTGGGGTGATAGTGTCTAATGATGTGAAGACAGCAAAACAATGCGACAAGGCGATAGCAAAAGCCAGAAGAATGCTGGGCTGCATAGAGAGAGGAATATCAAGTAAGAAAAGGGAAGTGATTATTCCCTTGTACAGGTCCTTGGTGAGGCCTCACCTGGAGTACTGTGTTCAGTTCTGGAGACCGTATCTACAAAAAGACAAAGACAAGATGGAAGCGGTACAGAGAAGGGCGACCAGGAAGGTGGAGGATCTTCATAGGATGACGTACGAGGAGAGATTGAAGAATCTAAATATGTACACCCTGGAGGAGAGGAGGAGCAGAGGTGATATGATACAGACTTTCAGATACTTGAAAGGTTTTAATGATCCAAAAACAACAACAAACCTCTTCCGTAAGAAAATAATCAGCAGAACCAGGGGTCACGATATGAGGCTCCAGGGAGGAAGATTCAGAACCAATGTCAGGAAGTATTTCTTCACGGAGAGGGTGGTGGATGCCTGGAATGCCCTTCCGGAGGAAGTGGTGAAGACCAGAACTGTGAAAGACTTCAAAGGGGCGTGGGATAAACACTGCGGATCCATAAAGTCAAGAGGCCGCCAATGAAGAGTGGGTGACTCACCAGAATGATGGCTATTGACACAATACCCTTATTAAATAAACATACACATGCTTACTGTGACTCCTACATCGCTCTAAGCTTCAACAGCAAGAGGTAATGGAAAAAAAGGATTTGCACTCACAAAGAGGGGAGTAGCTGGCTTGTTACGGCGGTTACTACCCCAAACCAAATATGCCTGATACTTCACTTTCAATGCATATACAGCATAGCTCTCTGCTTCAATGACAGGGGAGAAGAATAACTGATACTTCACACATCCAGCAGAGCTCTCTGCTACAACGGCAAGGGAGAAGAAAAAGGGTTCGCACTCAAAACGCGGGGAGTAGCTGGCTTGTTACGGCGGATACTACCCCAAACCAAATGTGCCTGATACTTCACTTTCCATGCATTCTCTGCTGCATCGGCATGGGAGAAAGACTGATACATCACGCATTTCCAGCATAGCTCTCTGCTTCAACGGCAGGGGAAAAAAAAAAAAACAAAACAAACAACAAACAACGGCAGGGGGAAAAAAAAAACAAAAACAAAAAACTGATGCTTCACGCATATCCTGCATAGCTTCAACGACAGGGGTGAAGAAAAAAAGGATTCGCAATCACAAAGCGAGGAGTAGCTGGCTTGTTACGGCGGTTACTACCCCAAACCAAATGTGCCTGATACTTCACTTTCAATGCATATCCAGCATGGCTCTCTGCTTCTACAGCAGGGGAGAAGAAAAAAAACAAACCAACAAGAGCTGTACAACATAGTCTAGGTAAAACAAATAAGCATGGGTGTAGCTTGCTTATCGCGGCGGTTACTGCCCCTACTACCCCTAACTAATCAAGCTAGATATTTCACTTGCATGCAGCTCCATCACTGCTCTCTACATTAATGGTGGGGGGTGGAAGGGGAATAGAACAAGGAGCTAAGAGTAACAGATAAGAATGAGAGAAAAAATGTGTGAGGCTTGCTGGGCAGACTGGATGGGCCATTCGGTCTTCTTCTGCCGTCATTTCTATGTTTCTATGTTAATAATAGTACTGATAGCTAAAATTCTTTGCAATAGTTTCTACCTCTGAGTACAGGAATTGTCATTAAGAACTAAAGACTCTGGGTTCAGTTTTCAAAGTGTTTAGGCACCTAAACGAGAGGGTTAGAAGCCAGAATTGGCCCCTTTGAAAACTGACTCTGGCTGACCACTGAAATTCAGGGTCCCGTTTTCCCTTAGGCACCTTAAGTTTATGTCCCTAAACACTGGGTGGCTACAGGGCAGAGCTAGAGCTGAGAAACAAAAGTTAAGCGCTTAGCCCTGATTTTCAGCACTTAGGAGGCCTGTTCATCAAATTGTGCTAACATGCGCTCATGCGGGTCAGTAATCAGCAGGAGATTAACGAGGCCCCTGCTAGCGAAGGGAGCCCGATTTTCAAAGCTTCTGTCCGCACTCTACGGTACGGCATTTTTTGTGCGCTAAGTGGGCGCCTAGAGATTAACGCTACCATTTTATAAGCTGTATAGCAGGACGAGCTGCACTGTTTATAAATTCACAAATCAATTCATAACCTCCTCCATCTCGACCTCGAATTCCCACTCAAACTCCACACTTCCAACAGACCAATGAGAGAAACCTACAAAGGAGCACTACAAGCCCCGCCATCTAAAGCCACACGACTCATCTCTACCAGGGACCGAGCTTTTTCTACAGCAGGTCCAGCCATCTGGAACAACCTCCCCGCAGAACTCAGAATGGAACCGTGCCTACCAACATTTAAAAAAAAACTCAAAACTTGGCTCTTCTTACAAGCCTTCCCTGATCCATCAAACTTTCACTAGATAACTACTCAGCTTATGAATATGGAACTTCGCCCCTCCAATATTCACCTCATGTACTGGTTTGCTACCCTAATAAGTTAACTAGCTCTAGACCAGGCTCGGACATTTCACAATATATTTAATTTAATACCCTCCTAAGGCTTCTCTTTTTCCAGCTGAATCAGCTTCCAAGTTCAAGGTCCTTGTTATTATGTAACTTTTTGCTTCTCTGCTTTTGTCTCCGCTAATTATAAAAAGTTGTTCCTTATGTTACATTATGTTATACTGATCTACCCCTGTTCGATGTAAACCGACCTGATATGGTATTCAACCTTGAAGGTCGGTATAGAAAAATGTTAAATAAATAAATAAATAAATAAAATGCCACATCTCTCCTGCTCCCAAAGAATGCACATGTTCTAATACACGCATGTGTTTCCCATGCAAGAAAGCGCATCTTTTCTCTACCTGTTTCATAAACACACACAGGAATATTTTACAAGAGAAACCATTATGGCACTGTGTAAATAAACACCCAGAATTAAACACGGAGGCAGGTCGTTGGTATACGGGAAGTGCCTGGGCTCACCGGTTTGTTGACACCTCCACCGGTTCTCCCGGACCTTTCACCCTAAAACTGTAGACAACAGATAAGCCTGATTTCATTTGCACAAGTCAATGTGCAGGTGTAAAAGTTCGGAAATGTATATGTGTATGTGTGTGTCTCTTACAAAACAGCAATTATGCCCTTGAATGCCTCTACATCACCCCTCACTGTCCTGGTAAAATATATGCGTGCACTCTCACCATTTATAAAATAGCATATTCTGCACATGCATGCATACTATTTTCACACATGGAACTCCTTTGAAAATTCACTCCATAATGCGCGGCAAAGTGCTTAAATGAGCATTAAAGGAATTTGACAAAAAAGGCCTTTTAGGCACTTTGATCTACTCAAATGAATTGCCAACCTAAATTTAAAAAATCCTAAATCTTAGGCCCCTAAATTTAGACAAATTTTCAAATTTAGTTAGTCCCTATGTTCCATGTAAACTGATTTGATATGAATCTTTTTTCATGAATGTCGGTATAGAAAAGTGTTAAATAAATAAATTAAATAAATAAATGAATTTTAAATGTTTCAAATTTCCAACTGAAAACTTAGGTTCCTAAATTCAACTGAAAATCTGCCGATATTTAGGAGCCTAAAAATATAGGTAGCTAATTTAGAGATGCTGAACATCTTTTGGAAATGGACTCCTTTGAAATTAGTAAGCATGAGGTCAATATTCAGAGAGATGATAAGGCAAGGTAATGCAGAGAACTTTACCCGGATATTCAGAGGGCCTTACCTGGCTAAGTGCCGCTGAACGTGCCTGTTAAACTTACATACATAGCTGTGCATGCAAACCCTTAGGAGCAGACTTTTTACCTGCGTGACCTCAGCTAGCCTGCGTGCGCCGCACCCTGGGAACGCCTGCAGCCCCTTGCCTTTTTGTGCATACAACAGGTTGGCCCACGCAAAATGTAATTCTTAGCGGTAATGGAGACCCCTGAAAATCTGTTTGGCTTAACTCCCAAAGGTGGCCGGACCTTTCTTTTCAACACCAGCTCCTTGTGCTGTTTCCTTTTATGTATCAGAGACCTGAGAAACCTGGGGCTTTGAAGACCCACTTTACTATTGAAAATACAATTTCACACGACAGAAAACAGGTAGAAATGTTTATAAAACATTATTTAAATATAGAGAAGGAGCAAAGCTGCACTCCAAATTAATATACACAATCCCAAAGGAGTGCAAAAATACTTATAGGTCCAAGTGTTGTATCATCAAAATATTTATTTTAAACGTTCAAACGGAACCACTCCTTATTTTTAATCCATACATCAATTAATGACTGCTTCAGGGTCCCCCGACACGGACCCCGTGTTTCGCCCGAAGGCTGCGTCGGGAGGGACAGTCGGTAAATTTTTAAACAATAGCTAAAAGAGAACAAAACATCAGTATTAAAGAAAGGACCAATTTAAGGGTACAGCATGTATTTGTTGACGCCGGGACACATACCTTAAACACAGTTGAGGAGTTCTCACAGCTAAAGCGGTAAGGAGGGCGGGCGGTTAGATAAAACACAGCGTTTTTAAAGAACACTTTTTGGCGCGGTTTTGAGCCACCAATCAAAAGCACGTTTCGGCTGACCAATCAGGGAAGGACAAACTGCGCTGTTATGAACTAATACAAAATGAATGAATGCAGAAAGAAAACAACTGAATTTAATCTTGAAAAATCAGATTGAAATTGTATGTGGGAAGATCCTTATGGGAAATGTTATTTATAGAAAATACTGCCACTCGATCTCATTGTTCATTCCTGCGGGGTGTAAACTATTAAGCATAAATATCCATTTTTGTTCTCTACGGATAAGCATGTCAGAGAAGTTGCCTCCCCGAGCCGGGGGATGAAGCTGATCAATTATCAGAAACTTCAGATCATCTTCAGTGTGCCCTGCTGTTTGCCAATGGGAAACAAGAGGAGCTGTTTCGCGGCCAGTGCGAATGTTGGACCGGTGCTCAATAATGCGAGTACGTATCTGTCTCGTAGTTTTGCCCACATATAATTTAGGGCAAGGACACAGGATTACATAGATTACTCCTCGTGAA
The DNA here is from genome assembly GCF_901001135.1 of Rhinatrema bivittatum. NCBI lineage: Eukaryota > Metazoa > Chordata > Amphibia > Gymnophiona > Rhinatrematidae > Rhinatrema > Rhinatrema bivittatum. Next base: position 22,271,595 of record NC_042622.1, read on the forward strand.
TGACAACTGGTAGAAAATTTTAAAGAAAATTTTTTACAAGTGATGGGATGTTCAAAATGATCAGTAGATATAGCAACAATGAGATCGAGTGGCAGTATTTTCTATAAATAACATTTCCCATAAGGATCTTCCCACATACAATTTCAATCTGATTTTTCAAGATTAAATTCAGTTGTTTTCTTTCTGCATTCATTCATTTTGTATTAGTTCATAACAGCGCAGTTTGTCCTTCCCTGATTGGTCAGCCGAAACGTGCTTTTGATTGGTGGCTCAAAACCGCGCCAAAAAGTGTTCTTTAAAAACGCTGTGTTTTATCTAACCGCCCGCCCTCCTTACCGCTTTAGCTGTGAGAACTCCTCAGCTGTGTTTAAGGTATGTGTCCCGGCGTCAACAAATACATGCTGTACCCTTAAATTGGTCCTTTCTTTAATACTGATGTTTTGTTCTCTTTTAGCTATTGTTTAAAAATTTACCGACTGTCCCTCCCGACGCAGCCTTCGGGCGAAACACGGGGTCCGTGTCGGGGGACCCTGAAGCAGTCATTAATTGATGTATGGATTAAAAATAAGGAGTGGTTCCGTTTGAACGTTTAAAATAAATATTTTGATGATACAACACTTGGACCTATAAGTATTTTTGCACTCCTTTGGGATTGTGTATAAAACATTATTTGCCATTTTATAACTTTTCCAATAAATCTTTTTGAAAAGCCAGAATCCACTATGTTTACATTGGGATGTTTCTGTGACATCTTACATCAAATGGTTTCTTTGTATGAAAGGTGTTTTTGTTTGTATTGTGCATATTTTACTTCTAGTCCTCGGTAAGTTTAGTGCAATGTGTTTAAATATTGCTTCTAGCTGTTTTGTCATGGGAGATATTTGACTGCATTAAAATTACGAAAAAAAAACCCCCCAAAGTCCTCCCTTTAACTCCTCTCCTTTTCAGATTAGATGGTTAAGTTAAAAGTAGACTGGAGCTTCCCACGTCAAAGTCTCTCCTGATTGCCTGACAGCTCTCTACGTGGTAGCCCAGACACAAGAGGCGAAGAAAAACCACGGCATCTGCAGCCAATTCCATGGCACAGTGGAAAGAAACAGTTCCCTCTAAACCTCAGCTGTGATGTTCGCTTTAAGCTCTTTGATCAACACATTTTTCTGGAATCCAGCTACATCTTCATAACCACCAATACCTTTCAGCTCAAAAAAAAAGGCTCGTGAACCGCATTGATCCTCAGAAATATTAGACAGCTCCTGCTTTTATGGGCCTTAAAATTCATTGAAAAGAAGAAGGCAGATTTGAGAATAATTAAAAAGCAAGTCTCCCCACATGCATAGCACATTGTTGGCATAGAAAAGGGATTTACCATGCGGCAATCAGTTTGTCCCATGTGTGGCACAGCACTGTTGAAACCACTTTGAAATGGCTTTTATTCTGGGATTTCCAGAGTAACATCAACGTCTTTGCATGGCTTTCCTTCTTCTTAAGTGATTTAAAACTCCGGCCACCAAAGCTGGCCTTTCAGAAAGGAATATCCCAGTGTACTGCTGTTCGTGTTTGGGGGGGGGGGGGGGGTGTACCTGCACGGAAACATCCTGACGTTTCCTGACCAGTCACCAACAAACCGAAAGACGATAAATAAAAAAATTATATCCCGATATAAAACTTGCAAGTCAACTGCAGCGCCGTGGGTATTGCACAAATGACACACCGCATGTCACATGGCATTACGTATCTGACGTCGTATGCGGCAGGAAAGGTGACATCACAATATAAATATATATTGTCTTTCAAAATCTGACCCATCTGATTGCCCATCTGTGACCGATCGGGGTTTTCCAGCGTATGGCCGCTTAGTTTTCTGGTTAAAATCCGTCCTCGTGATAAATGTTGGTGGCATTTTTTTTTTCCACATTTGGCGGACATGCCCGGTTATCCAGATACACTGGCCTGAAATTATCTCTTGGACCTACCATATTTCTGGGACTCCAGCTACCTTTACGCCCGGCTGTCTGAGGGAATATTACCCACCAGAAGAGGCGTGATTAGACTAGTAGTCATCCCAGGGGCAGCTGGAGGCAATCTGCTGCCCGAGGAGAGGAAATAGATAACACCAGCCCCCCCCCCCCCCTCCGCAAAGAATCCAGGGAGAGGGGAGCCAGGGGTCAGGGTTCCCAGAGGGGAGGCAGATACAGGCTACTTTAAACTTAAACTATTAAGGCATTTAAAGGATATCCTGGATACAAATGATTTTCGGGCCGTGGTCCATGCCTTTGTGTGTTATCCAGAGCTGACCACTGTAACTCTTTTTTTGGTTGGACTTCCTGCCGTCTCACCGAAAGCTCTACAGGTATTACAAAATCCTGCTGCCAGGCTTGTGATGGGGGCACGACGATCATGGGATCAGGTCACCCCCCCCCCCCCCTTATTTCAGAAGCTTCACTGGCTCCCTGTTAAATATCGTATCGGATTTAAGGTTTTTGCTTTTGATATATAAGGTTTTAAAATTGGGTGGTCCTTCTTATCTAGCTGTTCTTCTGAATGCTTTATATCCCTAGCCATACACTGCCGACAGCTGATAAAAATCTATTCGTGGTTCCTACGGTCAAGGCAGCACGATTACAGGAAACCCGAGCCAGGTCCTTTTTAGTCATCAGACCTGGTTTATGGAGCTCTTTGCCCATAACTTTACGGGCTACTACTGATATTGGGACCTTTAGGAAACATTTAAAAGCGTCTCTTGTTTCTATAAGCTTTTACATTACAATGCTGTGAATATGAGTTAGGAATCTTTTAATTGTTTCATTTTACAGTATATGATGTATGTGATTGTATTTTACTTTTGATTGCATTGATCTCGTTTTATGCAATCTGCTTAGCACGATTTATAATTATAAGCAGAATAAAAGCATTTTTAAAGAAAGAAATAAGTATTGATATTTCTACCATTTTGGGGCCCCCCGAGTGAAACAGTAAACCTCCCATTCCAAAACAGCGCTAAGTGCCAGCACTCAAAGAGTAAATAGCCTACCCATAAAAAGCAATAACTATTACACCAGGTCCTAAAACACCAATGCAGCTCTTATTAGGAAAATAGGGCAAGCCAGGCTGCTATAGATCGATGCACAGAAACTACACAGTAGCAGAATATCTCATCTTGGTCACACATGTAGAACACACAGACCCTCACCAAATATAGAATAAACAACATAAATACCAACTGGATAAGTACAAACAAAAACTGAACTGGAAACTGCAACAAGCCAGACTCTAAATGCAGTGCAACAGTGGAAAAATAGAAACATCACCATTTCTCATAAAACAAACAATACAATCAAGAAATATAAAACATCAATCATATTAAATCATACTAAGAAAATGAATATTTCAAAACAGTTGCATAAACAACATTCAATAATTAAACTCATATAAAAATTGTTACAAATATTCCCAAAAATCAATAAAATATTTAAAACAAGCAGATACATCAAACACCCAATAATTAAAACTAATAAGGATTTGATAGATTCCCACTCTTCATACCTGGGAGCTTTTCATTACCAGTCACCCTACGTCTACTGGTCCTGCACTCCCTCTCATTCACACCCCCCAATACATTCTCGCTCCTCCCCTCTTCCCCCTCACTCACTCACCCCCACCCTTACCCCGTCCTCTCTCACTCTTTCCCCCTTCCCTCTTTTCAACCCTTCCCCGTTTCCTCCCTCACGCCCCCTTACTCACCTCTCTGTCATCCCACCCCTTCTCCCTCATTCACCCCTTCCCTTTTATTCACCCCTTCCCTCTCTTCTTCTCACTCCTCTTCCCTTCCTTCTCAGACAACTTCCCACTTGTTCACACTTCCCCTCATTCACAACCCCCTTCCTTCCTTCTCACTCATTCACCCTCCGTTGCATTCCCTTCTCACTCTATACCCTCTTTTCACTCATTCAGCTCAGCTCCATTTTCTTTCACTCCCTTCCCTTCTTACTGAGAAAGGAACAGAGAGAAGGGATGGGGAGAGGAGCTGAGCTGAAGGGAAGGGGCAGAATGAGAAGTTCTTTCTCACCTTCCCTTCTCTTTCCTACCAGTACCTTGCCATCCCTCCTCCCTGTTTTCTTCTTCTTGCCCATGGAAGATTGGGATCTCTGAGGAGCTCTATTTTGGCCTGCGGGCAGGCCCAATGCTGCTGGGTGTGCAAAACGTGTAATTGCACAGGATGGCACATCCGGGAGGGTGGCAGATGGGGCCCACCAAAGGGAGTAGCGAGAAGCCCATGCTGCCCCCAGTGGACCCCATCCCACCGGGTGGTAGAAGAAGAGAGAGATTAGCTGAAGAAGAGGGAACTCATTTTGCAGCTCCTCCTCATGGGCTGGTTGGCCTTGTGGTTAACACTCATGGTGCTAGCACTTTCTGTATTCTCAAGAAGTGCATGAGATGATCATACAGAAAGTGCTAACACCATGGGTATTGAGTACCGCAGTGCCAACTGGCACATGAGGAGTAGCTGCAGGAAGGACTTCAGCAGCACTACAAGGAATCTTGTCCTCTCCCAAGGAGTGAGGCATGGGTGGCAGCAGCAGCAATAGCAGCACAAGAGGAATAAGAGACCTGTGAACCCTGCCTGCGTAGAGGTTGCTTGTGTGTGTGAATGGGAGTGTGCCGGGGAGTGATGAATGTGTGAATTGGAGCTTTATGGGGGGTGATGTATGTGTATGTGTGTGTGTGTGTGTGTGTGAACGAGAGCCTGTCTGGAGGGCATTCGTGTGTGTGAATGGGAGCTTGCCTGGGGGGGGGGAGGGGGGGAATGAGTGTGTGTGTGTATATGTGAATGGATGTCTGCCTGGGGAGGGATGGGTGTGTGTGTGTGTGTGTGTGAATGGGAGCCTGTCTGGGGGGGATGGGTGTGTGAGGGAATGGGAGCCAGTCTTGAGGGAGATGTCAAAAACATTCATGCCACCCCCAACAATCTACAATAAGCTCAGATTGACTGGAAATCAAAAGTTTTCAGGTATGAAAAGTGAGAAATTTTTCCATTCTCATTTTAATTTGATGGGTTTGCTATTTTGAAATATTTTATTGCTGTTTGGAAATTTTTAAAAATTTGTATGAGTTCTTAATTATTGGATGTTATTCTATTTGGCTTCTGTTTTGCAATATTGTTTTTATTGGTATAGTTTTATTATTATTGATTTATATTTCCTGATTTTATTGTTTGATTTTAGAGGACTAGTGATTCTGTTTTTCCATTGCTTCATTGCTTCTGGCTTGTTGCAGTTTCCAGTTCAATTTCTAGCTACATATTTCTATTTATACTTTATGGTCTCTTTATTCTATATTTATACTTTATGGTCTCTTTATTCTAAATTTGTCTGTGTTCGTCATGGGTAAACGAGATGAGGTATTCTGCTAGCATGTTGATTTTCCTATCTTTTTTAGGCCCAAAAAAGCAACTTAAAAAAAACCAAACCTCAAGCCCGCTCCAACCTAGCCTACTCTCCCGACCCCTCCAGGACTCACTAATAGCTCTGGTGGTGTAGTAGGAGTGCCCAGGAGCGACCTTCCACTCTCCCGTGAGGGTGGCTGCCATTACTCAGAATGGTGCAGTCTACCCTTTGTACCTATCATGTGACAAGCGCTGCCCAATGGTGGCTGGAGTGGGACCAGGAGGTCGCTCCCAGAATCCCTTTGCTACACCGCCAGGGTTCCTGCTTAAGCCTGGGGGGGCTAAGGTGTTCAGCTGTGTGTGGGTTTTAATATTATGTTAAAAGGGAAAGGTTGGAGCATGCTCAGTGGGGTGGGGTGGGTTAAAGTTACTTTTTTCAGCCTAAAAAAAAAATATATAAATATATCTGTTTGTCAAGAAATGACCTTAAACTCCATGATAGATCTGTTTCATTGGTTCCACACATCTTTTACTAGTCTAATTATTGTGCTTTTTCCTTTTGCATTGAATTGTACTGTTTTATGTTTGCTGACTTATTGCACTTACATAGCGTATCAATAAAGCATTCTTAAATGCTTAAAATTAAAAAGCACTTTTTTGTGTTACCCACATGCAGCATTGCAGGGAGGTGATGGAAGAGGATTGTGTTCCTCTTTCCGTTATTGAGGTCAGCAGAGGATACAATGGTCGTGGGCTTACATCTGAAGTCAGCGGGAACAGGAAAATAAAAGCTCGAGTTTTCCCATTCCTTTTTGCAGTCCCTCATTGTCTAGAAAGTGATTTTAACCAGTAAGCTGAGCAGACAAAGATTTAGAAGTCACGGAGGAGCCACACGCAGCCAAGTCAAAGGTCTTATTTTTCTGCACAGTGAATTTTAACACCAGAGGGACACTGAACAATCCAAGCTTTACTCTGACATTGTGAAGGGGCATGGAAAGCATACAATGAAAACCCTACAAATCAAGATCTCAAGCTTCCAAACAGAGGGAAGTTGGGTCACCCAGAAGACAAACCAGCGCGCAATCAAGGCAGGCTTAAACTAACAGGACTCCCCATCACCACCACACACATCCCCTAACAGAGCAAGTTATCGGAGTCCCTTTAAAACCCCATAACCGTTGTTGAACCAGTGATGAATGTCTCAAAGTACGTTACACTGGCACATCTTCTGGTAGACCTGAGTCAGAAAATATTTGTGAACAAATGAGAAAGAAAGGGGGTGAGTGAGAGGAGGGGAGGAAAAGGAGTAGGGGGAGAGGGAGGGTAGGGTGAGTGAAGGAAGGGGTAAGAGAGAGGAGGGGAGTGGAGGGAATGATCCAAGGACCAGATCTGCCTCCTTCTCCCCCCCCCCTCCAAGAAACTCCAAGGGGACAACCCCCACCCCATCATAGCCCTCATAATGACTTGAAATTTCCCGTATGCCTCTTCCCTTGAAAAGTTTGATCTAAGGAATATAAAGAAGCAAAGTCTTGAAGGGCAGGACAAAGAGAACACAAGACATCTCAGGAGTGACTAAAGGAACTGCAACGTCGTTGTTTAATAAGAAGGCCATAGGAGAGTACCAGCAAGAAAAAGCAAATAAAATGTGTCAGTGCAAACAGCAGCTGCTCTGCAGTCAGTGAGGTGATCAGAGTCAGTGATTCACTGCAGGCAAGGAAAGAGTCGATTACAGAGGAAGATAGTAATAGAGCAGTGGAGTAAAAAGTAACAGAGCAACAGAGCAAAGTAACAGAGCAACAGAGCAACAGAGTGAGGTGATCAGAGTCAGTGATTCACTGCAGGCAAGGGAAGAGTCTATTACAGAGGAAGAGAGTAACAGAGTAACAGAGCAAAGTAACAGAGCAACAGAGCAATGGAGTAAAAAGTAACAGCAACAGAGCAACAGAGCAAAGTAACAAAGTAATAGAGAAATAGAGCAATGGAGTAAAAAAGTAACAGAGCAACAGAGTAACAAAGTAACAGAACAACAAAGTAATGGAGTAACATGCAGGCCGATACAGTAAGGATGCGGAAGAAAGAGTGCGGTAGTGCCGGGCGCACCCTCGTTTGCCGCACGCACAGTCAGGATCACATACCGCTCGATACAGTATTTAAATGGCATGCAAATGCAAGCCGCGTCCAAAGCGCGTCCATGAAGCGCAATCCATTTTACTGTATAGAGCGCTATACAGCACCTATACAGTATCCTGGGTGCGCTGGTACCTGTCATTTCAAATGACATTTGAAATGACAGGTACCAGGAAGTGGATACAGGAGAAGGGCTGGTGCAGTTTGTTTTGTTGTCCTGTGCAAATGATTGCTTCACTGCCTGACCCCCTCACCCCCCGGGACAAGACCTTTAGAGGAGCCAGGATTGGGCAAACTTTCCCCCAGCCCCCACTCACCTGCCCTGGCCGCGTCCATGGGTGCCGGTCTCCCGTGCGGGCGCGCTGGCAGCTCCGGAGCAGCCCCAGTCCTCTCTCCCCTCCTCCCGAGTGGCTTCAGCAGCAGCCCGGGGTGGATCGGGCGCTCCCCATGCGAGGCGCGGCTTCCAGCAGCCCCCGCCGGCGAAGGTGCATGAACGCACGCCTGTACATGCATGAGCGCACGCCGTGACCTCGGACATCCAGCCGGGTGCTCAGGTCACGGCGTGCGTTCATGCACCTTCGCTGCCATGAGCACATGCCGTGACCTCGGACGTCCAGCCGGGCGCTCAGGTCACGGCGTGCGCTCATGCACCTTCGCTGCCATGAGCGCACGCCGTGACCTCGGACATCCAGCCGGGCGCTCAGGTCACGGCGTGCGCTCATGCACCTTTGCCGGCGGGGGCTGCTGGAAGCCGCCTCGCATGGGGAGCGCCCGATCCACCCCGGGCTACTGAAGCCGCTCTCGCCGCCGGCTGCCCCCGGGAGGAGGGGAGAGAGAACTGGGGCTGCTCCGGAGCTGTCAGCGCCCCCGCACGGGAGACCGGCACCCATGGACGTGACCAGGGCAGGTGAGCGGGGGCTGGGGGAAAGTTTGCCCGATCCTGGCTCCTCTAAAGGTCCCGGGGGGTGAGGGGGTCAGGCAGTGAAGCAATCATTTACATGCACTCATGCACCTTCGCCGGCAGGGGCTGCTGGAAGCCGCCTCGCAAGGGGAGCGCCCGATCCGCCCCGGCTGCTGAAGCCTCACAGGAAAGTTTGCCCGTGAAATTTCGTCTCTCTCTGCTGGGGCTTGCCTGACGCTCCACACTAACGCAGGGGTAAGGGTAGGCGGTAAATTAGCAGGTTAAACACGCGGCAGAACTGCAGGTTAAAAAGGCGATAATCGGGGCGCACGTTACTGGATCGGAGGGAATAGCTAATCCGATCGTTTACATCTCATATACATGCCGCGGGCGGAAAGGGATACCCGTTGATTTCAAGAAGCGGGGTAAGGATGGGTTAAAAGGGATAGTGAATCGCGGGTTGGACTTACGCGGCCAAATTGTGGGTACAAAGTGGATTAGAAGCAGGGTAACCGCGGCCGCGCTTTACTGTATCGGCCTGAAAGTAAGAGAGGAACAGAGTAACAGAGTAATGGAGCAATGGAGTAACAAAGCAACAGAGTAATGAAGCAACAGAGTCATGGAGCATCAGAGCAACAGAGCAACAAAGTAACAGAATAACAGAGCAACAGAGTAACGGAGAAACAAAGTAACAGAGTAACAGTAACAGAATAAAAGATGGCAGATAAAGACCAAAATGGCCCATCCACTCTGCCCTGTAGCACTTTGTCCACATGCACAGAAAACTTCCCATCTGGAAGCTGACCCTGCTGCCTCTTCCTTCATGCCCCTCACCCGGCCTCTGCCTTTCTGAGGCTGTAACTGCTGCTCCACGCAGATTACCCCGGCTGATTAGATCAGCAGGCACGTAGTGAGACTGTGTGCGCTCTGCATCACTTCGCCCACTGCTGAAAGTAAAGGCAGGCGTGGGGATTTCCCCGTTCTTATTAGTGTTAATTATTGGGTGTCTGATGTGAGTGCCATTTTTAAATGTTTTTATCGCTGTTTGGGAAATGTTTTAAACTTCTTGTATGAGTTCCAAATTATTGGATGCTATTCTTTTGGAATTCATTAGAAATATTACATTTATTAGTATGGTTTTACTAGTATGATTGATTTATATTTCTTCATTTTATTGTTTGATGATTTATGAGCTCTGGTGATGTTCATGTTTTTCCATGGCTCCTTTGCGTACAGAGTCTTACAGTTTCAACTTTGGATTCTGCTTATATGGTTCTATTTCTGTTTTATGGTCTCTTTATTCTATTTTTGGTGAGGGTCTGTCTGTGTTCTGCATGTAACCAAGATAGGATATCGTGCTAGTATGTAGGGCTTTATAGCTGCCTGGTCTGTTCTGTTTTCCTCATAGGCGGTATATTGGTGTTTTAGGGCCTGATGTAGGATTGCTCCTGTTTGAGTCCTGTTTGGGAGTGGGAAGTTTGCTATATCATTGTTATCATTCACTTTACTCAAGACATTCCAAGGGCCATGTTTTATATTCCAAGTGTCTTCTTTTTTTTGCAGGGTTTTCTGGGTGGAACCACAACGTTGCAGGTATTTCTGTACAACAAACTGGTGCCAGCTCCAGGGCCAGTCGGCGCCATTTTTATATACTGGCTGGTGGGGGCAGGAGCACATAGGGATCATTCCTGCCTACTTCAGGAGTTTTGGACCTGCAGATAGGGTAGGATCGGTTCAAGGGGGGGGGGGGGTGTCAATTTTCGAAAGTTTAGATCGCTAGAGGGAGCAGGACTTTTTTTCGGCAGGGAAGGGGGCCTGGGACAGATTCTATCGTGTGTTGGTTATTGGAAAAACAACAAAAATTCTGTGTTAGAAAAAAGAACAGAATGAGGAGGTGGGCAGCAGAGTAATTGTTCACACGGGGCAGCAAAAATGCTAGCACGGGCCTTGGTGACTCTGACTAGTCCCTGATTTAGGGCTCCAGTCACATAGAGGTCTTAATATAAGTAAGAGTAACATCTTATTCTGACTTGAGGACGTGTGGCCAGGACCAAAATTATGGTCCATGTGACATACAATGAAGTTACTAGGAGAAAGGCGTACATTTAAAACAAATAGGAGAAAATATTTTTTTTACTCTACACATAATTAATTTCTAGTATTCGTTGCTGGAGGATGTGGTAAAAGCTGTTAGTGTAGCTGGGTTTAAAAAAAGATTTGGACAAGTTCCTGGAGGAAAAGTCAATATGCCAATATTAAGGTGGACTTGGGGAAATCCATTGTATATCCCTGGGATAAGCAGCATGAAATTCTATCTACCCCTTGAGACCATGCCAGGTACTTGTGTTCTGGATTGGCCACAGTTGGAAACAGGATACTCGGCTTGATGGACCTTTGGTCTGACCCAGTATGGCGAATCTTATGCTCTTGTGCTCTTAACTTCTACCATTATTATTCATTGAAAACTCTCCATTGGCTTGCAGTGCTTTTCTGAGATCCGTTTATATTTCTGAACATAGTTTTTAAGGCTCTATATTGTAATGGTTTGCCTTGTTTGAAGGCCAAACCAATGGATATAATCCCACAAGAAATCTTTGTTCAGCCCAAGATCTTCTCCTGGAGCAATTGTTACTATCATAGGGCATGAAGATGGACAAGAAGTGAAGAGTAATTTTTTTAAATTCAATATTACATGTCATATTTATCAAGGTTTATCTTGATAGCTTGAAACAACTTTTTCTTACTTTGCTCTAGCCCTTCATCCTGTGTTGTGGGCTTACTCACGAGCTGTGGGCAGTCCCCACCTACCTTCTTGCTTCCTTGAACGCAGCCAGCCAAGCTGCTGCTGCCGCCGTCCCGCAGCAGGCCGTGCCACCACTGGGAGCCTTGCTCCGCGGCTGAGGCTGCCGCTCCTGCTCTGTATTTGTGGCTGGAGCCGCTGCTGGGGTCCTCGGATAGCAGGGAAGCCGTCCCTGCCACTGCCTGTGCCTTTTCTCCTGCTTCACGGCAGGGAGCCGCTCCATTTCGGGCCTCCCACGTGACAGGACGCCGCCGATGCACCGCTGCTTCTCCTGACTCACCATAGGCACGGCCGCACGCTCTCACCAGTATTTAAAGGGCCAGTGGCAGGAAAAGCCCCGCGGCCCTTGCTGATGATGTCATCCACCTGTTCCTGCTTCAGCCCTATAAAAGGGCCCTGCCTGCCTTCCTTCAGTGCCTTCAGATCGGGTTTGCACAGCGTCTGTGTTCTTCCTTCCGATCCAGGTCTTCTGTGGTCTCCTGTGCCTTGATGGCTCTTCATTCCATGTTCTTCGTGTTCCTGAACTTCGTCTCCTTGATGTTCCTGGTCTCGTCCCTCATCGGAGCTCCCTCGTTGCCTGTCTTCTGTTCCTGATGTTCCTGATGTTCCGTGTCCAGATGTCCTGATGTCCCGTGTCCTGAGGTGCCATGTTCCATGTTCCTGATGTCTGATGTTCCTGTCTTGACTTCATTCGTCTTATCTTCAGCTCTTCATCCAGTTCCCAGGTCCCTCGTCTGTCCACCTCTCTTGGCGTGCCATGTCGTGGTCCGTGACCAGCCCATGGGATGGCTGTGTAGGGTGCCTCGTGGTACAAGGCCTTCTTCTCACCTGCAGCACAAGCCTCTGGAAGACTTCTGTTTTTAAAGCTTTGTTCCTGAGTATCTTGTTCCTGGTCTATGGAGTTCCTTTGTGACTGCTTCTGTCCATGCCTAAGACTCTGCCAGTACCTGCTCTGCTCCAGCGTGGTCCGCAACCAGCCACAGGTGGCTGTGTAGGGCGAGCCCCGGTGCAGGCCTCTACTGAATCTTTGCCATGTTCCAGTCTCAAGTTCCACGTCTTCGCCTGGAGTCTGCTTCGCGTTCAGCGTGGTCCGCGACCAGCCATGGGCGGCTGTGTAGGGTGCGCTGCGATGCAGTTCTCACCCAGTACTTTCACCTGCCTCTTGAATCCTTGCTTGTAACTTCCGAGCAACTTGGATCCTTGTCCGACTCTTCTGAATCTCTTGAATCCTTGTCTGAGTCGTCCGAGTCTCCTGAGTATTCAAGTCTTCGTCCAAGTCTCCTGAGTATCCAAGTTCTCGTCTGAATCATCTGAGTATCCTGAGTCTTCATCCAAGTCTTCATGTTCCTGCCCTCAGCCTCCGTCTGGCCTCATGCACTCGTATTTCCCCAGTGACGGGTCCAGAAGAGCTATCGAGTGGCCGGAGGGCTACTCTCGAGATCAGCATTGCGTTGCTGGATCTCATTGGTGCATGTAGGTCCAGTGGAGGTCTGAGTCTGCCTTGTTCCTGTTCCAGAATCCTCGCCTTGTCTTCACTCCAGCCTTGCTCCTGCTCCACCCGTGCTCGTACTTCTGCGGTGTGTCTTGGGGCTCCTCCCTGAGCCGTGTTGCGGCCCAAGGGCTCACATCTTCCTTAGATGGGAACCGCACCTCCGAGCTCCTAACTGGGCCTGAGGGTGTGCTCCGCAACATCCTGCTCCTGTGGGCTTCTAGCTCAGTTGTATCCAGCCTTTGTTGGGCTACAAGTGCCACAAGCCTTAGTTCGTAAATACCCAAGAAGTTTTTTTGCCCTCTCTTTTCATGTCCCCATACCTAACTGGTCCTAGTCATCACAGTAATAGTCCTGGGCAAGGGAGCCCAAAACTGCATCTCCGATTGGATCCCAACTAATAAGGATCTGAAGTCTTGCTGCTGACTTTATCCAGTGTGCGATGGCTGAGAATCCCTCCCACTGCCCTACCCAGGCTGTGAAAGTTGCCTCTGTGACATTTCCAGCTCTGGGTCCCGGAATCAAACCCAAGGCCACTGGATCGGCTATAGACACTTTTCTGTGGGTCTTCTTTCGTCTTTCTAGCATTTTCCCCATAGATACAGAATGGTAGAAAACTTTTAGTGAATAGGCCTCCGGATTTGTAGCTGATGAGCCGTTTTCAACATCCAGACAGTAACGGGACTATCCGAATCCTCACTCAGTTCTTAGCTTTACTAGCGTGCGCGTGTTTATATACCACCAGCTCTCTGCTAACAGAAAAATTCTCCCTCACCAAATGTACTCCAGAATTTTTTCAATAGTCACAGAACTGGGGAAAACCTTTGGTGCATCTGTTCCACCCTGCAATATTTTATATAAAGTCTTTGGATGCAAATCTGGGAACAGTGGATTTTTAGGCAGGAGACAGTGTTGGGACAGTTTTCCAAAAACGATGGGGGTCATTTATCATGCAATAAACGCCTACTGCAGTAATATCACGCAATATTTTACATATTTTGTGTTATTGTTTTGATAATAATGCGGATATGGTAATGAGCTTCTTTGAGTGCTCATTAATAGCTAATCCAATGCAAATAAACTTGCCTCAAAAAACGCAAGCTGCTTTGTTTTCCTGAAAGTCAGCAACAACTCAGGTACTGTAGCTAACATTCAGCAGAAGCATCAGGAAGCAGCCGCACTTCCTGCTGCTCCTGGGCTGAAATTTAAAGGGGCCACGATGGACCTGAGCATCCCCCCTGGGGGGTCTGGCGATATCCTAATGTTAATTAGGGCAGCAACAGTCAAGCTCCCCTAATTAACATTAAAGATCACCTGCGTCTTTCAAACCTCCCCCCCCAGCAGTATCATGGCCTTCCCCCCAAATCACGTGATGGGGCAGTCCTAGTAAGGCAAGTGGTCGGCCATCATCATCCCTGGTGCCCCGAAGCCTAGGGAGCATCTGGGACCCCACTAGGCCACCAGAGATGATGAAGGTTAGCCTAGGAGGTGCCCAGGTCAGGTGTGTGTGTGTGATACTGTTTGGGGAGGCTGAAGGCTGGGCAGCCTTTGAGGTTAAAGGGGCAGAGTGGGACTTGGGCACCAGGGGGTCATGTATGATTTTTTTTTTTTAACTTTAGGCACTGCGGGCCCCCTCCAGAGATGGCAGGGGGGTGGGACCTCTGGGGGATATTTTTAGACAGGGAGATGCCTAGGGCCATTAGGGCAATTTAAGAAGATGGCGGCCGCGAGGGAGAAGGGAGCCGCCATCGTGTGGTGTTTTGCACGGTTCGCCACCGTATTTTTCCGGAGCTTGCAAAGCCCCCCCCCCCCCTGTTATTTTTCCCCCTCGGCGGAACCACACCCTGGCATAGTATTTGCTCCCCTCTGTTCTCCGTCAGTCTCATATATACATATAAATAAATACTGAACTGCGCAGCCGGGTTTGCGCTGATCTCTTCGTTTCTTTCTCACGTCCAGTAGAACGCCCGCCGGTTCTTAACGTCGTGCGTCCGGGGCGACGCTTAGCAAAGATGCCATGGGAAGGGCTCTCTCTCCCTCCCACCACCCTCCCCCCCCCCTCTCCTTTATCAGATTAGGACCCGTTTTCTTTTTATGCCAATTAAAACAATAAATTCCATTTGGAAGCCATTTTTAATTCTGTTAATGTTTGTTCTAATTAGCACCGAATAAGTATGACAGTAGCACCTTTTTTTTTTTTTTTTTTTTTTTACTGAGCATCTTTAACAAGCTGTCAGGGAGTGAACAGTGTGAAGAATGGCAAACTTTTCATCTTACTTTGTCATTTCTCTCCATGATGCTGAAGTCGCCTTGTGGGAGGTATTTCCCTCCCCCCCCCCCCCCACACACGCGTTTTCCTGTTCACGACTTAACCTTATGTAACTGAATATTATAAATATACTGGAGCAGGACAGACGAGGCATCCCCTCCCCCCCTTTCTGCCCCGGGGGATGGCACTCGCTGCCGGTCGCCGGTCTCTAACAGAATTCGTTTATTGGACTCAGCAGCATTCATAAGGAATTACAGACCAGGGCTCCGGTGCAAGAAATTATTCACGGGTGCAGGCGGGGCTTATTACTCGCGCCAGAGCAGAGTGTGGGAGATGCCGGCGGGCAGCAGGGTGGCTGCAGCCTGACGCCGCGGGGGACGCTTCGTCGTTACTTTTCGGCCATCCTGACCGGCTCCAGCTACAGTTGTGGTGGGGAAAGGTGAAAAGGGAAGCTCGCCAGAGACAGGGAGCCGGCTGCCGTCCAGGCTTCTGCACCTCACGTGCAGGGAGTCCGTGCAGAGGTTTTTTTCTTGGGAGAGACGCGGCTCGTTATTAGCGCAAGGTGGGTATGAGAAGGGCGTCGACCGCTTGATCAATTCCACTGCTGCGTGCGGGCAGAGAGCCGCGATGGCTGTCATCATCGTGGGGGTTCCAGCAAACCCTTCAGCCACCACCAGGGTCTTATCTTCCAGGCTGCTCCTGACTAAGCCGCTGCCAACCAACCAGCAGAGAACTGTTAAATTCACAGAGCTTGGCGGAGGGTGACGTCGCCCCAGGTCATAGAGAGCGCTTGGTGGCAAAAGCGGGGCTTTGGCTGCAGTCCATTCCTCTGACCCTGGAAGCTGCTCACTGGCGTTGGTTTGCGATGACTGAAGGTTGCTCATGGGTAGGGCCATTGACACTCCAAGTGTAGTGGGTCGCTCATTCTGAGAGATGCAGCACCTTCTTCAAATGTTTCCAGGTTTTGGGGATCCATTTCAGAACGTTAAGAAATCTGCCACTATTTGAAGTGCACAGGGTTGGTGCAAAGCTCCGGGGTGGCTCACCTCTGGGATGCCAAATGAAACTGGGTTTAGGCTGGGAACCATTAAAGCCATTACCACCTGAGAGAGCCTTTCAGGTCGATATTCCAAGGCTTTGTCCAGGTAACTTTGGCACTTACACGAACAAAAGCTGAGATTTGGAAATTTCTCCCCCACCTGCCCCGCTCCCTGGCTAAATTTTGGCTGAGTAAATCATTATCCTGACATGATTTAGCCTTATATAAAGAGATGGTGATGGAGGCGTTCAGGAGTGTGTGTGTGAGGGCGTGGTTAAATATTAGCTTGTGAGCGCTGATATTCAATATTCAGACAAGTGCCACGGAATATCTGGGTAGAGTTACTCAAGCGACTTTCTTGCTCACCGGCCTGCGGAATATCGACCTCCCAGTAGCACTTGTGAAAAGAACTGATGGACTCGACGCAGCTCCCAGTGGAAAATAGAGCCACATGGTCTAACCCCTAGCTCAGGCCATAGCACTGTGTACATCAGCGTGGGGGGGGGGGGGGGGGAGGGAACTGAATCCCTGAATCCCTGTTCCTCAGGGCGAGCCGGGATGAATGTGCCATGGAGGTAGTGTGCGCTGAGGCACAGGGCGTGCCTGCCACTTCTGTGTCAGCCCTTTTGGTGTTCTAATGTAATCCTTCCTTCCCAGGATCCTGGACAGGTCTCTTCGGTGAGACCAAGGCTGCCAGGAGAGCCAGAGTAACCACGCCGTCTTTGGGGGAAGACCAAGGGTGGAAGTAAGAGGTAGCAAGCTGACTGCTAGATGTTGTTCTGTAACTGAGCGAGCAAGCAGAATTAAGCGTTGCGCTTGGAATCAAAGGCGGCGCTGTCTGTGTGTGCACCAGTGTTGTAAGGACATTCAGTTCCTGTTTAGAAGGAAGTTAGGAACTTGGGTGTGAGAGCTCTCTTCTAAGATGCAGGTAAAGCCAGTTGTACAGAGGTTATTTTTTAAGTTACGGATATTGCGGATTCTCCCTTTCTTTTTGCGTTCCTCTGGTTATCTGTTGAATGGAGGAAACAGTATAAGATTATCTTGATGGTCTAGAAGGCATTAACACAATTCCTTGTTCTATTTAAAACAGAACAAGGAAATACTTTTAATTACACATTCCCTTCATTTCTGTATACTCTTGCATGTGTAATTTGTATCTACTCCACCCATTGTTTGTGCGATCGCCTATATGGCATTAAACCGTGATGCACCGCAACGTATTAGCTCTTTGTTAAAAATGTATCGATCTTCAAGAGCTCTCCATTCATCTGGCATATGGGGTTTGTTTTTTTTTTGGATGGGGTTTTGTATATTCCTGCTCCTGGTGCTGTCAGGTTAACAGAGCCTAGAGAGAAGCTCTTTGCTGTGGCTGGCCCTACCTCATAGAACCGACTCCCTGAGATTTTGCAGAATGAAATTTGTCTCAAAACATTTTTTAAGAAACATGTAAAAGCATTTTTGTTTAGATAAGTGCTTAACTCAGGCTAGAAAATAATGTCAGGTGGGGATCTGGATATTGCAATTCATGAATATGGGTGAATAAGAAAAGACAGCTGCTTATGTTGAGTTTTTCTGATGGCATGTGCCTTGGGTTTGTAGTGTTGTATTTTAAGAAAACAGAAAGAGTGGTACGCAAAAAAAAAATAGATAAAATATTTAAAAATGTGCAATAAAATATGACAAATGTAATATGAATAACAGCACATTTACAATAAAATCAAACATAAAATTAGCACAATGATGGATCCAATACACCCATCATGGCCATGTTTCGACAATCAGGCCAATACAGTACAGTGCGCTCCGATGGAAGCGCACTATTAACCCGCGTTTGGATGCGCGTTTTTGACGTGCTAGCTTTGCCCCTTATTCAGTAAGGGGTAGAAAACGCGCGTCCAACCCCCCCCCCCCTGAAATTAATAGCGCCCGCAACATGCAAATGCATGTTGATGGCCCTATTAGGTATTCCCGCGCGATTCAGTAAGTAAAATGTGCAGCCAAGCCGCACATTTTACTTTCAGAAATTAGCGCCTACCCAAATGTAGGCGTTAATTTCTGCCGGCACCGGGAAAGTGCACAGAAAAGCAGTAAAAACTGCTTTTCTGTGCACCCTCTGACTTAATATCATGGCAATATTAAGTCGGAGGTCCCAAAAATTAAAAATAATTTAAAATTTAAAATTAAAAAAAAATATTTAAAATCAGCCCGCGGCTCGTGGGTTGAAAACTGGACGCTCAGTTTTGCCTGCGTCCGGTTTCCGAACCCGTGGCTGTCAGTGGGTTTGAGAACCAACGCCGGCAAAATTGAGTGTCGGCTGTCAAACTCGCTGACAGCCGCCGCTCCTGTCAAAAAAGAGGCACTAGGGACGCGCTAGTGTCCCTAGCGCCTCTTTTTACCGCTGGCCCTAATTTGAATTTTTTTTTTTACTGAATTGCACATTAGAGTGGCCTGTGCACGCCGGGGCCCTCTCTCCCGCGACTTTTACTGTATCGGCCTGATGGTGTCTGCTCCGGGATGATATATAATTGATTGTCCTTATTCCCTCCCTTGATTCATTCTATGGTGCAGAGCTGCAGACTGTTTACTGTGAGCCTTGATTTCTGTTTGCAAATAAGTAAGGAAGAATATTCAATTTACTATTTCTGGTGCCTCTTAGGGCACCTTGGAACTTTTACAGCTGGTTTGTGATTTTTAAGCTAGTTTATGGTCCCGT
Source organism: Rhinatrema bivittatum (assembly GCF_901001135.1). Taxonomy (NCBI): domain Eukaryota; kingdom Metazoa; phylum Chordata; class Amphibia; order Gymnophiona; family Rhinatrematidae; genus Rhinatrema; species Rhinatrema bivittatum. The sequence goes on from NC_042622.1 coordinate 22,290,316, forward strand.
GGTCAGCCTCTTCTCCTCTTAGCTAGCAGGGATTAGGGAAGAACAATTATATAATCACCCCTGAAGCAGACACATTGTCGAAACATGGTCATGTCGGGTGTTTTGGATCCATCGTTGTGCTAATTTTATGTTTGATTTTATTGTAAATATGCTTTTATTGAAATTATTTTTTTAATTTTTAAAAACATTTTAAAATATTGTATTTTATTATCTATTTGTTTTTTGTGTACCAATCTTGTTTTCATATTTAATGGTGTGGTTCACCTACCTCTATTTGTTTTTCTTTTTTTTTTTATTGTATCTTATGAATGTAAATTTGTTTTTATTTGTATTATCAATAGATTTCTGTAAGCTGCTTAGGACCTAGGATAATGCAGCATAGAAATACTTGGTGCACAAGACATCTACAGTTTTTAGGCTCATGAGGAGACTGCGGGTACACAGGCACTCAATACCTGTGAGCCTGCAATCCAATTTTCCTGCAGTGTTTTCCTTTAAAAATCAACTGGCCAGCCAGTGCTGTGGGGATCTCCTACCTCTCATACTTTGCAGGTGCAACATATGTGGAGTAAACTTGTGAAAAGCAGGCGTGAGGATTTCAAAATGAAATTCCCTATTGCTTACTTTTGCCAGTGCGTCCGGGGCCAGCTCCAGCACCACCTCTTTTCCCTAAAGGGAAACCTACCCACACTGTATATGGTGCACATAGTTTTCCCCACTAAGGCAAGAGGGGAATGTTCAAAGGGGCCTTCTCTATAAAATCTGTGGACCCTTGCTGCTGTGGTAAGATTGGCTCAGCTTATGGGGAAGGCCCCTTAGGCTCTCACCAACAGCTGGTAGAGCTTTGCAGGGAAGAGATTGACTAAGGGCTTCATCTTTACCAACTCATTTCCCCTTGGATTGAACCCTTAGGGTCCAGGGGATGACAGGTCTTAGGCAAGAGTCTCTGAGGCTATAGTGTAGGCATTGATCCAGGGCCAGACTAGTGTCAAAGGCAGGCAGCAAACGAGAAAGGTCAATGTCCAGGCAAGGGTCAAATCCAGAACTAAGTGAGGAGAGGCGAGGAGACGAGACAAGAGGGGCTGGAGAGACGAGGCAAGGCTGGGAATGAAGTAGCAGCACACACGCTACACAGCCAGTGTAGGAGACCCGTTGCCGAGGCAGGGTAGGGACGTCGGGATTGCCCTTAAGTAGGGCTGCTGCAGATCATTGGGCACCATGGTCCTTTCTCGCTGTGATCCCTTTAAGAATGGTGTCGGGCACGCACGCACCTCGAAGAGGGATTGGAGGCATTTGGCATGGCAGCATCCAGCCATGTATGAGAGGCCCAGGGAGTCCTGGTGCCTCTCACACATGGCTGGCATTGGGGGTGAGTGCAATGGCTTGCGGGGGCGCCCCACAAGCTGCCAAACATAACATTCTCTGTGGGTAGATACCCATTTATTGCCAGAGAGTCCTTTGAACATTGCTCCCTAAACATTGTAGAGCACATGGAGGGGCAGATTCACCAACAGGCAGAGGAGACAAGGGCCTACAGGAGGCCGCTCCAGCGGGCCGGCCACCCGATATGTGAGTTGGCTTGTTTTACATCATCAGCTGCGGCATCGCATCATCTTGCGTGGGGTGGGGTAGGGCAGAAGATGAGGCAGCCAACTGTTCACAAACCTAAGAACAGCCAGGGTTATAAATCTGCCGTTGAACGCAGATACTTCTACAATTAAGAACTGCTGTTTGTAGGGCAAAAAGAAAAACAAAAAATCAATATTGCTTTGACAGTGCTCAAGAGATACTTGTAGGCTTGGCAAATATTTACCTTTTCATAGACCAACCAGGTTTGGCTTTGCAGTCCTGTGACATCATGGACTAGGGACCTTACAGCGTTCAACACAGACAGATCTGTCCCTGGTATTATTTGTTATTTTTTTGTGCATCAAATCTATGTAGTTTTAGCCTTTGAAGTTTAAGACCAGTTGTAAATTCCTTGAAGTCAGTCCTACTTCCTTTTATATTAGCATGTTAACAAGCCTTGGAAGACTGACAGACCTTACAGGAAGACGCAGCTGGGTGCTCCCCAAGTCTGGGGCCCTAATGAAAGACAGAACATGAAGGACTGAACTCTGCGGCTTGTCTGCTGTTTACAGACTCAGCAGGAAGACCCTACTGCCTCAGCGATGAAGCCATAACGTCCTCATCAAATACTGATGCTTTCTTTACTGTGAATGCAACAGTTGGGATTAATTAAGAAAGGAAATGCCACAATAGTTTAAATTACATCTGTAGTTTAAACTGTTGGACCAGATGAAAGGCCAACGATTAAATAGAGTCCTCGATGGTTGAAATGTAAAAGCTTTTGCAACTGGAGGTAAATTTCAGTTAAAAAAAAAAAAGAATCTAAAGTTAGGCCACTACCAAAACTCATTGCATCAGGTCAGGTTCGTGCTAAATATCGCGTCCTGTGCGTCAGACGCACAGAGTTTTGAATAAAATGACTATGGCTTGTAAAATCATTGAAGGGGATGGAAAGCAGGAATTGGAGGCAGGAAAGAAGAAAGTCAGTGCTCAAACAAAACAAAATAGCACTCAAAGGACCAGCATTTAGAAGTTCGGGCCGAAGTAGGGCACATAGAGTGTGCAGGAGCCCTGCACACGTTACATCCTAAAAGGCATGGTTTCGATATATGGCACATCCTTTGTCCAAGGATTTCATTTCCTGCTACTTAAATCCGTCCCAAAGTGGCATAATTATCTGTCACAATGTTGGATTACAAATGCTCTTCCAGCTGTTCTTTTTCCACCAACAAGCCTTTGCCAAAGTCATTTTTGCTAATGCAGTAGTTTCAGATTCTGAACTGTATACTACTCAGTGAAATTAGGTGCTGAGCCACAGATTGCCGTCCTGTGCTAAACTTAATCACGATGATCAATGCAATAGCTAGCTGACTGAATAGGACAGCTAATCCAAGCTGAAATCCAAAGAGTTCTCATCACATTAGGTTCACTGGATTATTAAAGAGCTCACATTAGCATTTACCATCTGAATTGCTTTCCATTTCCTTAGTTTCTAACCATTTTATACTAATTTATATATGAATCCACTATGAGGTCCTTCAGAATATCTCAGGTACTTCTGGGACACACGGGATCATCTTGTGTAGCAAAGGCCATGTACAGTCTTCTTCAATCTAAGCAGCTTGTAAGTTTATTTTCAAGGCTTAGTCCTCTGCTATCATATTTAGAACTGGGCACAAATAAAATAAACAAGGGTGAGTCCCCCCTTCAGTTCTGTGACTTTGGGTAATTTTGAATGGTTTGAGATCCACATGTCCATGGGGAAAAGTGAAGGAGGTAGAAAAACAGACAGCGATTGATATTATCAGTATCTCAGGATCGATTCACCATAATTTGTTGACCAAAAAATAATTAACTACATACGCTGTTTAAAAAAAATATAGCTCAGAGGCTCTGCATATCTCAAGAAATGTGAACAAATCCCCTTTACATGGGTTTTCCGGACAATCTCCACTCAGAATCGCATCATCAAGTTTATTAAATATGCCTGACTCTCGTTATCTCTTTCCTGATTTGCCAAGTCACTTTCCTGATGTCACCAACATCTGGAACTGAGTGAAAGAAGCAAGGTGGGTACCTAGAGGCTAATGGCAGTAGTAGACATTGAAATATGTTGAAGTTGTATTTGATAATTGCTGACTGAGAAATTCTAAAACTAGGACAGCCAGACTATGACTGCTTGCAAATGTAAGCACTTTTACTTCTATAGTCATTTTTGTTTCTAGATTTAAAGATCAGTATGTGGATTCAGACGCTCCAAGACCACAATGGGCTCCAATTGAAAAAAATTGGGCACAGGCATCCATTCAAAAATATGTATCCTGAAGTTGATAACCAGAATTTCCACCTCCATAGGTGTATCAGAAGTATATAGTTGACTCCTCCCACCTAACTTTAGGTGGGAGGAGTCCTCCCCCTGTCCCACCACCTCATCCAACCACACTTTTTAAGGACGTTTTCTAAGCCAGATGTTTGTTCAAGCCAAGGTAAGTCTACCTTGTATTGCGAGGGATCTTCTAAGAAAAAGAAGTCATGCCTTTCGCCACCCCTGGCTATGTGGATCAGACATCATTACACAACTTGGTATTTTGCTGGGGTAGTAGTACTCTAAAAATGAGGCTCATTTCATTCTTTTCACCCAAAATTTTCAGACCATGGGTAAAAAAAAAAGGGCCAAATTTATCTAACTTTTGATCCAATGCTAAATTTGCTCCTAGGTTGCACTGCTTTCCCTGTTAAAAGTACAGGGGATACCTTCATTGACACACCTGGAACAATTTGTGCATTGAAGCAAAAGCCTGATACATCCACCCACAAGACCAGACTTTTCTTAGGAACCTCTGAAATTGTGGCTCAGATCCCAGATCGTCTTGCTTTGCAGACAAACAAGTAGTTGGCGATGGTAGCTAGACAAAAATACAAATAATTTACAGAAAGTCTTGACAAATACGATGGAGCGCGTAAGCATCACAAACCAAATTCCCAGTGTCCGCCTTCTAAACAAATGAGTTTGTTAATTATGTATAACACTCTGACATTCAATGATTCAGGTTTGCCTCCAGACATTAACAATTAGTTAATTAATCTCAACAGAAATTATTGAAACTAACTCACTAGACTTCAAAAAGCAAGAATAAAGTTTGAAGAAAGAGATGGGAAAATTAAAATGTTAGAATACAGAAAACCTCAGAAAAATCCTAATGGTGTTTGAATTAGCAATGAGCCTGCCATTGAGAAATACAGCCATAAGAAAGAGCAAAATAATCAAAAGCTACTGTAATGACCATGCAAGTTATAAAGGTAAATTGCATGAATTAAATATGAAGTGTAATATAAAAAGAAGTAATCAAGTAGATGCCTTGTTTACAACAGTCGGCTAAAAAAATAATACTGTCATCATAAAAAAATAATACTGTCATCATAAAAAAATTATATTGTCATCATAAAAAAATAATACTGTCATCATAAAAAAATAATAGTCATCATAAAATGGAAATTACTGCGTTTTCCCACATATAGTATAAAAATGGTGCACCCTTATAAAGAGATGCTCAGCTAGCAGTATTTTCCCTTGCATAGTACTTATACCACGTGAAAGAAGAGATTTCCTTCAAAAGAAGTAAGTCCGGGTTAGAATCAATGAAACAGCTTTGAATGACAGGACTGGACAACAAGAATCAGCTTAACGCCGCTGCCAGCTGTAACACTGTAACATACGGGGCTAAATTTTACAAGATAACATAGAGGCATTCTGAAGCGTTCCAGGGTAGAGTTAAGTTAGCTAGATTTATTAATTAATTTATTTATTTTAAAGTTTTTATATACTGCTTATTCAATGGAGTTAGATCAAAGTGGTTTACAAAGAGCACATTCATAATAAAAACATAAAAATCACACATAAAATAAGTAAGAACAAGTTTAAAAGACAGTAGATCATAACAAACATTGAAAGAACAGTAAAGGGTAGATTTTAAATAGGCTGCATGCGTAAAATCCGGCCTTTATGCGCGAGGCTGGGCCTTGCACGCGCCGAGCCTATTTTCAAATAGGCCCGGCCACGCCCGTAAAGGCTGGTACGCACATAAGCGGCGGCCTTCCTGCAAGGGGCGGGCTGGGGGACGTGTTCTGGGTGGGGGAGGAGTCGGGCTGAGACAGCGCCATTGATCGCTGTCCTGGAGCCTCTTGCGCCAGCTTTTTGCCGGAGCGTGCAACTTCAGGTCGGGCCCTGAAGTAAGTAAGGAATTAGGGGTTGGGGAGGAGAGGGGAAGGGGAAGGGGAAGGGAGGTTAGGGTAGGGGGTAAGGAAGTTTCCTCTTCCCTCTTCCGGCCAAACCGGGGAAGGCTGGGATGCGTCGCCGCATGAAATTTGCAGAAGTGTAGCCCCCCCTTGCGCGCGCACATACACGCAGATTACAAAATCCAGCGCTCATGTGCGCACACCCAACGATGTTATAAAATCGGCACATGCATGTTATAAAATCGGCATATCCATGTGTGCGCACCGGGAAGCGCACGCACCTGGACGTGCGTGCACACTTTTGAAAATCTACCCCTAGGCGTATCATGCCTCAAGGGGGTAGACTAGATGGAACTCAGTAGATAAGTTACACAACTAACTTTGATATTCAGAGTTAACTGAATGACTGATCCAGCTAACTCTGTTCATGACATGGAGTAGTCCTAAAGTTAGCCAGATAGAGTTATCCAGCAATGCTGCCATGCTGCTGAATATCCTAAGTTAGCCGAATATGTTTATCCAGCTAATTTTGCAAACTGGCCAGTGGCTGAATATTGTATCCATAGGAAATGTTGGCAGAAAGAGACCAAGTGACCCAGTGTCCCATCCAAGCTACCCAGAATGAGACTGCATTATAGGGATTTGCATTCATCTGAAACAAATGTAATCCCTGGTTGGGATACATGCAATGATGGAAAGGGTTTCCTTATTGATTAAGGATTCTTACGAGAGTACATAAGATTTGTCATACTAGGTCAGCCAAAGGTTCATCAAGCCCCGTATCCTGTTTCCAACAGTGGCCAATCCAAGTCACAAGTACCTGGCAGGATCCCAAGAGGTTGATAGATTTCATGCTGCTTATCCCAGGGATAAGAAGTGGATTTCTGCATCTCCACCTTAATAACGGTTTATGGACTTTTCTTCCAGGAACTTGTCTTAAAGCTTGGTCATATCGATGGTAAAGTAGACCTGTTAGAGAAAGCATGGTTACCCTATAGCCACTCTTCCTTCTGACTGGACAAGGAGGATACCCATCACCTCCCCTCCATGAACTCTGCTCCCATGCCACCTGGTGGTGATGGCTGAATACATCTGGCAGACACCACGTTTTAACTTCCAACAATTAGCTTTATTTCGGGATGAACCAGTCGGCAACCATTTACTTGGATAGGAAGCAAGTTTCAATATTAATCACTGAACACATCAGAATTTCATGGGCTTCCACTGTCAGAATCATATATAACAGAATCATATATAACAGAAGTGACTTCTGGAAACATTTTTTTCACCTCCATCTCTTTTCCTACTTAATCACTTCTTACTATGGTCAAACCATAGGGGTTACTTTGAACTTTCAGATTCATGTTACAACATACTTCCCTTTTCCCAATTAACTTCTTTTTACCATACGAGTCAGTCTGAGCTCTCAGATTCCTCTTAAGTCATACTTCAGTCCCAACCCTGTATATGGAATGGGGGTTCTCCTGTTTGTATACCCATATCGAAATTCACATAATGCAACTTTAGTTTAAATTATCTACTCACAAATGTTCTGATCTTGGGCCTTCCTTCTGAATTTCACGCCATCTTCCTCCTGGTGCAGGTTCCGTGAATCATTGCATTTAAGGAACACTCTGGGGCACTCGACCTTACCCCTGCTCATGAATTCTGGCCCACTGCCTCAGATGGACAAATAACCTCTTCTTCTTTTCATCTCCTTGTTAGTTCTTCTTCCACCTCCTGATTTGTTCCTCAAGAGGAGAAAAAAAGAAAACCAATCTATGTCACTCCACATCCATAGGCTTCCTCCCTTGATGGGGAGAGTCTCTGCAGGGCACCACTTCCACTTGGGAGGATCCTCGGGCCTTACCAGCCCACCAGGCTTCCACTCTAGCCAATTACATCTCTGGAAGTCCCTTTCACACAGCCCACCCTGCAAAGGGCAAGAACCAAAGGATAAAACCCACCAAAAGCTTCCCACCCTTATACCTTCTGCTAACCCTTGGTCACCCAATTGGAAAACCTCACATCTTTAAGGGAACATAACACACAATTTTCCCAACATCATATTATCACATTTAAATACAATGCTCACACTTCTAAAAATGCATTTCTGTGGTCATTTAGCAGTACTACAGCAACAAACCTAACCAACATTTTCCCAGCTGTATTATTAAACATGATGATAGCGGGGTCTCTCCCACTCCAAACTGTCCTGTGTACTGTAACCCAAAGAGAAGGTCAATTTTAGCGGTTCACCAACAAATAAGGAATCTGAACCAAAAATGGCCATTTTCAGTTTGATTTGTTTCAAATGAACCAAATTTCTACCAGGTCCGAAAACCCCCAATATTTTTGGGTGTTTTCATTTTAACAAATAGTGAGATCTGCGCCAATTTGATGTCTGAAAAATGGCGCTGATCTTAGAGTTGACCAATGCAGTTTTCTTGAACAACCACATGTTTCTACAGCTTTACAAGAAAACGGCACCGGTCAGCTCTCTAAATGGTGCCATTTTCTTGACATTGACTTGGAGCCAGTCTCGGAGTTGGCCAGTGCCATTTTTCAAGATGCTGATGGGCAGGAGCAACTGGGGACTGGTCCTTCATGTTTCTTCTGCTGCAGACCCACATGGAAGGGGTAAGTATGGACCAGGGAGGTCTGCAACCCTAGCTCATTTGCAGGGGAGCAGGACAGGGGTGGGGGGTCGAAGGGGCCTAGGGAGGCACCAGTTGGGCTTGGCTCAGCTCAGTTGAGTAGACTCTGGTCCAGGTTATTGGCAGGATTAGAGGTGTCAGAGAAACCGGGGAAGGGCCCAGGAGACCCTGGGACTGGAAGTGGGGTCTTGGGGTGGCCCTGGTTTGTTTCAGTCAGCGTTTTTTTTGGGGGTTTTTTTTGCATCATACTCCCTGAAATGTTGACAGCATTGTTTCTCAGAAGTTGCTAAATGTGTCCACATTTGGGTGTGCCTGCATTTGGGATGTGTCTATTTTTCACGTTATGAAATTTAGTGGAATGATATTTATCTAACCGCATCACACAACATGCCCCTTTTGAATCAGCAGGTCCTGTTGCCTAGCTATGGGCTGATTTTCTTCCAGTGGAAGCAACAGCTAAGTAGATACAGAGACAATAATGACAAAGATCAAACTAAAGGCTTCAGTCTTGGAGAAGTCGTCAGTCGTCTCAAAGCTGCTACTGCAACATGCAATGTGCTTGAGCTTTCACCGGAGCAGCCCTTGTGTAGTGTTGAAACCATTTTCTGAAACTGTCATTGGGGGACATATTTTGAGGCTTAATTTGAAGACAGATTCCCTCTAAGTCTTGTAATGCCATCTAAGTGCCCTATTTTCCAAACAGTCTCACTGTAGATTCAGATTAGAGAAACTCTTAGTAGAAGGGCCATCATGATAAAGGGTCTTTAAAGGGATAACATCTGAGCTGATATCAACAGAGTGAGCAAGGTTTTGAAAAGAAGCCTTCCCATTATCAATACTGCAGACCCTTACTTGATCTCTGAAAACATTTGGTTTATTGGTAGGACCTGCAAGCACTGTAGCTGAACACCAGATCTTGTACCAGGTTCTGTGAAATAAATAAGGAAACCAGAGCTATCGGATGCATTTCCTTTCTGCTGCCATGATTCAGGGATATCTGCAAGCTTGTGCATGTAGGTGATGTGCCCAGCATAGTGGAATATTAGATCTGTGCAAAAACGTCCTCTCAAAGACAGAGTCCACTTAAAGGGGCTCTGTCCGGGCGGGTAAAATAGGACAAAGGGACATTTGCTGACCATCAGTGATAAAGCAGAGGAGAAATATAAATAAAAAAACAAAGCAAATGCAGTTTATCAGTAGGAATTCAGGCAAATCCTGTTGCTTTCTCTCTGAAAAGTTGTGTTCAATATATTTATTTATTTAAAAAGTTTTATATCCCGCACAATTAGGCATTTACATGTCCGTCTAGGCGGTTTACAATCAAACAAACACAATTTAAAACAAACTTAGCAAGACAGAATAGAACAAAGTTTTTATAAAAGGTTTAACATCGTAATGGTCCAGCCAGAATAACGTATTGATTATTGTACACGGTAGGCATCATTAAACAGTTAAGTTTTTAGCATTTTTTAAAATTCTTTATGGTTAGGGATCATTCGGATAAATTCAGGGATAGAGTTCCACAGTGTCGGGCCTGCTATCGAGAAGGCCCTTTTCATTGTTAGAGCTAGACTGGCTATTCTGACTGATGGGATTTCCAATAAACATTTGTCCATAGATCGGAGTTGTCTTGGGGGTTTATATATATGTAACATGGAACAAAGCCATAGGGAGCTGGGATTGTAGAGTAAATTATGGATGGTAGTCAAGATTTTGTATCTGAGTCGGTGAGTATAGGAAGCCAGTGGAGATGTTGCAGTATGGGGGTGATATGATCTTTTCGTGATAAGTTAAAGATCATTCTTGCGGTTGCATTTTTGGATTAGTTGTAGTGGATGTAGTATAAAGTGGAATCCAAAGTTTTTGGCATGAGTTGATCAGTGAAGCAACCGAGATATGCAAATTAATGGTCAGTGCCCAGGCAAAAGTCAGATCCAGAAGTCAGTCCAAGGGGAAACAAGGAGATGAGGCAAGTGGAGCTGAAGAGACGAGGCAAGGCTGGGCTGGGGAGACCAGACAAGGACTGGAAACACAGAAACCAGGATGGAAGAAGCAGCTCACCCGCTACACAGGCTGTGTAGAAAACCCATTGCTGAGGCAAAGTGCAAGCATCAGAGAGGTTCTTATAAAGGGCTCGAGGCGGTGAGGTCATCAGAGGGCACCACAGCCCATCCCCCGCCCTGCTGATGTCTGGCACGGGTGCACCTAATAGTGAGCACTGGAGGTGGTGGCTGTGGTGGCATCTTGCCACGTGGACGGAGATCGGTAGCACTCGTTGCAGGAGAGGGGCCATATGGCTGGCGGCAGGGTGCGTGCGGTGTACTGCAAGCCGCCAAACCTAACACATTGCAATGTGGCACACCCAGGCTCCGACTTATTCAAGTTTAGATTGAAATTAAATGTTAATAAAAACTTAAAAGGCTAAAATATCATAAGGGTACCAAGATTCTTCTTTTCAAAACCTTGCTCACTCTGATGATATCAGCTCAGATGTTATCCCTCTAAAGACCCTTTATCGTGATGGCCCTTCTACTAAGAGCTTCTCTAATCTGAATCTACAGTGAGACTGTTTGGAAAATAGGGCACTTAGATGGCATTACAAGACTTAGAGGGAATCTGTCTTCAAATTAAGCCTCAAAATATGTCCCCCAATGACAGTTTCAGAAAATGGTTTCAACACTACACAAGGGCTGCTCCGGTGAAAGCTCAAGCACATTGCATGTTGCAGTAGCAGCTTTGAGACGACTGACGACTTCTCTAAGACTGAAGCCTTTAGTTTCAGAAGTAAACCTGCAATATGTCTCGTGATGTTCAATTATGGGACTTTATCTGATCTTTAAATAAAAAAAAAAAAAGAGAGACCGTAATCTAGATTTTCACGTCAATCAATTCTCCCCTGGGTTGGATGGCCGCTTTTACGATCCTGTCTGAATAATGGCATTAATGTTGTTAGTCCAGAGCTGCTTATGCGTTTTATTATAAGACTAATTTGAGATGATATATACAATTGGAAATATCTGATCATAATACAGTCACAGAAACATCTGACGTAACTGCAGAATGTTTGATGGTTTTCTTTTACAGTTGTCCTAAATGATGTATCAAAAAGGAAACAAGGATCTACTCTGTGACAAAAGACAAGTATGTCTCATTGTACATAATAAGCTATTGTGGTTGTAAGAGGTTTCAGATTTAATATGGGTCACAATTCCAGGAAAGGCTCCACTTCTTTGCTGAAGAAGCAGTAGCTAAGGTGTTTGGTGGTGGCACTGCGTGTGTGTGTGTGTTTTTGTCATTTTAAGTTCTCTGTGGTCTAATTTGTTTAGGCCATTCTCTTCCCTTGTGTTTATAAAGAAAATGGTGTTGTATTCAGGGTCCCTCTTCCCGATCTCCCCCCCCCTTCTAAAAAAAAAAATTCCTGTCAGGTCCAGGCCACCCTCACCCAAGCTGTGTACAACACAATGTCTTTGGGCCTCCAGCCAGACCCCTTGAACTGCCCTCTGACCCTCCCCCAAATTCCTCAAGTCATCTGCCCCTTCTGTGCCAGCCTGGCATCCAGCATTGATCTGCCAGTGCTACGCTAGCTACACTGGTGTGGTGTTTCTCTGACAGCAATGCAACACTACACTGGGGATCTTTGTTATTACCAGAATAGCTAGAGCAGTGGTTCCCAACCCTGTCCTGGGGACACCCCCCAGCCAGGGTGGTCCCCAGGACAAGAGGCAATAGCAATAGACCAACACTGAAGTCTGAGCAGGTAGCAGCTCGTCATAGGGAGTATGGGGCATTCTTGGTGGGGGAGAGGGTAAGCCTGATGGGAGATCAGGCTGGGGATGCTGGTTGAAGGCCTGAAGCCCTGGTTCCTTTACATGTATTGGGTGGGAGAAACATGAATTATTTTTTGTTACATAGAAAGTGGGAGGGAGACAAGGCAAATGGCAGGAAATGAAACGTGAGGACAATACGAACGAAATGACACAAAACAAATTTTATTTTCCCATGCACCTCCCTACTAAAAATATCCTCAGATTTTGCACCTGCAATCTTTGGAGGCAAAGGTTTGCTGCAAAATACCACATGCAGATTGGAAAATCCAGTTTCCATTTGTTGATTCCCTAACCCCCCCCCCCCCACTCACTCTGGGAACACTTCCCCTCAGTCTGGATAAACATACACAGGCTGTAGAAGCCTGCCCGAACATCTGACCCAGCGGACGCATGCAACTTTCCGCCAAGTTGCAGGGTTTTAAAAATACAAGGGGAAAAAAAGCACTTTCTCAGGCAGGTTCTCAACACTGCCGGATCGCGTATCCTGGAAGCCCACAGTCCCACAGGCCTCATGACTGAGATGCTAAGCGTGCCAGAGCTCCTCTGTCTCTCCTTGGTCTCTCCATGCCCAGACGTTCTTTAATAAACACCTGCCATAATTTCATTTAGGCCCCAAAGCCTGGATAAACATCTGTAGAAGCTGCAAAGTCGAAACCTACAGGGCAGAAACATATTCAAATAATTTTGTTTGTCATTACTTTCTGCTAATCTTAGAAAGAAAACACAGTTGTTGTTGGCTGTATAAACTGCTGCTTGCTGTGTTGCTGAAAGTTGCTATCAATAGACAGCCAGCCTCATAATTCAATAAGGAGATGGATACAGAAGCATCAGGATCTGCCCTGCATGCACCTATAATGCTCTGTGAATATTTCATCCATGCAGACAGAAGCTGAATGTTTTCAGCCACACCCTTACAAGCTGCATAAGTGATTGCTCTTAGCTACTGTATCCCATCAACTCTAGAGTCTGGGCTTTTATGTGAGGTCCTGTTAATAAGAAGATAAGTCCCTAATCCAGGGCTTCTCAAATCTGTCCTCAGGCACCCTTCCCCCCAATCCATTTGCAGAATATCCACAATGAATATGAATGATATACATTTGCATATATAACCAGGTTTCCAGTCATGTATGCAAATTTATCTCATCCATGTTCACTGTAGATGGTGGCAGTGGCTGGAGGGTCCTGAGGACAGGTTTGAGAAGGCCTGCTCTAGTTTAATCTGAGGCTTCAGATTGGGACTGAAAAGACTGAGAACACCCTTTCCTAATGAACGCCATCTCCTCCCCTAATCCAAACATGTGTTGGAAAGGGAATCCATAGGGTAACAAATCTTTTATAGTCATGCTCTCTTAGTACGCCTCCCCCTTCTTTCCCACAACTTCCCTCCCTTGTCAAAAGAGCACATTCCAAGCCCAACAAAAGAAAGACACAGAGAAGAATGCAGCTGGCTCCAGTAATATTTTGCTTCTGTTTAGCTTTTGTTTTGAGCAACTCTTTGAATGACTCCATGTGCAGTTTTAAATAACAGGATCTCTCTCCCTTCCTGAGCAGTGCTTGACTGGGTTTACCTGGCAGAGTCAAGATCACTTTCCAAGTGAGACTTTCCCCCCCCCCCCCCCCCCCCCCCCCAATCAGACTCTCTGTTCTCTCACATGGAAAAGAGAGTTTGTAGTTTTTCCTCTCATGCTCTCATAGCATTGTCCAAGCATCAAAGCTTTTACCTTCTCCGGAAACTCCAGGAACCTAAAATGCTGCGGATGTCGCCAGGTAAGGATCATTGGGGCTCACCCAGCCTGCCTAGCGGCCCCTACCCAGGGCCTACGCTGCTCATCACCCTTCCTTGCTCTTACGACTTCCCTCTGCACTAAAGAAGGTTACCAAATGCATGAAGAACCATGTTTCCATCATTGTATTTCATGTCTAACTATTATTTATCTTCCGTTCCTTAATTCTTGTCTGTCATTATCATAGAGGTAGAAAGAAGCCTACAACAGTGCTGCTCACTGTCTTTCTCTCTCTTCCTGGCCACAATCTCATCTCCATACTAATAAAAAGAGGCATCATCATGGATAAAGCAGTGCTTTGCTCGCCACGGAAATGGTCTATTATAAAATTGCCAACCCAATATAAGGGTAAAGCTATGCGTGAATATGGCCTGCAAGCGCTTGGTTTACCTGCAGTGAGCAGAGACATTCCCAAGGGGCAGGGGTTGGGAAAAGTATGCACCTGGCATTTTTTCATAACAAAACAAAACAAAAAAAAAACCTACCTAGAAATGAGAGGGTGTGACTGTGTGCGAGTAGTTTTAATGGGATAATTCTCAAGTGGAAAATACTTGCACACATTCCCTGTGAAAATTGGTGTAACTGATGGGTGTCTTTAATTTAAAATGTATGTGGCTGTTAAAAATTAATCCCTAAGGGTCTATTTTGTGATCTTTCTGCCTCAATCTTTCCCTTAATACTTTTTGGGCATTCCATTTATACACTTTATCTGATTTTCCATGTTGCTTCATTTCCCCCCCATCAGATATTCTGTTCTCGCACACAGTAAAGAAAATTTGTAGTTTTTCCTCTAATGCTTTCATGGCATTGTCCAAGCATCAAAGCTTTTACCGTCTCCAGAAACTCCAGGAACCTAAAATGCTGTGGACATTGGTGGGCCCGCCCAGTCTCACCTTGCTGGTGTTCTGGTTAGGAGGTATCCAATTAGCCAACCCCTCCCACAGCTGCATCTGAAATGATGTTCAGCATCAACCATCCAACTGCAATGAAATTGACTTGGCTATCATCCTGGCCTGCTTCCTCTTAACCAGACATCGGAGGTCCTGCCACTTGTGGCTCAGGTCTATCTCACTGCAGTTATTGTGATAGACCACATTCAACCTGTGGTGGATCTTCTCCTATATTATCTCCTTCCTGTAGGATCCCAGTCTCCTGGATTGGGGACCATACAAGAGATGCTGGACCTTTATGACCTGATGCCAAGAAGGTCCACCTCCCTGGGTAGGAAGCTGGACTACTCACAAGTGCTGCACTCCTTTAGGGCAAAGTGCTACTAGAAAGACATGCACTGGGAGACAACCCTTTATTCCCGCGTACACATGTAAATTGTATACATTTAGGCAAATAAGGGGAGGTGACATACCCATGTAAATCTTACATGTGTGTACAGTTAAAATAACAAATATATGCACAATTGTTATCACTTGTGTATATAGCAGTAACATTCATGTGTATTCTCTTTGAAGCTGTGGTATATGTGTAGTTTGTGCACTATCGATGTACGTGTATTTTTCCACTTGTATGTTGGTCTACACAAGGGATGAGCCATTTGCTCAGGGACTTCAATATCTGGACCAGTGTTTCTCTCTATAGTTTACTATTTGTGTAAGACTTGGACTGGACCTGCAAGTCCCTGATGCCATGGAGCCAACTATTACACCTCCACAAGGTATATTTATTTATTATTTTTATATACCGACATTGATCTCAATTGAGATATCACACAGGTACTGTAGGTATTTCCCTCTCCCCAGAGGGCTTACAATCTAAGTTTTTGTACCTGAGGCAATGGAGGGTAAAGTGACTTGCCCAAGGTCACAAGGAGTGACAGTGGGACTTGAACCTTGGTCTCCTTGTTCATAGTCCACTGCTCTAACCACTTGGCTATTCCTCCTCCCTTATATAGTGGATGTTAGGATAGCATAGAATGTATAAATGAAAATATCAGAGGTATGGATGAATAATATATTAGGCTTGCTCATATTCTCTGGGTACCGGTATTTCTCTCCATTTGGAAATGGAGCTTATATTTGGCAGTATATATCATAATCATTTTTATGTGTCTTGTGTCTTACAATATATATGGCCCAGATTTTTTAATCAAACTTTGTCATTTTTTTCTACCCTACCAATCCATTGTCATCTTAACTTGGTATGAATGGGAAATAGCTGATGATAATTACCCTTCAGACCAAGCTCCAGGTTCTAGACAAGCTCTGATGATTCCCATAAATCAGTTCAGTGTTCTAGACCATTCCGTTTACCAGTGGCGGGAAGTAGGTGATAGAGCCAACTAATCTAATCACTAAAGAGTGACTGATTGCTCTCAGCTTGGAGCTTTGGTCTAAGAGTCCTCAAAAAGCACATTTCCTGGACATCTTGTAGTAAGCAAGGCTAGCAGTCTTCTGGCAGGCAGATGTGCTTTGAAATGTAGGTATTTGAGAGGTATATATTTTTGAAGGGATTTGTAGATGGGAGCTGGGAGCCTTCAGCAAACGTACAGGCCCTTACCTGTAAGGAGAGCAAGGAGATGGGTAGGCAGGATCCTGATCATGAATCTGACACCTGTTTTAACACAGTGACATAATAAATACAGTGACATAGTAATAACAGCAGATAAAGACTAAATGATTCATTCAGTCTGCCCAGCAAGTTGCTTGTAGTAGTAACTGCCGCTCCATGCAGGTTACACCATGCCTTTTGTTAAGATTAGTAACTGCCGCTCTGTGCAGGTTACCCCCATGACTTCTGTTAAGGGCAGTAACTGCCTCTCTGTGCAGGTTACCCCCATGACTTCTGTTAAGATTAGTAACTGCCGCTCCATGCAGGTTAACTCCATGCCTTCTGTTAAGATTAGTAACTGCCGCTCCGTGCAGGTTTCCCCCATGACTTCTGTTAAGATTAGTAACTGCCGCTCCATGCAGGTTAACTCCATGCCTTCTGTTAAGATTAGTAACTGCCGCTCCGTGCAGGTTACCCCCATGACTTCTGTTAAGATTAGTAACTGCCGCTCCATGCAGGTTAACTCCATGCCTTCTGTTAAGGGTAGTAACTGCTGCTCTGTGCAGGTTACCCCCATGACTTCTGTTAAGATTAGTAACTGCCGCTCCATGCAGGTTACCCCCATGACTTCTGTTAAGATTAGTAACTGCCACTCCATGCAGGTTTCCCCCATGCCTTTTGTTAAGATTAGTAACTGCCACTCCATACAGGTTACCCCCATGACTTCTGTTAAGATTAGTAACTGCCACTCCATGCAGGTTACCCCCATGACTTCTGTTAAGATTAGTAACTGCCGCTCCATGCAGGTTTCCCCCATGACTTCTGTTAAGATTAGTAACTGCCACTCCATGCAGGTTTCCCCCATGCCTTTTGTTAAGATTAGTAACTGCCACTCCATGCAGGTTACCCCCATGACTTCTGTTAAGATTAGTAACTGCCACTCCATGCAGGTTACCCCCATGACTTCTGTTAAGATTAGTAACTGCCGCTCCATGCAGGTTTCCCCCATGCCTTTTGTTAAGATTAGTAACTGCCTCTCTGTGCAGGTTACCCCCATGCCTTTTGTTAAGATTAGTAACTGCCGCTCCATGCAGGTTACCCCCATGACTTCTGTTAAGATTAGTAACTGCCGCTCCATGCAGGTTTCCCCCATGCCTTTTGTTAAGATTAGTAACTGCCGCTCTGTGCAGGTTACCCCATGCCTTTTGTTAAGATTAGTAACTGCCGCTCTGTGCAGGTTACCCCCATGACTTCTGTTAAGGGTAGTAACTGCCGCTCCGTGCAGGTTACCCCCTTCCCTTTGTTATGGGTAGTTAAGTTGTTAAGCATTCCATTTGCATAATATTAGAAATATAGCATTTATTTTCTGTAACGTCTGGTTACTTAGTAGTCAGGAGCAGCCGGTTTAGATGACTGCAGCTCCTGCCAGAACATCTGTAGCACACCTCTTCTCTCTTATCAAGTGTAGTGATTCAGAAACGGCCACCTCATTCGTGCTCCTCATCTCCCTATGCTGTGATTTTATTTAAGGAGGTACATAACTTACTAGAAACTTTATACGTAAAACCTCTGCCAGCTCTCCTATGTGGTGCTCTTTGGGGAGGTAAGTGGTGACTTGTGGTCTTCCTTACTGGTAGCCGTTGTAGGGTGCAAAGTTAACACAACTAAACCAACTACATAAGCTGATATAAGGGCAGGTAAGAGGAGTATAACAACGAATAGATAAACCAGCATGGAAAGTGACAGTCAGGGTTATGTGTGGTTCACAGACTTATGGCTAAGGGATAACCTTAAAGGGACTTTACTGTTGTCGAAAATGAACCAGAGTATGTAGTAAAAAATGGAGACAAAACACCCAAAGTAAATTGAAACTGTAAACATATTTACATTATTAAAATAGGTAACATTTCTTTAAACTATTTCCAATTGTAGTAAACAAAAGGGTCAGGACTGGTGCATGCGAGGGTTCAAACTATATTTAGAAAATAAAAGGGTCCAGGGGCCGAGGTGAGGCCCAAGCACTGCAGGCTTAGGGAGTCTGCTCCGTGTGGCAGGGGCCTCCTGCTGAGGAGCTCAAACGCCGCCGTGAGGTGCTCTCGAGTCCCTGCGAGGTGGCCCTCCCGGGGGGGGGGGGGGGCGACTCAAGGCAAAATCTGCTGCCTGAGGTGAAGGTTGAGATTGTGCCTCCCCCTCCCTCCCCCTCAGGGCATGGTACAGGTCAAATCATTAAGAAGGGCAAGGTCTGGCCCTGTGGGTGATTTCGAATGCTGCAGAAGGGGGGAAAGCAGGGGCAGAGCTCCCAGAAGCTAACGTTTCTAGGAAGATGGCAACCCTGCCAGAAACCCTAATACCTGTTTTCCACCTTTGCCCCCCCACCATGTTCTCCTGGAGAAGTGGGAGGCCTCTGTGTGGTGCACACACGCTGTCTCTGGGCCGGTGCACGGGCATTAGACATCTTAGGTGAACTTTATAGCCTTGTGCCCGTTTCTCCCTGCCCTCATCACACACAATTAAAAAGCTTGCGTTTATAATAATCAATCTTTCATGGAAAAAGGACACTGAGTGTGCAGCCTTCTTAGGTAAAAATATCACAAAAAGCACACTCGGAATGGATATGGTATTAGGCCTAACGTGATGCATGCTGGGTGAGGGCTATGCCTTGCCCTCAGAAAGCCCAGAGTAAACCGAATTACAATTACAATAGTTGTAAACCTCTCATATTAAAAGAGAAGTAACTGCCAGCCCTCAAACATTAAAATCCCTACCTAAGAAAAGGCAACACTGCAAATATTACACCAGGCCCTGAACATTAATGCACCTCCTATTAGGAAAAAGGGAACAAGCCAGATTGCTATAGATCCCCACACAGAAACCACACGCCAGCAGAAAACCTCGCCCAGTCACACATGCAGAACTCAAACTCTCACCAGATACAGAATAAAGAGACCATAAAGTATAAATAGAAATGAACTGGAAAACTCGACAAACCAGAGGATATACAGAGCAACAATGGAAAAACAGAAATGCCATTTCTCAAAACAAAATCAAGGAATATAAAAAACATCAATCATAACAGTAAAAATATACTAATAAAAATATATTTTAAAACAGATGATAAATAGAATAACAGCCAATAATTAAAAACTCATAAAAATTATAAAATTTGCCAAACAATATTTTAAAATAGGAGACATCAAATAACACCCAATAATTAAAACTAATAAGAATTTTAAAAATCCCTGCTTTAAATATTTGGGAACTTTTGATTTCCAGTCACCCTGAGATTTCCATGGATTATTGTGGAGGGAAGGAGGAGGGTGAACTTTCTCCTGTTATATACACACACATATTCATGCTGTCTCTCACACACACAAATACACACCCACACACACAAATGCTCTGATGCTTTCACACATGTTCTTTCACACACATACATAGAGATGCTCTCACACATGCTTTCTCTCTCATGCACACAGATGCTCTCACATGCTCTGTCACACAGATGCAGATGCTCTCACACATGCTCCTTTTCACACACTCACACATGCTCTCACACACAACACAGATGTTCTTTCACACATGCACAGATGCTCATATTCATGCTCCTTCTCACAAAGGCTCACACATACTCACACGCATGCTCTTTCACACACACACACACACACACACACATATGCTTTCACATGCTGTCTCTCACACACAGATGCTCACATGCTTTTACACACACACACACAAACACATGCTCTCTCAAACCACAGGCACACATACACTCCCTCTAGCTCACGCATGAGCTTTTTCTTCTTTTTTTTTTTGGCTACTGGCCTCTTCAACGTCTGCTGCCAGCAGCACAAGGCCTGATTTCATCTTCCTCTTGCCACTGGTGGGATGGGCTCCGCTTGTGGTGCAAGGCCAGATTTCCCCCTGCCGCCAACGGGATGGGCTCCACCAGCAATGCAAGGCCTGATCTCCTCCTCCTCCTGCCGGCGGTGGGATGGGCTCTGCCGGTGGTACAAGACATTTAGCTAACCAATCTGGCGGCAACACATGTACATTGATCATACTAGTAAGGAATCTTACATCTTTTACTAAATCCAGATATGCCTACTGACTCTTGGCCACATCGGGCCCTCCCCAGTGACCCCCACCCCCAAATGCACACCTTAACCTGTCCTCACCTCTATCCCTACATCCTAATAGTCCTCCTTAGAAACCCCATGTGCACATTTTAACCAGCCCTCACCCCTACAACCCACAATCTATTTACCCATGTAGGTATGAAGCCCCATAGTTAAAGTCTCACTGCAGGCCTTTCTAGGTCTGCTTCATCACCCTCAGGTTCCTCGTCTGCCTGGGGATGGAGAAGACCTCCCTCTCATTCACCACCACCAGGGATGCTAGTCAGGCAACGTTCCTGGGTGGAAAATTAGTCTGCCTAGATGGCAGTGGCATTGCGGAATGAGCCCGTTCCAGAAGAACCGGAGGCTGTGCGTCACGGAAATGTACACGTATACGATACACTTGTATGTTTGCACGTGCACGTAAAACATGTAAAACCATGTGCATGTTTACCTGCAACCTATTGGGTAAATTGTTATTCGCCGGTGCGCGCAAACAACGGTAGATACACGCGCGGCCGGGCCGTGTGCACACCGAGTGCATTTTAGAAATGGCCCGGCCGCACGTGTATCTCCCGGTACGCGCAGAAGTGCCGGGCCATTAAAAAGGGGCAGGCTAGGGGCAGGGGCTGGGTGGGGGCTGGCTGGGACAGCGCTATTTTGCAGTTTCCCAGTGCCTCGCATGCCGGCCGGCTGCCAGCACGCGCGACTTACTTCTACTCCAAGGAAGAAGTAAGTTAAAAAACAAACAAAAAAAAAAAGGATAGGAAGGATAGATTTAGGGGTTGGGGGTGGAGAGAGGAAAATAGAGGAAGGTTAGGTGGGGGGGGGTAGGGAAGTTCCGTCACCACACGTGCTTTACAAAATTCACCCCCCCCCCCCACATGTGTGCGCCAATACAAAACCGGGCACACGTGTGCTCGCGGTGATGCCTGTCCATGTGCGCGTGAGCGTGTTATAAAATCGGCGCGTCTACGTGCAGGTGCCCACTCGCGCACGCAGGGGAGGGTGAATTTTGTAAAGCACGCATGGTGGCGCGATCGGGCCTTTGCCCAGTTCCCTCCCAATCCGCTCCAATTAAGGAGCAGACTTGGAGGGAACTTCCCTACACCCCTAGCTGACCTTCCTCTCTCCTACAGGGGCCGGGGCAAGGGGACAGGTGCCCTAGGCACCATTTGCCTTGTGCCACCCGGTGGCGCCCCCTGGGTTATTTTATTTTATTTATTTATTTTAAACATTTTATATACCGATAACCGTTTGCACATCGTACCGGTTTACATACAACAGAAAACAGGCGCCCGGGAGAGGGCATAACTTTTACATAGAACATAAAACTGTAAATAAATTAAATTATAACATTGAAGGGGTTACAAAACTCAGATAAGTAATTTAACTATAACTAGAGATAATAGGTAATAGCTAACTGGAGAGTTGGTCACACACACCCCCCCCCCCCCCTGCCTCCTGGCCATGGCTCCTCCCCGGTCACGACGACACACCCCCTGCTCCCCGGTCGCAGCCCCCGACTCCTTCCTCTTGGTTTTTTGGGCAGTGAGCGGTGGCGGCAAAGAGGAGAGGAGATCTTCATTCTTCTTTGCCGCCGCCACTCGCCCCCTAATGGTTGGTGCCCTAAGCCCAGGTCTAGCTCACCTAGTGCTTCCGCCGGCCCTGCTGACCTAACTCGGGTTTTCATAGCGCTGGAAATGGAGGAAAGTTTCCAGCGTTTGTGTCAGTCTATGGGCAGAAGCAGGAGCTCTAGTAATTTGATTTGTGTGCACAAAACAAGCTTTATGCACACATTTTTGTGTTTACGCACATTTTTTATTTGCTATTTGCTTACTTCATCAGGATAATGTTAATCACTAGAGATATGTACAGAAAAAATGTTGGTTTAGCTTTGTTTGTTGTTTTTTTTTTTATTTGGTTTTTGTTTCGCTTGATTTATTTTTGGTTTGTTTATTAGAAATTAAACACCAAAGCAAAAAAGGAAAAAAAGGAAAAGAAAGGCCCTCCCCAAGTCAACCCTTCTCCCCTAACACCACTGATAAATTAAAAATGTAACCCCGCTCCCAGGATGCCTCTTACCTCGTCCAGGTGGTGACATTTTGAAAATAAGACCTGATGGGACAGAATCGACTGGGGAGATCCCAGGCATCAAGTGGGTGGGGGGGGGGGGGGGAGATAGTAGAAGATCCAAGGGTCCAGATTTTAAAAGCCAGAAGCTTGGAGGGGTTTTTGTTTCCAAAATGAAAGAACATGAAAACAAATCCCAAAATGTCTGCAGTATTTTGTTTAAATTTCTAACGATACAAAACATGGGTTTTTCATTGCATTTTTCGTTTTGTTAGAAAACGAATGTACATCCCTAGTAATCGCACCTTGGCACGTCGGCATCATGGTGGGAGAGAAACCAAATTCTAATTTAACCAGTTAGATAAGTGATCTATAAACCCACTTTTGGAGACGGCTTTAAATATTATCCCTGGCTGGACCCGATAATCAGCACTTCACCTCGTCACCCATTTTAACATTTGAAAAGGAATCGTAGCTCTATAGGAATGTGCATTAATTGGGAATAAAATAGGAAAGTGTAACTAAATTTTGTTTTAAAAATGAAACAAAATAAAAACACGTGAAATTGTGTTTGTTTTTGTTCATCTTGTTTAGAAAAAAAAAAATAAGGCCATCGCTGCCATCAACATCCCACCCCAATCCAGGTCCTCCCCTGATCCTCTCAGATCTTCTTACCCTCTTGTTGAAAATTCCTTCATGGGGCTAGGAGGGGGGATTCCCTGGTCGCTCCTGCCCTGAAGCTGCCGCTATTGCAAATGGCGCCGGCAGATCGAGGCTAACACCATTGTAACTTTCTGCCACACAAAACCATGCCAGCCAAGCCCATGGATCGCTCCTACCCTGCCAGGACATTCTCAACAAGAGGGCACAGTAATTAAAGCACTCTTTGAAACGCTAATGTCCGCTGCTTAGTTCTACCGCCTGTTTTTTTCACATAGACTTACAGAAGGCAGAGACGTTTTGCTCGGTTGAAGTGGCCCATTCAAATTCTGCCTAAAAATTCGTCTTTTTAAAGGCAAAGGTTCTCCCTGAGTAAGGCCTTGTTTTCAGCCAGTTTCCATAATCATCCAATTCCTGAACTGCGCTCAAAGCTGCCAGCACCTCTTTCGCCTTGTCTTTGTGTCTTGACTAGATGGCAAGCCCCATGGAGCCGGGACTGCCCGTGCTGCGTGTACATCTCGTAGCGCTACAAAAATGGATAAGGATAATAAGAATTATAAAGGCTGAAGGGCTTCATAGTTGTGGCTTGAGGCTAATGCGGCAGAACTTTGAATCTATGTGATGATCCCAGGTCTCCAGCAAAGGGTGCGCGTGCCATTATTCTGCTTGCTGGGTGACCAGGGGCCTTGTGGGGTCACCAGATGGCTCTGGGCCATCCTGAGCCAGGCTGTACTCTGGTTTTAAACGCCCACTACCTTGCATACATGAACCCATCGTCCTCCTGGTCCCGGGGAAATCAGAACGGCAAGCCTTTACATGTAAACCCAGGACTGACTCAGCCTGCCCCTGCTGAACTTAAACCATCTGGTAACCTGAGACAGAGGAAGCAAATGGTTAACAATACTCCCTACCCCCTCCACCAACACAAATTAATTGTAGGGTAGCTCCTGCTTGCAAAAAGACATATTTTTCACCAAACCAGTTCTTCAACAGATGGAGCATGTTGTGGATTGTTTTGAGGGATAATTGCAGTGTTTACTGTAGCTTTTTGGAGCAAACATAATTTGCTGTTTTCGCTTATCTCTTAGCCCTGCTCTAAATGTGGGCTCTTGGCCATTGATAAAATTGTAGATAAATAGCAGTCAAAGGGAAATTCCTTATTTGTACTACAGAATTAACCTCTGATGCTGGTATAAAGTTTTTTGTTTTTTTTTAATGAATCACCAGTTCTTATGTCAGCCACATGCTGTAATCGCAGGTCCATAGACAAATATGAATCACTGCTTTTAACAAGGATAAAAGGACGCTGTTGGTCTCTAGCTTTCTATCCGACCATGAGACTTAAACCATCAATACATTTTATTTGCTGGCAGATTAAATTCTGCAAATGGGATTAAACAATAACAAAGCAAGTTATCTAACTGCCTTACTGGAGTACCAGTAAACTATCATTTAAATAATCATGATTAGATATTGGCCAATTAACAAATGTCAGTGGCTGGGGCAGAGTGGGAATTCATGAGCATACTTTTTGAGTTTATAAACTATAAACATATAAATGAACCCACACATAGCAGTCGCACATGACATTTTCAAAGTTTGCTTTAAAAGTTTAGAGTGAAGTCTCTGCATAAAAGGAACAGGCGGACTTTAACACGGTTATAAAATCACCTTCCCTAAGACCAAGACAGCTTCTAGGTCCAGAAAATATTGCTTGTGCAGAGCAAAATTCAGCCATGTCGCCTGTTAGTCATGTTCTGCTGAGCTTTCTGCGGGGCGGGGTCATTTTTGTAACATCGTGCATGACTATTTACGTTAGCTGGCAAAAGGCACGCATAAGTCACACCAATTGTCAAACAAGACTCATGCTCATAAATCTGCTTTGAAAATTATCTCACCAAATCTGCCTGCAACATGCTCACACCTGCTAACATGTACGCAGAGTTTTTTCTCTTGAAAAAGGTATGCATGGCCCGCCTCCCAGTCCTGCCCCTGGGAACGCCTGTGCTCAGTATGGGAAATCTTACATGTATGCCTGGCATACGAGAGTACGTTTGCTCACAAATCGGGCAAGTCATTTTGTAAAAGACCATTTCCTCAGCTGTGCATAAAAGGCTGTTTTATCAGCAGAAGCCCCTTTGAAAATTACCCTCTGATGTACAAGGACAGGCAAGCTTGAGTGCTGGCAGTTTTCCCTTTGCTTAAGCCGAAAATTAATCAGAATCTTCATCTCTTCCCCAGTCTCCAACCAAATATTGGTAAATCTGTATTTTATTTATGTATTTAATATGGAATTGTATTGCATTAGGTATGGCAAGGATGTGCTTTCAATTGAAGCAAAACCGGGAAATTGCAACAAAATTTCCTGTTTCGCGTCATTTTGTTTTGAAATCAAAATGAAAGAAAAATAAAATTTTGTTAAAAAAAAAAAAGGCAGTAGAAGCCAACCCTGACCCACCATTTTCCCCTGCTGTTAAAAATAAGCACTGCACTGCGAAAAGAACAAACGTAACGCCCCTCCCACCCACCTTAGACTCATCTTACCCCTTCCATCAGTCTTATGACCATTGTAAATTTTATTTTTGTTTTTTTTATTTTACTTTCCTGTGTATTGACAATGAAATTATGCTTCTATTTTACCACAATTTGAGCAATATGCTGGTACAGCATAATATATCAATATGCAGAGAGCTACAATATTAAAAAACATAGTATTAGAAGAATGCGATCTTCTTCTGGAATGATGGCCTATAAAATGTTTAAATGAATAATTAAATAATTAAAGCATGTAACAGACCTAAAGTATTATTATTATTATTATTTAGACAGGAAATTCAGAAGAAACATGGTTTGGATTATGATGGTTTCAATATCAACCCTCATCAGGGAGAGACATGCTGTTTATTTATTGTAGTACATTAATTACCCAGTAATCTACAATACAGCCCATAATGGGGTAGAAATCCAAGATGCAAACAAAACCAAAGTTGACATATAAGCAGAACGTGAAACAGACAAAACCAGAAAGCATTTCTCCCTATCTACCACTAAGAGCACAGTTCCTGGTCTTAAAGTCCTACTACATGTGTAGTAATGTTCAGCGTACAATAAAGGTGGTGGCAATCCAAAAACTCTAGAAGCCTAGGGGCTGGAAATATAGTAATTATTATAAATTGGTAGATTGTGCCCAAGTTCGGCAAGTGAGTGGGGATGGAATGTGTGTGGGGGAGGAAGACGGTGGGAGAGTGGAGACAGGAAGACTGGCAAGTGAAAGGTAGAAAGGAAAAAGGGTTGCATCTTCAGAGGAGCACAATGACTTCTATTCTGTAAGATTCTTGAGCTCAGAAAATGAAAGGATGGATATATGGCATTGGCAACTTAACTGAGTGTTTAAAAGCACTAACTCTTAGGGATTTTAAATGAATGTATTATCCACACCTAATGATCCCCTTTTTGTTTTGTTTTGTTAAATCTGAAACGAATTGACAATGTCTCCGAACCCCCCCCCCCCTCCCCCCAAATTTTGGCAAATAGTATGTGATATTTGCAAATACTACCTGCTATCTGCAGAAACAAAAAATTCAGGAAAAAAAAAAAGGATTAAACCACCACCACCCCCCTCAAAAAAACTAAATTTGGGCCAAAAAAAAAAAGGGGCCAAAAATGAAAGATCCGAACGGAAACATTTTGCCTAGCAGACCAGGAGAGTTAAAACCAGATTTCTACTGAGAGAACTGAGTCTGGGTTCAGAGAAGATGTTGGGAAGCAGATCAAAACATGTCCTATCTCCCTCTCTGCTCCTTCTCATTGAATTTCCTAGATGCTAAGTCAATATCTGATCCCTTCCCCTACTGCTGTGAAAGTCCCCCACTGATGGCTTAACTGTCGACCAGTAGCATGGCCAGAAATGAATTTTTTGGGGGGAGCCCAAGGTTAAAATGGGTGGGCAGTTAACATACATGTCTAGGCCCTATTATTTGTACTCTTATCGATAAATAATGCCTTAGAGTGCATCTGACAATGGATTTCTAAGTAGTTTCACCATGAGTATTGCTTTAAAATATTTTAATTCTATTATTTCAAGTACTTACCAACATTAAAAATACCTTATTATCTATATTTATTTATTTTATAAGTATTACAGTTTATAAATACACATCATGTAAAAAGTAACAGAAGTTTAATTTAAACATCAGATCCAATTATATAATAAAACAAATATCAATGTATTCTTTTATGAATCATCTTTCCAGAAATGCAGAGAATATGATAACTATAATAAAACAGCAATAATCATAATAATCATCAAAAGAACTTAAGATTTTGTTATGCTCAGGCTTGTGAACCCTTGGGACCACGGGAGGATGTTAACTTGACAACGCTTATGCTTATTCCTATTTTCTTCAGATGAATTTTTATATTCCACTTTTCACAGCACTTCAAAGCAGATTACATTCAGGTACTGTCCTATCCCCATAGGGCTTATAATCTAAGTTTGTACCTGAGGCAATGTAGGGTAAAGTGACTTGTCCAAGGTCACAAGGAGTGACAGTAGGACTTGAATGGTGGTCTCCTGGTTCTTAGCCCGCTGATCTATCCACTAGGCTACTCCTCATGCGTCCTGAGGTCAGCATAGAGCATGTGATAGCTGCAAGTGTTTTCAATTCAGTAGGGCCAACACAAGAGAAGAGGGAGGAGCAGGTGACTGGGCTCTCTCCAGTTGTGTTTCTCTTCTTGGCCATCGGTGGGATGTGGTCCACCAGCAGTCCCCAGGGCCTCATTCTGTCACTGGTCTCTGGAGGGATGGGAGCCACCGGTGGCCTCGTGAGCTGCCTTCTCTTCGATTGCCAGTGGGACAAGGTCCGCCAGCGGCCTCCCGGGCCACCTTCCCTCTTTGGCTGCTGCTTCTCAGGCTGCTGGGCTAAGTGGGTGGGCCTGAGCTCAAAGTGGGTGGGTCACAGCCCACCCAGGCCCATCTGTGGCTATGCCACTGCTGCTGACAAGTGAGAGAAGGAGGAGTTTAGTGCCCAGCATGATTTTGGATAGCGCTGAATGCTACTTCCTTTTTTTTTTTTTTTTTACTGACATCCTGATCCAGTCCTGGTTTTCCTTCATTGTATGTATAACATTTTAGTCCTGATTTCACTAAAAAAAAACAAACAAAAAAAAAGCACGAACTACATCTCCTTACATGCAACGGGGCTACAACCAGAACTGGATCAGCACCTGGCAACTCTAGCTCAAATTCTAATCAATTCTAGAAGACTTCTGGATTTTAATTCACCCTATCTGTGGGTTTATGGTTTTTTGTTTAACTAGAATAAATTGACTTAATATTCTAGTCTCATCAGCCACTTAGTCACAGCAAGTATAATTTTTGTGGCAAGTAGGTGTCATGGCTGCTTTCAAGCAATAACTAAATTCTCAGCTACCGCGCTCCGATTCGCCACTTCACTCACAAACTTCAGATTTTCTTCTCCAGTTTTATAATATGAGGTGCCAGATCACGTCTTACTGTGCAAAACAGGCATCCAGGCTTACGTCTCCCGTAAGTAAGACATAAAAGCATCATTAACAGATGGTGCCAACCTGCTATAAGACAAAGATTGTAAGTGTGAATGTATCTTTTTTCTTTTGCAGGTCTAACTGAGATGTGCATTCGCTAGCTGGTGCCTATTTAGTTGCCATCAGTGAACTACTGCACCAAGGAACCATGTTTTGCACTCAAGACTGCAGAAGCAGTGCATTCAAAACCTTTTTTTCCATCCATCTGGCACCCATGAGCTGCAGAACTAGGACTCGGCATTAAAAAAAAAAAATAATAATAAAAAAACAAAATTGCCCCAAACTATTTTTGTGGTCGTCCTGGGCTGATCCTCTGCCACACCGCAATTCAGTCTGCAAGCAGCAACAAACTCTCCTCCCTGCAGACTTGGGGAAAGTTATGTAATTAATCATCGCTGAATCTTTTAATTCCCCAAACAGTTACAGAGTGAGAGTCAAACAGATTTTTGGTTCCTCGCACAAAGGAGAAACTTAATATCTTAAGTCTCGTCAGCTGTCAGATAGATAATGAGGTAACCCCCCCCCCCCCCCCCCAACACCGCCACCGCTGCCACCACCAGCTCGCCAACAACCGTGCTCCAGGATGCCTTGGAAACTAATGGAGGTAGGTTGCGTTCTGAGGTGTCGTGGTCTGGGGGAACGAAGCGACTTATTAAAAAAAAAAAAAAAAGGCTTTTAGAAAAGCCTCACCATATTTCCATATGGTCCTTAGGGGGCAATTTTGGATTAGGAATTAGATTTGAATATTGGATTTAATCATTCCTCTTTCCGTTTTCCAAAATGGCGCCCTGTTTACTAGGCCCCAGCCGCATTCTTTTGTCTCGCAGACTTTTTCCTGGGGGAGGGGCAAAATATTGCACGAGTGCCCTCCTGCCCTGCAATATTGGGCCCCTCCTGCGAGAGAGAAAATCACTGCGTCGTGAATTTCGGCCCAAGTTGGCACCTGTTCACCTTGGGACAAAGTCAGTCCATGGGTGCTTTTTATTGTTCCTTGAAATTCCATGGTGTTCTGCTTTGGCTGCACACGAACATGGAATGGAGTATTCTCCTGCATGTTAGGTGAATTCTCCCAGGCAGGTGAGGGTGACTTTGTATAAATTCACCAATTTGGCTTTGCATGTCTCTAGTGCTGGCTTAGCTCTCCTCAAATCTAAACGACATTTTTTGGGGGATAAAAGGTCAAAATGTGACCTTCCACCTTAGTTAATGACAGAAACAGGTTGGGGGTCAATTTAAAAACTCAGGTTTCCCCCCTCCCTGGTGTCTGGGCTTAAGAGCCTGAGCTGGACGGGAGCTAGCTAGGAGGTGGGAGCCTCCAACCAAGTGTGGCTACGACTGCCTTATGCAGGCACTCCAGAAGCACGGCAGCATCAAGTAAGATTCATATTTCTTGCATAAAATATAATTAATTTAGAAAACCAATGTCTTGTGTGCACTGTCCCAGCCTGTCAGTGAGTAGGGGTCCTAGCTTCATCAAACTTTGTGATTTATTCTTCTATCTTTTAAATTTTCAACTCTAGAAAGGTGGCAATGGCTCTGTAAAACACTAGCAGGCCAATGCAGCACTGTGCGCGCAGGCTGGTGCACATTTAACCCGCAGTTGGATGCGCGTCCATAACTCCTGATGCATAGCTATTAGCTAATAGCGCTCATCGCATGTAAATGCCATGTTGATGAGGGTCTTAGTTACTACCCACTTATGTAAAAAATAAATGTGGAGCCTGACATGCACATTTTTACTCTCAAAAATTAACACCAGTCCCGGAGCTGGTGTTAAATCTTGAGAAGCCCCCAAAAGTTAACAGAAGCAGAAAACACTGGCGCTATTAAGTCGGAGGAACTGAAGAAAAGAGTAACGTAAAAAAAAAGGTCTTGCCAGTGGTCAGCTTAGGAAAAGGGATGCTCAATTAATGAGCGTCTGTTTCCCTAACCCGCGCACAGTCACTTCTCCTGGGTGCCCGATGCCGTGGACGCGCTAGGGACACACAATTTATCCCTAACACGTCCTTTTTAGCATGGCGCCTCATTTGCCTCTAGCATCATCGAGTGCCCAGGAGAGGTGATGGTGTGTGCATTAAAGAAAAAGGCTACCAGTTTGGAGGCACATTTGTAGCGTGTTGGTACTGCATTGGCCTGTAGATGTCACCATCACTGATTAATGTAGGTAAAAGACAGGGAAGTAATTTGCAAAGGACTCACATGATTGAAAGCAGCATATACACTAGCAATATTCAAAAGCTCATTTTGAGAATTTGGCTCTATGAAGTTAGAAGGGTAAAAGCAAATATATAAAAAAAAAAAGCAGCCCATTTATGTGTGTGGGTGTGTGTATGGGTGGGGTATATGTATGTGTCTGTAGATGTGTGTGTGTGTATGTGTGTGTGTGGGTGTGTGTATGTATGTATTCGTGTGTGTATGTGGATGTGTGGATAGG
This sequence comes from Rhinatrema bivittatum, assembly GCF_901001135.1. Lineage (NCBI taxonomy): Eukaryota > Metazoa > Chordata > Amphibia > Gymnophiona > Rhinatrematidae > Rhinatrema > Rhinatrema bivittatum. The sequence goes on from NC_042622.1 coordinate 22,321,738, forward strand.
GTGGGTGTGGGTGTGGGTGTGGGGATATATGTGTGTGTGTACGGGTGGGTGTATGTATTGTCTGTAGATGTGTGTGGGTGTATGTATGTGTGGATAGGGTGTGTGTGGATGTATATGTGGGGTGTGTGTGTGGGGAGGGGTATGTACATGTGTGTGTGGGTGTGTGTATGGGTGGGTGTATATATGTGTCTGTAGATGTGAGTGTATGTATGTGTGTGGGTGGGGGTGTGTGGGTGTATGTATGTATGTGGGTGGGTGTGTGTGTGTATGTATATGTGTGTGTGGGTGTGGGTGTATGGGTGGGTGTATATATGTGTCTGTAGATGTGTATGTATGTATGTGTGTGGGTGTGGGTGTTTGGGTGTGGGTGTGTGTTTTTGTTTGTGGGTGGGAAGCGCGCACTGCTTTGGCCCGGACTGTACCGGTTCAGTGTGTGTGTATGTATATGTGTGTGTGCTTCAACGGCAGGGGAGAAGATAAACAACCAATAAGGGCTGTATAACATAATCTGGGTAAAAACAAATAAGCATGGGTGTAGCTTGCTTATTGCGGCGGTTACTACCCCTAACTAATCAAGCTTGATATTTCACTTGGATGCAGCTCCATCACCGCTCTCTACATTAATGGTGGGGGTGGAAGGGAAATAGAACCAAGAGCTAAGAGAAACAGATAAGTATGAGAGAAAAAATGAGGGAAGCTTGCTGGGCAGACTGGATGGGCCATTTGGTCTTCTTCTGCCGTCATTTCTATGTTTCTATGTGTGTGTGTGTGTGTGTGTGTGTGTATGTATATGTGTGTGTGGGTGTGGGTGTATGTATGTATGTATGTGGGTGTGTGTGTGTGTGTGTGTATGTATATGTGTGTGTGGGTGTATGTATGTATGTGGGTGTGTGTGTGTGTGTGTGTATGTATATGTGTGTGTGGGTGTGGGTGTATGGGTGGGTGTATGTATGTGTCTGTAGATGTGTGTGTATGTATGTGTGTGGGTGGGGTGTGTGTGTGTGTATGTATGTGTGTGGGTGTGGGTGTGTGTTTTTGTTTGTGGGTGGGAAGCGCGCACTGCTTTGGCCCGGACTGTACCGGTTCAGTGTGTGTGCAAAGCTTCCAGAGCCGGCAGTCGCTCTCACGCCTCTCGGGTGCACTGAAGTTCAGAGCTGCCAAGGTGGATTGCGGCAGCTGCAGCTCCTCCTTTACTCTCTTTATGGTAACCCAAAGATCAATGAAGCTCCCGCCTCCCCCACCCTACCGCCATTCTTATTAGCACATCAAATGGAAAGATCTATCTTAGATAACTGAAGCACCCAAGGATATAAAAAAGAGGCAGAAGGGCGGCTGGCCCGGCTGGCTCAACCAGTTTCCCGTCCAGCGGGAGTAGGATCTTCTTTAACGAGACGCATCTTTTTCGCTCAGCTGCCTTTTTTTTTTTTTTTGCTCTGCTTGACGTGGCCTTGCTTGGACTCTGCTTTGCGCAATGTAGCCCATTTTTAACAAACCGAAGATGTGCATCGGCCCTGCCGGCTCTGGCACGGTTTGAGAGGCTCCCCGGCGCTGCCAGAGTGCGAATTGATCTGTTTTGCTTTGCATTTGTCTTTAGAGAACTGGATCTGACAGTGCCCTAGTGGACAAGTTGCCGAAAAGCATCCACATATATAAGCTCTAACTAACTAACAGGTCAATACAGTAAAGTGCGGCCGCGGTTACCCTGTTTCTAACCTGCCTTTTACTCACAATTTGGCCGCTTTAGCCCAACCCGCGATGCACTATCCCCTTTAACCCATTCTTACCACCTCTTTAAATCAACGAATAACCCCTTCCACCCGCGGCATGTATATGAGATGTAAACGATCGGATTAGCTTTCCCCCCCATTCAGTAACGCACGCCCCGACTATCGCCTTTTTAACCTGCAGTTTAGCTGCGCATTTAACCTGCTAATTTACCGCCTACCCCTACCCCCTGCATTAGAGGCAGGGGTAAGGGTAGATGGCAAACTTTCCCCCAAAAGGAAACCTAAAAACCTAAAATCCCCTCCTCCCAAAGCGACTCGACATGTTACCATTGCACTCCAGCAGCTCCCCTTCCCACCGTCACTGTTCTACACTATACCTCTCCACTGCTGGCGCCCTCCAGCACTGCACATCTCCACTGGAGTTTAGTGGTTTTAATAGGCTTTGTCTTGTATGATAGAATTGTCCCTGCTTCTTCCCTGCCTAGGGGTCTCTTCAGCCGGGCCCTCCCCTCTCTTGTGTTACGGGCACGGGACATTCTGCACTGTATCAGGTCCTCTCAGGGCTGCTTCATGGAGGGAGCGCTCTACTCAATTCCCCTGACACCCGAGTTCTGCTTTGCTCATTAAGGAAAAGGGACCACAGAGTTACCTCAGAAGAAACACGGCGCGGTTCGGGCTCTCGGCTCTAATGGCTAGAGCCAGTGAAGCGCATGACGTCACGGCGCGAGCGAAGCGAAGCGTACTTTCATTGGCTTGAGCACCCAAATTGACGGGCGCTCAAGCCAATGAAAGTACGCTTCGCTTCGCTCGCGCCGTGACGTCATGCGCTTTGCTGGCTCTAGCCATTGGCTTGAGCGCCCAAATTGACGGGTGCTCAAGCCAATGAAAGCACATGAACGCGCGTACATTCACGCACGCCCGTCCATGTGCTTTCATTGGCTTGAGCGCCCGTCAATTTGGGCGCTCAAGCCAATGAAAGTACACTTCGCTTCGCTCGCGCCGTGAATTCATGCGCTTCGCTGACTCTAGCCATTGGAGCCGAGAGCCCAAACTGCACCGTGGAGTACCTGCTGGAGCTGAACAACATCATCGAGAGCCAGCAGAAGTTATTGGAGACGCAGCGGCGGCGCATCGAGGAGCTGGAGGTGCAGCTGGAGCGGCTGAGCCAGGAGAACCAGGACCTGCGTGGGGATCGCTTTCGCCGCCGGCTGCCCCCTCCGGAGGATGGCAGAGAAGGCTGAACGGGCTGAAAAAGCAACAAAAAGTAAGTTGGTACATGTCGAGTCGCTTCGAAAGGAGGGGATTTTAGGTTTTTAGGTTTTCTTGGGTTAAAGTTGGGCTCCACTTCCTGGTGCCTGTCATTTCAAATGACAGGTACCAGCGCACCCAGGATACTGTATAGGCACTGTATAAAGCGCCTATACAGTACAATGGGTTGCACGGGCCTAACGCTTCACGGACGCTTCTTGGACACGGCTTGCATTTGCAAGCTATTTAAATACAGTATCGAGCGGTAGGTGAGCAGGACTGTGAGTGCGGCAAACGCGGGTGCGCCCGGCACTAACGCAGCTCTTCCTACCGCTCCTTACTGTATCGGCCCGTAACTAAATAAATAAATAAATATCATTTATATCCACACATTCACCCTCCTTGCATGAACTCCGTAAACTGTCGATTTGCTTTTTCTCTTTAAATATAATTGCTTATATATTTGCTTTGTCTCTGTCAAGAATAGCAAACTTACAAGCAAGACCAAGCAACTGTCAAACCCATAACGAAATTATTGCAATGTTTTTACATGATTGAGCAGCCTTCCAGATAATTCAGACAATGCCGCTTTAATGTTCTTTGCTTTTGGACTTGGCCATAGAAGGGTTGCCCCCATGTCGGCCGTAAAAGTCAGGGCCCAGCATTGGCTATCTTCAGAATCCAATACCCATTTTTTGGACCTCCCCACCATCAACATGGAGAGTGAAGCTGCAGTTGTGTCTAAAACATCAAGGCTAGCAATCACCCATGCCTTCTGGTTAAGGGTACGAACTGCCGTTCCATGCAGGTTACCCTCATGCACCCTTTTCTTCATTATCATCCTCAAGCCTTTAGTGTTGTTTATCCCATGCCCTTTTGAAGTCATTTGCTGTTTTCATCCTCACCACCTCTTCCGGAAGGGCATCCACCACCCTCTCCGTGAAAAACTGTTTCCTTGTGTTGGTTTTGAGTCTTCTCCCCTGGAGTTTCATATCGCGAAACCTAGTTCTAATGTTTCCTTTCCAACGAAAAAGGTTCAAAGTTTGTGCATCGTTAAAACCTTTCAGGTATCTGAAGGTCTGTATCCTATCTCCCCCGGCACCTCCTCTCCTCCAGGGTGTACATATTCAGGTCCTTCAGTCTCTCCTCATAAATCTTACGATACCGGCCCGGCACCATTTTGGACGCCCTTCTCTGGACCGCCTCCATCCTGTCTCTATCCTGTTTTGAGATATGGACTCCAGTACGGAACGCAGTACTCTGTACACATTATCTCATGAAAAATTCAGCCTATAGCATCCCATTTTTTTAAGGATATGTATGTCTATAGAAAAGCAGGAAACCGAAATAAAACTTAAGAATGTAACCCAAAACTGGCAAAAAAAAAAAAGGCTTTTAACATTAAACTTGTACATCTTGCGCAAAATTGATTTTAGAAAAAAAGAACTCATACATGTTTGCTGCCAGCATTAGTAGCATGGGATCTGTTTAGTGTCTGGGATCCTGCCAGGTACTTGTGACTTGGAATGGCCACTGTTGGGAGCAGGCTACTGGGCTGGGTCCGACCCAGGATGGCAAGTCTTATGAGCTCATGCTATGTTCTTATGTAAATTGCTCTGCAGTTCTTTTCTTGTTTGATACTGCTGCTTCTTCTTTGCTGCTTACGCGTTGGTTTTAAGAAAAAGGCGAGCAACTTTCATTATGTTTAAAGTCCCAGGATAAAAATAAAATATATCTTTCTCTGAGGCCTCTGATCAACTCTCTATGCCGTGTTCATGCCTTGCAGGGCATCTGGGTGACACCTGCATGGGCTCTGATGAGGATCAACACCGAGGCGCCCTGATCCTCACAGAGCCATAGTGACGGGAGGGGCTAACCAGGGAAATCTTTCAGAAACATTAACCACTCCTCAGAAATTAAATAAACAAAAAAACTGGGAATGATGAATCACTTTCGGGGCTGATGTACTAAAGTGCATGAATGCTATCGCATGGGTTAATGCGGGTGAAATGCCTGCATTAGCGACTGCAAGTCTGACCACTTGTAAACCGCCTTACAATATTGTTAACACACAATCTTTACTAATGAGGAAATGAGATGCAATAATATGCAAAATAGCTCATTGCCTTGTAAGCGCAGCAAAAAAAGTATTTCCAAAACATGCTGGGGTACATTTTAAAAGAGAGCGGGCGTGCGTACTTTTGTTCGCGCATCAGGCGCGAACAAAAGTACGCTGGATTTTATGATAGGCGCGTGCAAGGGGGTGCACATTTGTGCAACTTGTGTGCGCTGAGCCCTGCATGAGATGCCCGTTCCCTCCGAGGCCGCTCCAATTTTGGAGCGGCCTCGGAGGGAACTTTCCTTCCACCCCCCCGCACCTTCCCCTCCCTTCCCCTACCTAACCCACCCTCCCGGCCCTATCTAGACCCCCCCCCCCCCCAATCTTTATCAGAAAAGTTACTACTGCCTCCGGGCAGTAGTAACTTACGTGCGCCGGCGCAGCAGGCCCCAACACAGGCCGCTGTGTCGGGGCTCTCGGCCACGCTCCCGGACTGCCCACACGCCCTCCGAACACGCCCCCGAACACGCCCCCGATCCAAAACCACGCCCCCTGGTCACGCCCCCGACTGCCCCTTTTTGCAAGCCCCGGGACTTACGCGTGTCCCGGGGCTTGCGCACGTAGGGGGGGGGTTAAAAGGGTTATGCGCCTACCTTATGCGCGTAACCCTTTTAAAATCCGGCCCACACTCTGCAGATGCATTAATGCAAAAAAGTGTAACTACACTTCCCAGAAGTGCATTATCGTCTGTGTACTTTACCATCTGTGGTAATGACTCTCTATATGCATCTCATTAACAGTCATCAATATGCACAGTAAACACTATGGCTGATTTAAAAAAAAAAAAAAAAAGTGCACCTAAATTTAGGAACAGATTTTAGATCCTAAGTTAGGTGTCTATTTGCCGTCAAACTCAGGAGTCAAAATGATTGGCTGAAAATTCAGCTAAATTTAGGCTCCAGAATTTAAGCCAGTTATTGATTTGTGTAGATTTCGGCTCCAAGGCTAGGTGCATAGTGCTGAGAATTAGTGCTATTTTCCTAACTGCTTTTTTCTCTGCCCATCCCCCACAGCCACCACATTTTAGAATTCTAAATTTCGGGACTCAGCCCCAGTAACTTTTCCAAAGTGCCAATCTAGCATCTTAACTCCTAGTCCCTTTGAAAATCAGCGTTTATATGCATTAGTGGCTGATGCTAACACACTTTGGTACGTTGATCCTTATATTTCTGACAAATGAAAATTATCTAGGTTCTTCTTGCTACTTTAGTTTTCCTGAAATTCTCTAAATCATTGGTGGGCCTGAATCACTAAGCATTTTCATTGTGGATCCAGCATAGGAGAAAAGCCTGCAAGGATAACGTTAAGAGACCTGCGCGTGCTCACATAAGAGCGTGCAGATGGCCTCACGCAGATCCACCCCAGCACTGTGCAACCCGCAGGTATCATGGATGCAGTTCTGTGCACAGGTTGTAAAATACCCATAAATCTAGCCTGTTCCATTCGCTCGCATGTAAAAGATGCACGCGAACAGATAGTCCACTTGGCCAGATAAGTCTTAAAAAAAGCGCTTACATGGCCAGCCCTTCTCCAGGTCACCGAGACCCTCCTGTTTCTTCAGCCTGGCCACCCCCACTTCACGCACCCTAAACACGTTTAGTATCATTCTTGCCAGATAATGAGCGGGCGTAACTACGAGTAAGCTGCGAAATCTGCACACGCAAGTCTCTTCTAAAATCCCAATTTACACACCCTGCCCTTGGACCACCTCACTTTTCCAAGTACAGACTTACACACCAACCCTTATTTACGCAAATATGTTTGAGGTTTATGAAATAGTACGCACGCGAGTACAGGCTATTTACATGCATATATGCTAATGTTTCTGCAACGCAGCATTTTGAACATTTCACCTTTTAGGGCAGGGCTTCTCAACACCAGTCCTCAGGAGACACCCAGACTGTCAGGTTTTCCGAATTTCCACAAGGAATCTGCCTGAGATAAGTTTGCATACAGTGGAGGCAGTGCATGGTGATCTCCCTCATGCATATTCATTGAGGTATCCTGGAAACCTGACTGGCTAGGTGTGTCCTCAGGGTTGGGTTGAGAACCTCTGTTTTAGTGAATCAGACCCTTTGTCTCTAAATAAATATTTCTAAGATAGGGGGGGGGGGTCTCAAACCAGTCCTCAGGACCCACCCAGTCAGTTAGGATTTCAAGATTTGCATACAATGGAGGCAGTGCATGCAAACCTCTCTCATGCATATTCATTGTGAGTATCTTGAAAACCCGAATAGCTGGGTGGGTCCTGAGGCCTGGCTTGAGGTCAACCCTGGAAGTATAAAGACAGAAATCTCAATGGAAGTAGTGTTTTCAAAGACCCAAAATTCAAGTGTTTTATGCAAAAACATTTGCAAATATGCTACATGCCAGTGTGTGCAGTATGCATGGAAAACATTGTGCTCTGCTTTGGTTTAATATTAATGCCAACGCTTTTAGAGCAACTGCCAAAAAGGAGTTTTCTTTCTTAAATTTGGCACAAGGCTTAAAATTTCTGCAGTTGCAGCTTTAAAAACTCCTCCTGCCTTACTTTGCAACTTTGCGGGACTTTTTCCCAACTGGATCTGTCCCCAGAGCTGGTATCCTGCTCGGTATCGACTTATTCCCATGACAGTCGGTCTCTTTAGGGTCTCAGAATTCCTTCCAGAAGTTTCCACACCCCTTGTCCCAGGCCCAGTAGATACACAGACTTTAATCCTAAAGATCACTCTCAGATAGTTGAATTCCTGCCATTGGTGATGAGAACTGTTTAACGATGAATGATAGGTTCATCTGTTCAGAAACTGAGAATGCCTTTATGCATTCAACATGCACTATTATCAAAATACCTCTCCATCACATGCATTTTTTAGGGAAGTAAAATAAATAGCATATGCCGGTGAACCCAGGAAAGCTTTTCTAGTAAGGGGGATTAAACATTGGTTCACATTCAAGTTGCTGAATGATCAGTTTTATGTTGACCTTGCCTGTTTCATTTGGTCTTGGGTTGTTTCTTAGTAAACATCACATCATTGCAGCATTTAAAACAAATTTCTATTAACAGTAATGAAAATGTTTATAGAGAAAAAAAGAGACTTCACCTTTTGATACCAGATAGGTCCCTTCACCAGCCCTACAATATCTTTGGATAATTCGTATACTGTTTGGCTCAGGAAAACGACGAAGAATCCAGTTCCTTCCATCCAGGAGCCATCCTGGTGATTAACTAAGTCTTCAAGGCAGTTCCAAATGTGTCTCTTCTCTGTTAAGAATATTTTGTTGATTCGCAAAATCCTAGCTTTTCACCGGGTACTGTGTTTGATGGAACACCTTTTGTACTTACGTAACATTTAAGTCATTCTCAAATGGGTTACAGACAAAGGATATTTAAATCATGGGCATGTGATGGAACCAAAGCAACAGGAAGAAAAAGCTTTTCTATGAAGACGTCTCAGCAGTCCAAAACTGAAACCGTGGTGTTGCCAAATCCTCAAGCAGTCAAGGAACCGGTCTCCAATGGAAAAGGAGGCCATATAGGGTTCCCTGATGGTGTTAATCCCTAATCTCCAGTCTTCAGAACACAAGAAATCTTCAGTCCAACAGGACAGAGCAATACTTAGTTTCTCCTTTCCCTTTAATCCATTAGAGAAAGAACTCTATTTTTATCGTACACTTTGCCTCCCCTTTCCTCCTTACTTGTAACCTTTTTGGTCTCCCCTCTGCTGCAATTTACTTACCCTCCCTCCCCCTGTTCCTAGACCTCTTACCCTTTTTGATAGCACTATTGTGTATTGCTTTCATTTAGTGCTAATGACAGACTATATATAGTTTTGCTTTTTAGATGGTACACAGGGGCGGATTGCCCTATCGGGGGATCGGGCATCCCCCGGTGGGCCGGTCGCGCTAGTCACGTGGTCTGCCGAGCGCAGCCGTGACAGAGCCGCGCTCGGCAGACCACGTGGTATCTCCTGGGCCAGCCTGGGCGGGCGAATCCCCGGGCCGGTCTTCATCGGGATTCCGCCGCTGATGGTATATATCTTTTTCCTTTTGAACTTATAATCTGCAATAGTTGACTTTAGTGCCTTGTTGAATGTATATTTTTGCAATGTTATATATATCTTTTTCGGTTGCTCCTCCACCTCTGTACCTTGCTCTCCATCAGGTACTGTTCCTATTGTTTTCTCTCTGTCTTGCTCTTCTCCCTCGCTGCGCTCGCTTCTTTTATCTTCCTTGCTGCTCCCCTCCCCCCCCCCCCCCCCCGTTTTTTTCCCCCCTTTCAGTTATTCTGTAAACCGGCATGATGTACTCACGAATGTCAGTATAAAAAAAAGCTAATAAATAAATAAATAAAATAAATAAATAAAATACCTTTTCTATAAACTATTCCTCCTAGTGCAAATTTTTGAATGTATCTATTTTAATTTCTATGTCCTTTGTCTGTTTTTCCATTCTCCCCTTGACACCAGTTAGAAGCAGACAGGCCAGAATCTAAAATGGCAGCCAAAGGATACATTTTCGAGCACCTATGAAGCACACGATGATCAGCCTGCAACGGGGTCTCGTCTCGTTGCCTAGGATGGAATCCTGCTGGTCCTGTTGGACAGGAAACCTCCAAGTCCCTTATATCTTTGCAGCACTGTGCCAGGCAGTGAAATTACATTTATTTTTTTTTGTTTTTGGAGGAAAAGAGGCCAAAATAAAAAATAAATTTGTCTTCAGTGAAAGCAGATAGGGAAGGCACATTTTTCATCCCAAGCACAATTCAGAAATGTTCATGGGTTTCAAGCGCAGATTGAAGCACAAGTAACATAGTCAATTGCCTAGGGCAACTAACTTTGAAGGCGCCAAATTCCCGGGCCAAAGAGGAGCCTGTCCCAGTCATGCATTTCAAAGGGGCGCAACGATCGCACTCTGGGACTCTGGAGTGGGGATGTGGTAGAGGGACTTCATGCTCTATCCGATTTCCACCCCCGGTCCACCCCCACTCTGCAGTTCTGTCTATGGGAGCCCACATCCTAAATCCGGCCACACATGGGTCACCAAATTCCTTTCAGGCATACAAAAAGGAACAGAAGGGGCAAAAAACTGTCTCCACCCATTTTGTACAACCATGGGGATTTTTGTTTAATTTATGACTTTAATAACGACAGTAAACATTTATTTATTTATTTGTGTATTTAATACAATTTAGCAACCATTTTCCCAATTTAAAACAAATCATCCAAAGCAATGTACAGAAGTAAAATACAAATCATTAAAACAAACAAGCAAAGCATACAATTCATTAAAACCCCATAAATAAACTACAATCAGAAATCCTGGAATAAGCCTAGGCTGACATAGTTCTAATAAAAAATTTGACTTCTTGACTGCTTTGAAAATACATGTGAATTCCACAAAAGAAATAGTTTAAATTCCCACATCTCTTCTCCCCCAAGAAATCTTCCCTGGGAATTAAATTACCAAAATCATGTGTCCTCCCCTTGATTTCTACGCTCTCTCTTAGATTCTGACGTAAAGTCAGACTTTTCGCCTCAGAATAAGTACTTAACTCACTACACTTAGGGAGATCATCATAGCGCAAAGATTCTTACCTCTCACCTAACAGCGACTCCACTACCCCAAAGACAACTCTGGGATTGTTGCAAGCCTTATCAATAATTCCCGAGTAGTATTGCTTTTCTTGTCTGAATTATTTGCCTAAAGTAATTATTTGCTGCTCTCCGCCACTGGCTTTTATCCGCCTCTTGACCTGTCTTCCTCCAATGCCTTTCCAACTGGGCGTAAATTTCATTCAAGATTTTAGAGGTACTCTCATTTCAGATTCCCTAAAGCATGTTGAAATAAAGGATAGCACCACAAAACCAGGAGATAGAAATAAAGATTCAAAAGCAGCTCTAACTGCAAACATTAACAGTTAACTTTGAAAAAGACCAAAAGAATTTGTTCGCTGAATTGCAAAACTGTAATTTCATTGAATAGAATGATCATGCTTACATCAAGGTGTTCCCTTATTCTGCATGGTCAGTGCACACAATGTCAAGGACGGCGAAACAGAGTTAACAATTATCTTTACCAAATACTTTAAGTTTGTAAAGAGCAGACTGAGTGATTTGCTCCAGATCATGGCGGGTGGGTGGAGGTGCGATTTGACAGCATTATTTTTTCTTTTTTCCTAGTCACAACTCTGTGTTCTAAACATGAAGCTTCAGCTACACTGTTAAGTCTCGAGCTAAAACTGTCATCAGTTTGCTTTCGGTTTTAGGCAGCTCTCTAGTTATTTATGCAAACACACTTCTTTATCTTTACAGTCACCAGTATTACATATCTTGATAAAGTCTCAATATATGCAAACCAAAAAAAAAACAAAAAACGAAGTACGAATGAGAAGGAGAAAATGTTTCAGGTGCTTATCTTTCTATGAGGCAACACGACAGATGGTGTCTTCTTTCCTTTGGTCTGCTACAAAAGAAAAAAAAAAGTCTACAATATGCCATGCACCTGTGTTCTTTTCTTTATCTTACACATGTGCGCTCCCAGCAATTCTTTCACAGACATGTGAAAGAATTGCTGGGAGTATGTATGTATGAATTGCTGGGAGTATGTATGTATGAAGAGCTGCCCACAACGCACCTTCCAAGGTCTTCAAGTTTGCCTTGACCATTCGCCGATGACAGTCTTCCATTTCTAGCTGTGTTCTCCACTGACCATCAACAAAACTTAAGCAGGTCGATGCAGAACGGTGGAAAACGCGCGGCCCAACCCTCTCGAAACTAATAGCGCTCATCACATGCAATTGCATGTTGATGAGCCTATTAGTTAGTCGCCCAGAATACTGAAAGTGAAATGTACGGCCAAGCCACACATTTTACTCTCAGAAATTAACGCCTGCCCAGGGGTCCCCCAGCCAGTCAGGTTTTAAGGATATGCACAATGAATATGCATAAGATCGTTTTGTATGCACTGTCTTTATTGGATAAGTTTGAGAGAAGAATCGATTCTGGGGACGGGTTCTGTTCAGTATCTTTGTGAGTGATATTGCAGAAGGGTGAGAAGAATAAGTTTGCCTTTTTGCAAATGAGACAAAGATCTGCAACAGAGTGGACATGCCTGAAGGAATCGAGAGAATGAGAAGTAGTTGAAGGTTTGGCAGCTGGGATTCGATGCCAACAAGTCATGCAACTGGGATGCAGAAATCCAAAGTTGCTGTACGTGATGGGGGTGAAAGACTGATGTGCATGGACTGGGAGAGAGACCTTATGATCTGAAGGCAGCAAAAGCAATCTGACAAGGCAGTGGCCAAGGCCTAAAGGATGCTGGGCTGCATGGAGAGAGCAGAGGGAGGCATAATCAGCAGCAAAAAGGAGGTGGTGATGTCTTTGTTCAGGCCTATGGTGAGGCCTCACCTGGAGTACGGTGCTCAGTTCTGGAGACCGTATCTCAAAAAGGATAGAGACAGGGTGGAAGCCGTTCAGAGAAGGATAACCAAAATGGTATGCGGTCTGCATCAAAAGCCATATGAGATGAGACTGAAGGACCTGAATATGTATACCCTAGAGAAGAGGAGAAGATAGGAGAGACAGGGGAGATATGATACAGGCTTTTAAATACCTGAAAGGTATTAATGATATACAAAATCAACCTTTTCTTCCAATTGAAAGAAAGTTGTAGAACTAGGATTCATGATATGAAACTGTAAGGGGTAAACGCAAGAACAATGTCAGTCAGTCAGGAAATAGTTCTTCATAGAAAGTATGGTGGATGCATGGAATGCATGTCTTTGCACAATGTATATTTATTTCACTGTTGTATAAGATATGGTTACTTTTGATTTGCATGAGATAGTGTAACTATTTGTACTTCTTCCATTGTATTCCCCTGTTTTGCATGTATTATTTTTTCATAAACTACTACTTATCATGGCCTGCTACACTGGGGATGGGAAAGGCCAGATGGTTAGGCAGGGTCTACCTGGGGGACCGGATGGTGTGGAGCCGCTGTCTTCTGCCTAGGGCAGCCCTTGACCGCTGGCTACAACTGAAACAAGAATGGACTGAAGTCCAGGACTGGAGAAGGAAGCAGAAGCATAGCTTAAGGCCAAAACCGGAGCAGGAACCAGAAATCCGTACCACAGGAACCCAGCCAGGCAACAGGCTAACCAGTGAAGGTGTTTTAGGCTGGAGTTCCTTATTTACAGCTGTTTGTTTGGGCCTGCCCTGGAGGTGGGTCTCCCTAACTCTACTTCGCTTGGTATTTCCTGCAGAATTCTTGCTGATTCAGAATTCCCTGTGGCTCTGCTGCAAGATCCCCCTGGCCTTCCACACCTATGGGCACAAGTTGGATCCCTGCTGCCCCTGACGTACTACCTCCTCCCCCACGTGAGTAATTCTGGGCTTTTGCTTATGCTTGCATATTTCATCACTATGGCTTTATTTGAACTGGAAAATGTAGTTTAATGAGAAGCTGGAGACATGAGCTAATTGCACTGGGGCAGATTTTAAAACGTATGCGCACGGCGTACATTTGTGCGCGCTACCCGGCGCACACAAATGTACGCACAAGGGGGTGCACACTAGTGCACCTTGCGCGTGCCGAGCCCTCGGGGAGACCAGCTGGCTTTCCCCGTTCCCTCCGAGGCCGCTCCGAAATCAGAGCAGCCTCGGAGGGAACTTTCCTCCCCCCCACTTCCCCTCCCTTCCCCTGCCTGTCCCGCCCCCCCCAGCCCGAAACACCCACCGTACCTTTGTTTTCAAAGTTACTTCTGCCAGCCGAGTGCTGTGCCGGCGTGCGATCCCCCGGCCGCTGTGCCAGAGTCCTCAGCCACACCCCTGGATCACCCTGTCCCGTCCATTCAGAAAAGCCCCGGGACATATGCGCGTCCCGTGGCTTTAAGCACGCCGCCGGGCTTTTTGAAAATAGGCCCGGCGCGCGTAACCCCCCCATGCGCATAAATCCTCCTGGATTTACGCGTGTGGGTGTTTGAAAATCTGCCCCACAATGTTTTTCTACAGATTGCATTGTTATTGGAAAATATTTATTTATTTTATTTATTTATTATTTTTGTTATACCGAGTTTCATGACAGATATCACATCAACCCGGTTTACAATTAACAATGTGTGTAAAGCATAGCGTAACGTAATAAACAATATTCCCAATAAACTGTGAAACTTTAAATACAGTGTATCAATACCGTGTGTGAGAAAGTTACAATAAAACAGGGAAAATTAACTTGGAGCTGGAATAGGGGGAAAAATTGAACAATGCAATATATACATTTCTTCCAATTAATGAAATAGTATAGTAGAGTAAATAAATAAGCCTATGTGGATACATGTGATGGTACATAAATAAGAGACGGTAAAATAAGTGATCAAGGGAATAAATAAGACACAGTAGTGCATGGAAAGATATGATAATAAAATGAAACGGTAGTGAGTAACCAAGAGAATAAATAAATAAGACACAGTAGTGCAAGGTAATGATATGATAATACTCAGCAGGTAAAGATGATAGTACTCAGCAGGTAAAGATGAGTATAAGTTTATGGTAGGTGGATTCTTGATTAAATCCAGTTATTGTAAACAAGTTTATGAAGATGAGTAAGGGTTTTATTCAAGGCTTGGAAATGCCTTGAATTGAACAATGATTTCACATTTGGCAAGTTTGGGATGGTGACAATTGTTAAAATAACCCTGTTTTCCAAGGTTTTCCCAACATGGCCTTCTGTACTTTGAGGAAAATAGTATCTTTTTGCTCCCCTCTAGAATCCTTACTCTCGACTGTTCACATAATATTTTCAGTTTGTCTAAGGAGACAGACCACATAGAGATCGATATTCTAAAGATTTCTATGGTTAATATCGGCTTTAACCACACGAATCTAGCTCATTAAAAATTATCCCACCCCCTCCTCCCCAGACCGTATGAGCACTGGTTTAGCCAGACAAAAAAAAACCAAAAAACAGGCCAGGTTGGGGCACTCCAGGGGCAGGGATTTCAAATGTAGCCAGGTAACATGATATTCAGTGTTCACTTGCTAAATTTGTCCATCTAAAGGTGTTTGCGCGAGTGGCTCTCCTCAATTTAACCTCACAAGTTTTGCGCAGTTGGATTTCGTCGGATATTCAGCTGCAGATTTATACAGTTAGAGTCGCTCAATATCTGGGCAAAGTTAACCAGTGAATTGGCTACGCAGCAGCTCTTTGAATAGCTTCCCGATATCTCCCTTGGGACTCCGTGTTATCACCTCGTAGATTATCTGTTAAGGTTGTTGAAAAGCAGCAAGAATTCTGTTTTTCCTCATAAAGGGTGAATAAAAAAAAGAATGAGTTCTTTAAAATTATTTTGTCAGGATGGACTGGATTACTTGTAGTGTAATAAAACCGTTGGTGTTGTGCCATCCATTGGATTCCTCAGCAAATGCAGATCAGACATGACATGGTTTCATAGCATTTAAATAATACTCTGTTAGAACATTCCTGGAAATAAATGTCTCTCTCAGCTTATTTGTCACTGAATTTCGTAATAATGCGATGAGATTGTCATCAAATACCAAGCGCTCTGCTTACCCAGTTTTTGACATAGACTATGAATGGAATGGGATGAGACGGGTTGTGTCGACGAGCCACGTGTCTTCTGGACTTGACGCACTTTCATTGTATCTCATGGTCTACTTATTTACGACCCAAATGACAATGACAAGACTGCATCAGGCTTCCAAGAAAGTGCAGGGATTTGGAAAAATGATCCATTTCCTTAAAAAAAACCCCAACATCCTGACATCAGAAATAAATTGATTCACAGGTCCCTTACATATCTCCATGGAGCAACTTTTAAACTGGCAAATTGACTGACCAAGAAAATCTGACATGAAATCTAAACTTCCTTTTATGTGGTTTTATTACAGCTCTAACAATAAAATCTAAGAATTCAGTTGCTCAGCCGCATCCTACAGAGGCAGCTCGTTATACATTTTTACATTTTTCATTACATCATACACAATCAATACATTATTATTTGAGGTGATGATGTCATATTCTCATGACATCATCACCTCATACAGCCAATCATGGGTTTATTCCTTCACCCAAAGATATATTGATTAGTAATTAGTATGATATAAGCTACAATACGCCCCTTTCTTCCATCTTAGATCTTATCCTTCATTTTAGATCAAGGACAAGATATCCTTTTGTCATAAGAGCATGCCATACTGGGTCAGACCAAGGGTCCATCAAGCCCAGCATCCTGTTTCCAACAGTGGCCAATCCAGGCCATAAGAACCTGGCAAGTACCCAAAAACTAAGTCTATTGCATGTTACTGTTGCTAGTAATAGCAGTGGCTATTTTCTAAGTCAATTTCATTAATAGCATTCCTAACATTCTGTTTGCTTTTTTGCCTGCTGCAGCACACTGAACCGACGATTTCAATGTGTTATCCACTATGACGCCTAATCTCTTTCTTGGGTGGTAGCACCTAATATGGAACCTAACATTCGGGCCGATTCAGTAAAAACGCGGGAGAGCGGATGAACGCCCGCTCTCCCGGCGCTCGCGATTCAGTATGTAAATTAGGTGGTGCAGTAGAAACGGGCAAAAGGAGGCGCTAGGGACACTAGCGCGTCCCTAGCGCCTCCTTTTGACCCGGAGCGGCGGCTGTCAGCGGGTTTGACAGCCGATGCTCAATTTTGCCGGCGTCGGTTCTTGAGCCCGCTGACAGCCACGGGCTCGGAAACTGGATGCCGGCAAAATTGAGCGTCCGGTTTTCGGCCTGACAGCCGCCGGCCCAATTTAAATTTTTTTTCTTTTTTACTTTTTACACCCTTCGGGACCTCCAACTTAATATCGCTATGATATTAAGTCGGAGGGTGCACAGAAAATCAGTTTTTACTGCTTTTCTGTGCACTTTCCTGGTGCCGGCAGAAACTAGCACCTACCTTTGGATAGGCGCTAATTTCTTAGAGTAAAATGTGCGGCTTGGCTGCACATTTTACTTACTGTATCCCGCGCACATACCTAATAGGGCCATTAAAATAATTCTTGTTATGACTTAATCCTTCATTTCTTAATCAGATCATAAGACTTTAGACACATGCAAAAACAAATTGCCTAGCTCTGCTTTTTGTTCCAAAACCTTACTCTTTGCAGAACTGGCCCTGTAATGAAGACCCTAAGACACCAAGAGGTTCTTTTCTATTCTAAATTCCACAAAGGCACTGGGGGTATCCTGCACAGCAATTGCAACCCAAATTGCAGTGGTATGGCTGCATTGGCTTTCCAAGATTGCACTGGGGTAACTTGCATGGAGAGCCATGGTTAAAACCCAAACTTAAATGGCCTAGAGAGGCTGGATATTTTGCAAAATGGCTTTGCTAGTCTTGGTAGCTATGTGAATTGTTAGAAAACATGATAATAAGACAAGCAAGGGGTTTTGTAAATATCATAGAAGAAGATGAGGTGGTGGAGGCCAGTGCTTTAACAGATTCTGAGAACACTTGGGACTGATCTGGAGGGCATTGGCAGGAAAGAGGTTGAATGTTCAAATAAAAAACATAGAGGAAAGAAGCTGAAGTTGGGTTGAGTATGAATTTATATGCTGATGCTCATCTACCAAAATGGAAGAATTGCTACTGGACAGACTGCATGAGTCAATTTAGACCTCTGCTATCATTTGGACTTGATCTGATAATTCTCTTGTAGGTATGAGTTGAATGGGTTATTTGTACTCATGCTTAGGCCAGGCTTGGATTTTATTTATGTTTTTGTTATGCTATCACTTAAGTTGAATTTTTTTTATGATTTGTTATGTTTTGCACTGTTTGTTTTGCTGCTGGATTTTTTATATGTAGAAAATGTTGTTAGTTTTACGATTTGATCTTATTGGTGTTCATATTTCATTTGGCGGAATCACTTGAGAGCTATCTAGCGAAATGCTGACTTTTGAATATTTCCATCACTTATGCAGCTAAATTTTAGACAGATAACTCATTATCCAGCTAACGGTAAGATAGTCGAGTATATTCAGCGCTGCTGCTAATGTGCCACTGAATATCCTGCCAAATGTAGCTAGATAAACTTCCCCTGGCTAACTTTTCTGGCTGGACAGTGGCTGAAAATGGACCCCATTATTGTCAAGCTGCAGGCTGGCACCCTCCAGGGAGAGCCCCGATGACTGCAGAGAGCTGGGGAAGCAGCATTATTTTTATTTTCATTTTTTTTTATAATTTTATTTTTATTACATTTCAAATTAACACAATATATAACTTGTGGGAGAAAATAGGGGTACAAGAAATTCAATATAATCATTCATTGAAATCACAAGGAAATAAGTATAACCTTCAATATTTTGGAAATCAAGGAGGGAGGTAGCCCAGGAAATACCCAAAAGCGAAATATCAAAGAAATAAGGAAAAAAGAAAACAGAGGTCTTACCGCCGTTATACAATTGCCATACTGCACTGATTACAATTATCACTTAGGGTGAGAATCCAAGAGAAACCACAATTGCGACAGCTCGAAGAAAATATAGCTGGAATTTTGAAATGTTAATATACATTTGCAGGGATAACGTTAGAACAACTTGTCAGGGCTTCAGATCTCATGGATAGAAACTTTCTTCTCCTCTCCTGGGTAGAGCGTGTGATGTCTGGATAAATCCAGAGTTTCTGTCCATGGAAAAGTGAGCTCCTGTTTCGAAAGAAAAACCTAACGACTGTATTTTTATCACTTAAAAATGCAAAGCTCACTAACAACGTCCCTCTTTGAGCAACTTCATCATCCTGTGATAGTTGCAAAACATTCATAAGATTCATTGACTGTTGAACATTCAAGTCGCTTTGTGGACTCTTAGTAGGTTTCTGAGGTAAATAATAGGCCTTGGTGACTAAAGGCATAGCATCGGCCAGTATCTTGAGATTATTAGCCAAATAATTCTTAAATATGTCCACCGTGGATAGTAACCTGATAACAGGGAAATTAAGAACCCTGATGTTAAGGCTTCTTAAGGAATTTTCTGTATTTTCCATCTTTTTGACCTGAACATTTTCAGATTGTACCAAATTCTGTTGGAGTTTTCTACCGAGACTAATCTTTTTTCAAGGGCATTTAATCTCGTTTCTTGTTCTGAAACCCTTTTTTCAGTATTTATACTACGTCTATTAGTATCCAAGTAAACTTGAGCTAATGTAGCAATTGCTGATTCTACTGAGACTAGCGCCTCCCAGACCGAATCTAAAGTTATAACAGGCGGTTTTGAAAGACATAGGCCTGGTACATCCACATGCTCACCACTTCCAGTGATTTCAGGGTCAGTGTTCCGATTTAGGACCAACGTTAAAGCAGCTGCAGGAGTCTGTTCCAAAGAGGAAGAAGGTAAACAAGCCGTGGAAAGCCCATTCAAAACCTCTCCTGCAGCAATATTCACCTTGGAGCCTTCTCCCATGGCTTCCAGATCTTTCTCCTGCATTGCAAATCCCCCGGTAGAACAAGCCGGGGAATCTGCGATTGTGGCAGCTCTCACTGCACTCAGCCGATGAGGGGACGGCGTCTCTGGTGCGCCGGGACTGAGTGAGATCTCTTCGGCCATGGGAGGGAGGGGTTCACTCCACGTCTCCTCCCACCGCAGCCCTTGCTCCCGGCATTGAGGAAAAAAAGCTCTCAATCCGTGGCTGACTTTGATCCAAGGCATCCGAAACCGCTAAGCTCTCATGGAGCTTAGCTTTCCGTTTTGTATGCGGCATTAGGAAAATCAAAAAGGTAACAGTGGTAAGGTTCAGGCAACAAAAGTAAAGAGAGCCTTCTAATCCAGCTCCTCAATCGTCCGCCATCTTGGCTCTTCCCCCTCAGCAGCATTATTTTTATACTCCAGGGATTGGGGGATAGGACAAGAGT
The DNA here is from genome assembly GCF_901001135.1 of Rhinatrema bivittatum. NCBI lineage: Eukaryota > Metazoa > Chordata > Amphibia > Gymnophiona > Rhinatrematidae > Rhinatrema > Rhinatrema bivittatum. The sequence continues at coordinate 22,341,701 of NC_042622.1, forward strand.
GAGGAGATTCATAGATTGAAGTATAATGAAAAATAATAAATTACTATGTTACTGCAGGGTGAAGTTTCAAAACATGTGAGTAAAAATGAGCATATAAGCAGGTAAGTTGCCTCTCCTCGCATACTCCGTATTTTATAAAAGTCCAAACTACAGGCATTTTTTCGCTTTCACTCGTACATGTATGCATGTAAAAAAGGGGGTGGAGCCATCATTTATGCATGTAAGTTGCTATTTTAAAAGGCACCTATGCACATACATTTGCCAACTTACTCACATAATTCTGCACCTGCTCGTTATCTGGCATAAGTGATATTAAATGTGCACTATTGGCTGGGTGGGCGGTCTAGGTGAGCGGGGGAGGGGGGGAAAGGGGGAGTTCAGGCTGAAGAACCAGGAGGGTCTCGATGACCTCAAGATGGACTGGATGAACTGACTGACTAATTGGAAAAACAGGTCATTTCATTAATGCACACATTTTAAAATACAGAGATTTGGGAGCTGACCTGTGAGGATGCATTGGCTGAGACTCACGGCTGTTTGCAGTTTCCTCCGAGCTAGACCTCTCGAAATTTTGCCTGTGGTTTGTTTCCTCAAAAGATATGCCTCATACAAAGAGGAAAGCACGGATAAGAGATATTTCCTGTGCACCCGATCAAGATTCTCGACAACCGGGGATCGAAACAGCCTTTGCGAAAACGCTGACGAGTAACCCCGAAGTTCTGGTCGCTGGGGCAGTCAAGGAGCAGCTTCCTAGCCCCCTAACACGAGAAACATCTTTGAGCCCAGGATTTCCAACTGCTCCGTATCCACCTATGAGAATGCCAGATAATGACGATTTACTTGGAAAAGCTTTTACTAATAATATACTAGCTACGAATGGTGTCCAGAGAAGAGATGGGGAACTTTCTTCGGTGAATCTAGTGGAAACAGGTTCCAGGAGCCATGAGAAACAGGCCCAACATCACCAGGAGCAACCAGGAAAGAGTGGAGATGGCCTTTTGGAAGTAGGAACTCCGATAAAAAATATATCTCTTATCAGTTCTACTCCTGAGCTTGTACCTTCCTTAGAAGAAATCAGGAATATCTTAATAGCGATGCAGAAATCTATTAACATGCTAACGGTTACAGTCCAGGAAGCAATAACTAAAACATATAAAGTAGAAGAAACATTGACAAATATGGAGAAAAGAACAGAAACTTTGGAAGGGAAAGTGAAAGAAATAGAGGATGTACAAATGAATTTGATAAAAATCGGAGAAAATGGTTGAAAATAAGATGGAGTTTTTTGAGACTCAATCAAAAAGAGCAAATTTAAGATTTTTAAATTTTCCCAAGACTAAATTGCAGTCTCCGATGGAGTTGCTGAAAAGCTACTTTATAAATATATTGAAATACCCATCAGAAGGAATACCTGTTATATCTGCAATTTATTATCAACCGCAACGATCATCTTTGGGAGAAAAGTTTCTACAACAAGAAAATCAGGATGATATAAGTTTGAACTTAACAGACTTCCTGGAAAAATTGAAATGGACATTAATTCAAGAGCAACATTACTAGTCCAGTTTTTTTTCTAGGACTGAAAGAGATAATGTTCTAAAGCAATATTTTAGATTCCAAAATTAAAGTTTTATGGTCATCCTATTCAAATATTCCCAGATACTGCGAGATTAACACAATTGAAAAGGAAAAAACTTATAGCAATGAGAGGAGAAGTAACTGAAAGAGGTTTAAAATTTATTTTGCGTTTTCCTTGTCATTGTATACTGCTTTGTGGAGACGCTAAGTATGTATTCACTGATCCAATACAATTACGTACGTATTTAGATTCTTTATCTTAATCCTAAGATCCTTCACAAGGTAGTTGGTAGTATGAAGTTTAGGCGACACTTACAGGGTTTCAGCTTTTTTATGAATGTTAATATGATTTTCTTTATATATCTGCTCTAATTATCCTTAGTCTCCCATATTTCCTTATGAATGGTTTAATGTGTACATGACCAGATGTATTATTTGAATTACTTTGAGAAAGATGATGTTGAATATTTGTATTTCTTTATCTGGAATATGTAAAACACATTGACAAAATTGCTTGTATTAATGCTAAAAATGCAATAAAATATAAATTTAAAAAAAATTCAGAGATTTATATGAGCAAGTCCTACTTTATTTTCATGTATATTTTTAAAATAGGAAAGTACCCATGTTTCAGTGCATGGATATACATTCTTTCAATGCATTGAATGTTGCGGGGATTTTCCAAAACATTGCAATATTATATGTGCCATATAAAATGTTAACATAGATATGCTCGCAGCCAGGGCTGGCGCGTCCTATTAGGTGAACTAATCCCGTGCCGAGGGCACTGACCATGAGGGGACACCGAAGACTAGATCAGCCATGTGGGGCTGCGAGCAGCGGCAGCAAAGAGGAGTGGAGATTTGGCTGGTGCAATCGCGAATGAGGAAAGAGTCAGGGCTGAAACCGGTTCGCCTAGAACGCCTAATCCCCTTGCACCGGCCCTGCTCGCAGCCATACATGTGCATATATGCTTCTGCACACATTTGCTTGAAAATGATCCTGTATGTTCATCCATCAAATTCAATCTTTTCTTGATTCACTAACTGCTGTTTCTTTCTGGTAATTCAAAAGAAACTGAAACAACAATAAAATGACAACATAGCCAGTTGAGCTGATAAGTTATGTGTTTTCTTCTGGGGGGGGGGGGGGGGGGGTGATAGGTGTAAAGGCCATTTAAGAAGCATTGGGACATTAGGATGTGTGTTAATGTCTCCATTCCCTTGGGATCAGTTATTAAATATCTACAACTCCTGAGTTTTCATTAAAATAAACTGACTTGCTTTTTTGAGGTAAGCAGCATTATTTTGTTATTATAAAATTGGCTATTAATCAGTTTCTTTGCATGCATTTGAAATTTCTATGCATTCAACTTCCATGCAAAGCAGCTCATTGTAGTAGGGCTAGGTTTTAGGCCTAAATATTGTGCAATATCACAGATATCACTGCAATATGAGTATAATCGTGTAATAAACAGCATTTTACATGAGATAAACCCAGTTTTATACCCATATTGCAGCTTACTAAATGAACACCAGAGTTAACTGCTTGCTAGTGGCACAGCCTCTGTTTTTCTAGGGCTATCCCTCACAAGGTGTGCAAACATGACTCACACATAGGGGCGGATTTTCAAAGGCCCGCGCGTGCCGGTGCGCCTAAAGCCCCGGGACGTGCGTAAGTCCCGGGGCTTTTGTAAGGGGGCGTGTCGGGGGCGTGTCGGGGGTCGGGGCCTACTGACGCAGCGTTTCGGGGGCGGGCCGTGGCGTTTCGGGGGCGGGCCCGGGGGCGTGGCACCGGCCCGGGGGCGTGGTCGAGGCCTCCGGACCAGCCCCCGGGACCGGAGGACGGAGAGGGGCTGCTGGCCGATGCGCGCAAAGTTACGCCTGCTTCCAGCAGGCGTAACTTTGCCGACAAAGGTAAGGGGGGGGGGTTAGATAGGGCCGGGGGGGTAGGTTAGGTAGGGGAAGGTGTGGGGAGGGCGAAGGAAAGTTCCCTCCGAGGGCGCTCCGAAATCGGAGCGGCCTTGGAGGGAACGGAGGCAGGCTGTGCGGCTCGGCGCGCGCAGGCTGCCAATTTTGTGCAGCCTTGCGCGCGCCGACCCCAGATTTTATAAGATACGCGCGGCTACGCACGTATCTTATAAAATCAGGCGTACTTTTGTTCGCGCCTGCTGCGCGAACAAAAGTACGCGCTCGCGCAACTTTTTAAAATCTGCCCCATAGTGTATGTGTGTGCTCTGCAGAATGAGTCCTTTTACACACACAAAAAGAAAGAGAATAAACTGAGAAAGCTGCAAGACTGCTTTTTTTTCACTGCAATCTGCAGATAAGCAGTGCAATGCATTATGCAGAGACAGATACAAAAATAGTGTTCATTGCTTCTGTATCTTCAGTCCACTATCCTGCCTCAGTGAATAGACAGAAAGCAGAGCTTCTGTTTCTATCTCACTGTGACTGCAGGGAAGATAAGAAAAACCCCTTTACCAATGCCAAAATTATTCTCCTTATTTTCAAAGCTCTTCTTTGATTTTGAGAGCTTCTGAAAAGATAAGCTTTCCCTCTGAAATCCAACAGAGAAAATGAAGATTCTTCGCACATGTTCTGATCTTTCAGTGGGTGAACATCAGTCACGTGATCCAGAAGTCAGCTATAGGCTAGTTAAAAAAATGCTTCATCTTGATTGATCCTCTGTCCTGTCTACTTGCCTACTTCTTCCGCTTCGGCTCCAGACCAGCTGTTACCTAACATGGACATTGGTTGGTTGCTATAATTAACAGTCTCATTGCAGCACTTTTCAATGGGCCATAGACTTGAATGGGAAACAAACAAATGAAAAAATGTCTCCATTCATTTTAGGGGTCTACAAATGAAAGCAATATGATCTTATTTGTTGCATTTTACCCATTTATTTCAAACAAATGCACATCATTACATTTTTTCCCCTTGTATTGAAGCTCAGGGGATGATGGCTCAGTGGTGGCACCTAGATTTGGCCAGCCAAAGTTAGCTAAATGAAAACACCCGCCCTGGGAATGACTGGATACATTTGTGCAGCCTGTGATTTTGGCCGGACAAATCTTTTGAAAACCCACTCCAAAGGAATTAGATGTGGACAATTTTCATTTTGATCCAGAGAGATGTTAGGCATGACCAAGAAAATCCATCCAGCAGGTCATTAAATATTCTGTCCACAAGGAAAACCAAGCAGAAACCCCCAGCAGTGTGAATTTGGGGGAAAAGGGGGTTCTTGAGCACCGTCGGTGGCAACACTTCAGACCCCAACTTTTAATGACTTGGCTAATAATTCCTCAAATGCAGGGATGACAACAGTGACTTTGATTTCGCATTGGACTCTGGGTCTCCTTCCCGGGCTTCTCAGCTTGCCAACAAGCCAGCAGACTTTGAAAGCCTGCCTTAAAAATAAATAATTTTGGTAGCAAAAACGGTTTGATCATGATTCTCTGTTTAATGATGCTGGCATTGTTTTGTTGGGTTTTTTTTTTGGGTTTTTTTTTTTATATAGTAAAGGCCGTACTCCGTGCCAGAGAGGATGAAGCAGGCTGCCCCCTCCCTGTATTAGCAGCTGCTCCCTTACTTTCCCAGCCAGAAAAAGTGCTGGCACAGAACCGACTCACCAGGGCTGAAGAAAGAGAGCAGGATAAGAAAGCACAATGCCTGCCGCACTACTTTGCACTCAGATGATGCAGACAAAGAAACGCGTCTGCTTTTGATTTTTTTTGTGTATGGTTTCATAGAGTGAAATAAGGTTGAAAGTCTAAAGGCTATATTTGGGCTTCCTTTCAGAAACTGTGAGGCAGCAAAGCATGGGACTAGATTCATATGGTGCATCATGAAAAGTAAATCGGTCCGATCTCTTCTGTATGCATCAGTTATCTTTGTAAATGTTCCCTTAGGGGCCAAGATAGTAAAGGTGCTTTAAAATGCATGAACTTGCTTTAAAGACCATGTAACCCTGTTTCACTCCAATGCCAGCATGTTAAATATTAGTACTTAACAGGTAGGCATCATGCTAGTAACCTTAGTGGTCAGCAGAGCGCTACGTACAATGTGCCATCAAACAGAAGCTATATTTAATGCACCTTTTTTTTTAGCATTTAAGATTTAGCTTCTCCCAGGAGCTAGCATTGTACTCCTGCGGGAGGCTACGTCCTTGACCTTCACCACCCCCCCCCCCCCCCCCGTTAAAATAAAGCCCCACCACCTTCAATCCCCCATTTCATCACCCCATACAACAGACATGAAGTTGCCATCCCTTGATCCCCCCTCCTACCTCGATCACCAAAAGATCAGAAACCCCTCACTCCCAAATCCCCAGCCTGCCTGATGGCAACAAAAAAACCCCAACCCCATCACCCCTAACCCTAATTCTCCCTTCCACCTGCCCATTGGAAAAAAAAAAAAAAAGTGAACCCTGCCCTCATGAACCCCTCCCACTCCTCAGGACCCGCGCGCCCCCAAAGCTTTCTAATGCTGAGCCAACAGGAAGAATCAGCCTTGCCTGCCATGCTACACGTTCCCCCTTCCCTATTTCTCCCATAGTCTTTCTTTCAGATGGCTTTCTCTCATTCTGTATATGTAGCAAAAATCATTGCTTCCCAGTCCCATCAGAATGATTAGGCTGCCCAGCATATGCTTTATGTCTGCAGAGCAGTGATTGATTTTTTTTTTTTTGCACTGCGCTGCACTGCGCAGGAAAATATAAGTAGATGGCTATTATTAAAACGCGACTGCCAAGCTACAGTATTGCATGCCTGAAACAGCAAAGATTTAAATAAGATTTAGGCATGTACCCCCCACCGTGTCCCTAATTATGGGACTAATTAGGAACTACCCCATTTAGTCACAGCTCAGACTCATTGATCCTTGGTTTCAAAGAAACCTCTCTTTTATCACTCACTGCATTCGATGTTATTAATAGGACTGTGCTAGTATTTGCTGAGAATGTTTCCTGTGAACTGTTAACATGCATAGGTGTGATTTGCCACAGCAAGGCAACAGCCCTGGAAGGAAAAAAAAAAAAAAAAAGAACATGAAGCAAAATAGAAAACTTGGAAGACAAGAATTTGACAAGGCAGATGCTAAATTCAGCAGCTAGGAAAAAGTGAGGTCAACACTTACAATACGAGGTGCCTGCATGGAGAAGGAACAGGTAGAATGCATAAAACTGATTTATGGACCTGGTAACCTCAAACTCCAGGTGTCTTTCTGGGGATGTTTAAATGGGGGACAACAGTTTGTGCCATACTAGGGTACAAATTATATCGCACTGATAGGGGGGGCATTTTATATGCGGGATGGCATAGAGTCCAACAGGATAAGGATCCTGCAAGAGACTAAATGCACAATTGAATCTTTATGGGTAGAAATCCCTTGTGTATTGGGGAAGGGTATAGTGATAGGAGTATACTACCGTCCACCTGGCTAAAATGATGAGATGGATAGTGAAATGCTAAGAGAAATTACGGTAACAAACCAAATTGGCAGTGCAGTAATAAAGGGAGATTTCAATTACCCCAATATTGACTGGGTAAATGTAACATCAGGACATGCTAGAGAGATAAAGTTCCTGGATGGAATAAATGACTGCTTCATGGAGCAATTGGTTCAGGAACCAACTAGAGAAGGCGCTATTTTAGATCTACTTCTTAGTGGAGTGCAGGATTTAGTGAGAGAGGTAACGGTGGTGGGGCCACTTGGCAATAGTGGTCATACCATGATCAAATTTGAATTAATGACTGGAAGGGGGAGAATAAGTAAATCTACGGCTCTAGCATTAAACTTTCAAAAGGGAAACTTTGATAAAATGAAAGAAAAAGAAAAAAATGAACAGTGCAGCTACAAAGGTTAAGCGTGTACAATAGGCAAGGACATTGTTAAAAAATACCATCTTAGAAGCGCAGTCCAGATGTATTCCATGCATTAAGAAAGGTGGAAGAAAGGCCAAACGATTGCTGGTTTGGTTAAAAGGTGAGGTGAAAGAGGCTATTTTAGCCAAAGATCTTCCTTCAAAAATTGGAAGAAGGATCCATCTGAAGAAAATAGGAAAAAGCATAAGCATTGACAAGTTAAATGTAAAACATTGATAAGACAGGCTAAAAGAATTTGAAAAGTTGGCCATAGAGGTAAAAACTCATAATAAAAACTTTTTTTTTTTAGTATTATGAGGAAGCCTGCAAGGGAGTCGGTTGGACCATTAGATGATCGAGGCTTTAAAGGTACACTTAGGGAAAATAAGGCCATTGTGGAAAGACTAAATGATTTCTTTGCTTCAGTGTTTACTGAGGAGGTTGGTGTGGAGATAACCGTTCCGGAGACAGTTTTCAAGGGTGACGGTTTAGATGAACTGACCCAAATCACTATGAAGCTGGTAGATGTAGCAGGCCAGATTGACAAACTGAAGACTAGCAAATCACCTAGATCAGATGGTATGCATCCCAGGGTTCTGAAAAACTAAAAAATGAAATTTCAGACCTATTACAAGTAATTTGGAACCTATCATTAACATAATCTGTTGTACCTGAAGACTGGAAGGTGGCAATGTAATCCCAATATATAAAAAGGGCTCCAGAGATGATCCGGGAAACTATAGACTGGTAAGGCTGAATTCAGTGCTGGGAAAAATTGTGGAATCTATTATAAAGAATAAAATCACAGAACATATAAATAGACATGATTTAATGGGACACAGCCAGCATGCATTTACCCAAGGGAAGTCTTGCCTTACAAATCTCCTACGTTTTTTTTGAAGGGATGAATATGCATGTGGATAAAGATGAACCAGTAGATGTGGTGCATTTGGATTTTCAGAAGGAGAAATTAATACTTACCTGATAATTTCCTTTTCTTTAGCACAGACACGTGTATCCAGCAGATAGAGACGGAGCAAAGCTGACATCATGGTATATATACCCCTGCACTGACATCAGTCTGCCAGTATTCTCTGCAAAAGTCAACTGTGGACAAACTAACAAAAACTTGATTATCAACAAACAACCACTCCAGTACTCAGCCAACAGGAAACCACTGAGCTCAGACTAGGAGTGCAATAACACTGGTTTAGGGAGTGGATTGACACTTACCAGTACTCCCTGGAACACGCAGTCATGCAGGAGGACCATAGCACAACCATTCGGCAGTCAAGGGCAGTGTTGCGTCGGAGGTGGACCCTTGGGCTGAGGTGGGGTTGATGTAACCCGTAGGAGAGGACCTACAGGTCCCCACTATCAGCAGGTGGAGTGGGTTGAAACTAGAGGCCGCTGGAGTTTCACCTATACCAGCCCTCGTTCCCCTCGGGTTGAGCCTTTGGGTGCCGGGGCCGGCAGGACTTAGGTGGGCCTCGAGGTTAGCTAGAGATGAAAGGTGTTTCAGCCCAGAGACAACAGTCGATAGAAGGCGTAGTCCTATCCTGGACTGGATTCGGTACTGGAACTCAAGCGCCAAAAGAACAATGAGGAACTGGAGGCGCTCAAGCAAAGGAAGGCCTAAGCCTTGAAAGTCCTCGTCCAGAGGATAGGTGAGGAGAGGCGTCACTGACAGGCTAGGATCAGAGCTGGCAGCGAGTGGAACTTGTGGCAAGCAACGTAGAACTCTGGACACAGGAAAGTCTGTAGCGTAGTCATTCAAAGCAAAGGTCAGGACACGGAGAAGGCAGGCATAATTAATCAAAGCAGTGGTCAGGGCACATTGAAGGCAGGCATGGTCAAGCGTAGCAGAGGTTCGGGGCTGGAGAGAAGCTAAAGAGTAGTCAGGCGTAGCGGAGGTCTGGGGCTAGAGAGAAGCTGAAGAGTAGTCAGGCGTAGCGGAGGTCCGGGGCTAGAGAGAAGCTGAAGAGTAGTCAGACGTAGCAGAGTCAAGTCCAAGAAGGCAGTCCAAAAAGTAGCAGAAATCAGGAACTAGAAGGGAGCCCGAGAGGCAACTAGGAGTGAGGGAACCTGTTGCAAAGGCAAACTCTGACTGGCAGAGCTTGCCTTAAATAATCCTGATGATTGATTACACCTGGACGGGCCCAGTGGCCCCAGCGTGCCACGAGCCCTTTAAGTCTGGGTGAGGGGCGTGCGCCCCAGAGAAACCCAGAAGAGGAGGCAGCCATCGGCGGCGCATCTGCAGCGAGGCAGGATGGCGGGGAGGACAGCAGCGACGCCTCCACTGCGCCACAAAACAAAGAGCTGCAGGCAGGACCGCCGAGAGGAGGGCCGCACAGGAGGCACTCCCTGCACATCGCAGAAGGGACCGCGTCTGCTCCGGCGGTGGCAGGAGGTGAGGAAGGCCGGCCATGGGTTCCGTGGTCGGTTGACGTAACAGGCAGGAAGGTGGATCCACCTGTCTGTACTAAAGAAAAGGAAATTACCAGGTAAGTAGTAATTTCTCCTTTCTTAGCGTTCAGACAGGTGAATCCAGAACCAGTGGGTTGAACCAAAGCTACTTCTGAACAGGGCGGGAGGCTGCCCGGGGTCCAGTCAAAACTGCACGTGCCAAGTCTGCGTCCTCCCGGGCCTGCTCATCCAGGTGATAGTGCCTGGAAAAGGAGTGTAAGGAGGACCACATCGCAGCTTGCTAAATCTCAACAGGAGACAACAATCTAATCTCTGCCCGTGATACTGCCTGAGCCCTAGTGGAATGAGCCCTAACTTGACTAGCCAACGGTTGCTCAGCATCCACATACGCGGCCGTGACTACCTCCTTAATCCAGTGGGCTATTGTAGCCCGTGATACCGGTTCACCCTGTTTACTTCCGCTATGGAGTATAAACTGCCGGTCATTCTTCTTGAGAGGTTCAAAAACCTCCAAATACGCCTCTTAACATCCAAGCATCGTAACAGGCGATATTCCTCCACATCGCTCTCTCTGTCCAGAGATGGCAGGGAAATTGATTGATTCAAATGAAAATCCAAGACCACCTTCGGCAAAAAAGATGGTACAGTACGCATCTGTATCACCCCTGGAGTCACTCTCAGGAACGGCTCTCGGCAAGACAATGCCTGCAGTTCGGAGATTCTTTGTGCAGACAAACTGCCACAAGAAACACCGTTTTCAACGTAAGTAACCTCAAGGACAGGCTACACAGTGGTCGGAAGGTGGAACCCGCCAAGAAATCCAAAACCAGATTAAGACTCCACAAAGTTACTGGCAACCTGCAGGGAAGTGTGAATGTGTTTCACACCCTTGAAAACAGAGCCACATCTGGATGAGCCAACAAGGGTCCACCATTCACCTGACCTCAAAAACAGCCAAGAACCGCCACCTGTACTTTCAATCCTTTTTCAATCCATCCTGTAAAAACTCCCGAATGTGTGGGATCTTAACCGAACGATGGAGGACCCCTCAATCCTCACACCAATCCTCAAACACTTGCCAAACATGCACATAGGCTAAGGAAGTGGAGAACTTTCTTGCTTGTAGCAAAGTGGCAATCACCGCAGTGGAAGACCCACACTTCAGCATCTGAGCCCTCTCATGGGTCATACTGTAAGACAAAATTGAGTCAGATCTTTGTGAAGAACAGGACCCTGGAGCAGCAGATCCCTGTGAACTGGTAATTGGATAGGAGGGTCCACTAGGAGCCTTTGCAGATCTGCATACCACGTTGGTATTGCCCACTGAACTGCCTTCCCTCACTGAGGAACCAGTTAGGGGAGTCCCAATTCCAAGCGAGATCTCTGGCAACTCTTTTCCCATTCCTGTAACAAGCTGGGAAGGACTGAGCTTAGCAAAATCAGATGGAGACAAGTCTCCTTGAGCCTCCAAACAGTGCTGACACAAATTAGAGGGAATACCAGGCTGAGATGGCCAAAAATGGCAAGCAGCACACAGCGCAAGGCACTTTGACTTCTCTGCTATTGGCGCTATAATAAACTCTAAACTGACTGCAAGAAGAGTAGGCGCCCAGCTGAGCTTGTCACTTGAAAAGGAATGGACACCCAAAAATTAGGTGTCCAAAAAATTATACGCACAATATACCTGATCAGCTGAATGCCCAATTTCTGGTGTGTCCAACTCTTAGGCACCCTAAAGCGCACCACTGTGCATCCAACTAGGCGCTTCCCAGCACACTATTCAGCACTCCAGAAGGCACCTATGTGCACAACTATGCGTCCATATGTGCCTACCTGGGTGTCCAGCCAGGCGTACTACTAGATGCGCAGCCAGGCATCCAGCCAGGCTTTCAGCGCAAACCAATGTCTTGAAGATGGTAGACTTACGTGCCATGGGAAAGCACGCAAACGTCGCTGCGGCCTACCACGTGGCAAAATTCTGAGCCTGAGAATGGGGCCTAGCCAAAAAGACTGCTCAACCCGCCAGGCCGCTCATGTTCTCCAACTCTCGCCGAGCACGGAGACCAGAGGGGAGAGGAATCCCTAAAATCAACTCCCCCTCTTTCACTTCCTTTTTTTTTTTTTTTTTTAAATTCCTCACCTGAATTCAGCCCATCCCAGCCAAGAATGGAATCGGTCTCCAGTTGCATGGGGAGAGGGCAAGTACCTCCACCTGCTTGCCTTTCAGCTGTTTTTTACAACTAAGTCCATGCCAGAAAACACAGATACTGGACCAAGGCACTCATCGGAGCAAGAATCCACCGAAATCACCTCAGGAAATCTCGACTGAGGGAGGGACCATAAGGTATCACCACAGGAGGGCGGGGCAATAAACTTCAATCCTTCTTTTTCCTTCTATTAAATTTCAACGCATTCCCCAGTAGGGAGATGCATGTCCACCATCTGCTGGAGATGGAGAATACTGGCAGGTTGATATCACTGCAGGGATAATATACTATGATGTCAGCTTTGTTCTGTCTCCATCTGCTGGTAAAGGTGCATAACCCACTGGTTCTGAATCTATCTGTCTGAACGCTAAGAAAGGCGTTTTACAAAGTCTCTCATGAGAGGCTTATAATAAAACTAAAAAGTCATGGGATAGGAGGCAATGTCCTTTTATGGATTGCAAACTGGTTAAAAGACAGGAAACAGAGAAAAGAATTAACTGGTCTGTTTTCACAGTGGAAAAAGGTAAACAGTGGAGTGCCTCAGGTATCTGTATTGGACTGGTGCTTTTTAATATATTCATCAATGATCTGGAAAGAGGTACGACGAGTGAGATGATCAGATTTGCAGATGACACAAAATTATTCAGAAGAGTTAAATCACAAATGGATTGTGATAAATTGCAGGAGTACTTTGCAACATTAGAAGATTGGGTGTCCATATGGCAGATGAAATTTAATGTGGACAAGTGCAAGGTGATGCATATAGGGAAAAATAACCCTTGCTATAGTTACAGGATGTTAGGTTCCATTTTAGGAGTTACCACCAAGGAAAAAGATCTGGGTGTCATAGTTGATATTACATTGAAATCGTTGGCTCAGTGTGCTATGACGGTCAAAAAAAGCAAACAGAATGTTAGGAATTATTAGAAAGGGAATGGCAAATAAAATGGAGGATGTCATATTGCCTCTGTATTGCTCAATGGTTACACCGCACCTTGAATACTGTGTGCAATTCTGGTCACTGCATCTCAAAAAAGATATAGTTGCACTGGAGAAGGTACAGAGAAGGGTGACCAAAATGATAGAGAATGGAACAGCTCCCCTATGAGGAAAGACTAAAGAGGTTAGGGCGGTTCAGCCTGGAGAAGAGATGGCTGATGGGGGATATGATAGAGGCCTACAAAATCATGAAAGAACTTGAACGGGTAAATATGAAATGGTTATTTACTCTTTCAGATAATACAAGGACTTGGGATCACTCCATGAAGTCAGCAAGTAGTACATTTAAAACAAATCGGCGAAAACTCTTTTTCACTCAACGCACAATTAAGCTCTGGAATTCATTGCCAGAGGATGTGGTTAAGGCAGCTGGAGTGGCTGGGTTTAAAAAAGGTTTGGATAAGTTCCTGTAAGAGAAGTCCATAAACTGCTATTAATCAATAAGGAATAGTAGCTTGGGATTTATTTAATGTTAGGGTACTTGCCAGGTCCTTGTGACTTGGATTGGCCACTGTTGGAAACAGGATGCTGGGCTTGATGGACCCTTGGTCTGACCCAGTATGGCATATCTTTTGTTCTTATGAAGGGAACGATCAAAGGTCAGAGCATGCAAAAGTCAGCTTCTCGTGTGTATTTCAGAAAGAAAGCCACAGACCATGAGGCAAAGCTGGAAAGAATATAAACTATTAAGAGCAGGCACTGTTGACCATTAGATAATCAAATGACATGTGGTGCAGCTAATCCCATGGGTAGCTTTTACCGGTAGGGTTTGCTTCAATAATAAATGGAGACAACAGGCAATAATCAAACAGCACATTTCCATGTTTTATATTCACAGCTATGACTTTCATTATTGTCCTCCCTGTGTTTTATTCTTCGTCTCTAAGCTCTTATGTTTTGATATGTTTCCTGGACCAGCTTTTTTGTGTTTTCCTGTTTGTTGAATTATGCGTTTTAGTGATTGGGCTTGTAATTGCTGTTTTTGATATTGCAAACCACCTGCGTTAACTTCGGTTAGAAAGGTGGTATACGTGGCTAAAATTAAATGCTAAAACTAGCAGTAACGTGCTCCCCTCCTGCCGTCTCACCATCTATCTAACACCCACATACACAGACACAATAAGTAAAATGCTGTTCTAGATTAGGAAACTTATTCCTAGCAATGCATCAAATGTAGGTGAGGGTTCGGAGAAGGGCGCAGATTGCTAATAATAATTATGTTTGAACTTCTTTTCTGCTTTTGCTGACATGATTTCTTTAGGTCCTGCTCAATAAAGATTCTTCATGTAAGCCCAAAATAGAAGAGAAGCATTCATGAACATGGCCATTCGAATTCGGGAACCATGTTGTTGACATTAACTTGGAGCCCAATTTTCCATAAACTGCATGAGCCGTGAAATGCACGCATAAGTGGCCCGCGTTTTTCTGCCCCGAAGGTGTGCATGTATATTTCGTTATGTGCATATATTTGTCATGCAGAAAAGCATACACTATCTCTACCCAGTACATAAAATAAATTACTTGTGCGCAGAAGAACCCGGAATCAAACACAGAGGTCAGCATTCTATAAAGTATGCGAAGACTCCGCTTACAAAACATAGTTCATTGTGCTCATAGTTGCATGCAACAATTTGCTGATACCTCCACCAGTTCACCCAGGCCGTCGCCATTTCACCTTAGATCCCTCCAGGACTTCACCCCGAGCCCACTCCCTACCAGTTCACCCCCAACTCTCCCACCCAAAATCTACAGACGAAAGACGAGTGTAACTACAATGGGGTGAGCCAATAATCAGGCTGATTAAAAAAAAAAATGAGGGAGAGCCGGCGCTCCGAGGCGAGCGCCCACTCTCCCGACGCACGCCCAGGCACCTGTCCTGGGCACGCGATACAGTATTTAAATTAGTGCCGGTGCTAATAAGGAGGCGCTAGGGACACTAGCATGTCCCTAGTGCCTCCCTATTAGCGGAAGTGGCAGCTGTCAGCAGGTCTGACAACCGACACTTAATTTTATTGGCGTCGGTTGTCAAACCCACTGACAGCCACGGGTTCGGAAAACGGACGCTGGCAAAATTGAACGTCCGTTTTCCAACCCACGGGCCGCAGGCAGATTTTTTTATTTTTTTTTAAAGAAGTTTTGTTTTTTTTTTAATTTTGGGGGCCTCCGACTTAATATCGCTATGATATTAAGTTGGAGGGTGTACAAAAAAGCAGTTTTTTCTGCTTTTCTGTACACTTTCCCGGTGTTGTCTGTGATTAACGCCTGCCTTTGGGCAGGCGTTAATTTCTGAGAGTAAAATGTGCGGCTTGGCCGCACATTTTACTTTCTGTATTTCGGGTGACTAACTAATAGGCTCATCAACATGCATTTGCACGTGATGAGCGCTATTAGTTTTGGGGGGGGGGGGGGGTTGGCTGCGCGTTTTCCAGGCACTATTACCCCTTACTGTATAAGGGTAATAATAGCGCGTCAAAAACGCGCGGCCAAACGGGGGCTAAACAGTGCGCTCGGCCGAGCACACCGTTCTGTATTGGCCTGAATGTAAGTGTGTATACTTCTTCCAAAACAGCGACTTGTGAGTCAACTTCCGAAACTGCTACGTCCCTCAGCCACCCATTTCTCTTACTCGAATATTTATGTGCAACACTGTTGATACGCGCGCACTTCAGGCCTTTGCGTAATACTGCTTGCACGCGTACATGCTACGTACACGCCTGCCTTCCATTTTCACATGCATAAACCTTTTAAAAGTTCACCCCTTATTGTAGAAATCTTACTAACATTGCTAGATATATCATCAAAAATGTAATTATTCATTTTGTCTTTCATTCTTTTTACTTTGATATTCGGGGGGGGGGGGGGGGGGGGAAGAATTAAAAACCCAGATAGCTAAAAGCATGAAGTTGAAAAGTAATCATCCAATAATTGACTACTCACTAATGGCATCTATTAGCTTATAGACACAGATGAACTCAGCTAATTTGTGCCTAATGGTGTTTAAAAGATAAACAGCCCAAATACTAAATCAACTTTGCATAATCTTTCCAAGGCATACCAAAATGCTATCTGAATATTTTACATTTTTAAACTGGTAAATACGTAAAAGACGATGATGTTAAAACTTGAAGAAAAATCAACATCAGGTTTTTTAGGAAATGCAGCAATATTCTTCAGGAGGAGATTTTGGATAAACCCGTGACCTAAATATGCAATCAAAGTCATATTAACCATTGGGTACCGAATCCTGTAGGGGTTTTGGACCACTTATTCATGCCTCTTTATTCTGGCCTCTGCATCTCTACCTTCTGTACAGATTTTACAATGCTATTTTGATCAAATTATAATAACATTTTTAGAATTCTCACATAAAGTCTAATTAAACACTACCAAATTATGCCCTTTTGTCCTTCTACTAATGCTACATATTTGTTTACCACTTGCTGGCCAGGTTTCATGGAGCCTTTTGCAGTCTCACGGTACAAGCTATTTATGCTGTGCATTGGACAAAAGGGATGGGAATCACGCTCTCACTGCTTCTGAGGATGAGCTGAAGCAAGCATCACGTCTTTCACATATTTTCTCTCGCCTCATACATTAGCTTGTAATAGAAAGGGGGCATGGAAGATGCCATAACTCCACAGAAGGTTTGCAAGTTAATGCAGCCAGGATGAAGGCATGAAGTCCCTGCTCTGTCTTGTGCGAACCCACTTTTACAGTATCTCGATGGGATGAGTCAAGCTAGAATTGTAATCTAGTTAAGGTAGAAGGAAGGAGCTGACATCATTTCAAGAACAATCTCTGTTCATCTACCAAAAATGCAAAACTAAAGCAAAGGAATGAACGATTTCCTCCATAAACTATCACATATGCATTCATCTCCAGAAGTACTATTATGACAAAGACAATTCATTAAAAAAAAATACATAAACAAAATCATTGGCTGATAAATATTTGCTCACTTTAGAGACGTATTCAGCGCCAATGTATAACAAGCCATTTACATGCAGAAACCTGTATTTTGCACACGTAAATGGCTTTGAAATCTCACCCCCATATAGATACTATGCTACGAACTTTCTTGGATCACTCCCCAATGTTTTGCACTACCTTCTGGAGTGTGCATCCTGGTGCAGATCTTGGCATTATCTGTGAAAAAGCAAACCTTCTCCAACAGCTGGCTTCACCCAAACCTACCACCAACATGCAACCATGAACAAGGGACTTTTCTGTGTTAAAGGGGTTTCTTTTCAAACCCTAAATAAAAATTAATTAATAATATGCAAAATGTGCCTCTACGTCAAGCTTTTTTCATCTTTAGAAACAATCAAACCAACCCAGCACTATTCATTACGTGCAGAAATGGGGTTTTATAGACTTACCCCCCTGATGTGCATATGTGCTGTTCATGAGTTCGTCTACCTGGACTGTAAGGAGGCATTTCTGGGGCTGGAGATGTCACTTACACTTTGTCATTCCACTTTTGGAATGACAAAGTGGGCATGAAAGTTTACAAGGGAAATGTACCACGCGTCAGTGAGCAGGTGTAACTTCTGCAGGTACATTCGGTGGGATTACTTCCTAAACGAACGCACCCATTTACACTCCCTTTGATATCTGGAGTCATTTATGCATGTATTTGTCACACATATTACCCACAAAGGTACACATTTATACTCCTTCATATTTGTGCAGCAAAGTTCCAACCTGCAGAACTTTTTTTTGTGCAAGTCTCAGATCTGAGGCTATGGGGGGAAAATGTATTTGTTTATTTATTTTAAATCATTTATATCCCGCCAATCCATAAAAACAATCTTGGCAGAGTACAATATAACAAAAATAGAACAAATAATCAATAAATACATTAAAAAGAATACAGTAAAAAGAACAATTCTCTCTAATATTCACAATTTGCAGGTGTGCTGGCAATAGTTTTGTTACCGCATCCTGATTTATGATATTTTATTTATTTATTTATTTGTTATTTTTATTATACCGAGTTTCATGATAGGAATCACATCAACCCGGTTTACAATTAACAATGTGAGTAAAGGCAGAGAGTAACAAAGTAAAGAACATTTCCCAATACAAGAACAAATATAGTATGAAACTTAACAAATATTATAACAATATTTTGGATGTGAGAAAGTTACAAAAAACATGGAAAAATAACTTGGATATGAAAGGGGAAGAATTGTAGAATATGTATAGGGGGCAATATTATAAGAATATGTATAGGGGGCAATATTCAGAAGTTTTTTACGCTATATAGAAACATAGAAATGTCAGCAGAAGAAGACCAAATGGCCCATCCAGTCTGCCCAGCAAGCTTCCACAATTATTTTTCCTCATACTTATCTGTTACTCTTGGCCCTTATTAGTAACCTTTTGGTTCTAGTTACCTTCCACCCCCACCATTGATGTAGAGAGCAGTGCTGGAACTGCATCTAAGTGAAGTATTAAGCTTAATTGGTTAGGGGTAGTAACTGCTGCAGTAAGCAAGCTACTCCCACACTTGTTTACCCAGCCTATGCAATTCAGTCCTTGTTGGTTGCTGTCTGAATATAAATCTTCTTTTCTTCATTCCCCCTGCCATTGAAGCAGAGAGCTACGCTGGATATGCATTGAAAGTGAAGTATCAGGCTTAATTGATTTGAGGTAGTAACTGCAGTAACAAGCAAGCTACTCCCCTGCTTTTTTGTGAATGGAAATCCTTTTTTCCACATTTCCTCTTGCCGTTAAAGCATAGAGCAATGTTGGAGTTGCATTAACCGTGTGTGTGCTTAGGGGCAGATTTTCAAAGGGTTACACGTGTAACCCTTTAAAACCCCTCCTGCGCTCACCGAGCCTATTTTGCATAGGCTCTGCGACATGCGCAACCCCCGGGACGCGCATATCTCCCGGGGCTTTGAAAAAGGGGCATGAAGGGGCAGGGATGTGGGCGAGGCACCGATCCGGGGGCAGTCTGGGGGTGGTCCAGGGGTGGAACCGAGGCCTCCAGCACGGCGGTCGTGCCTGGGGAATTGCACGCCGGCAGCCAGCCAGCGTGCGACGCCTGCCAGAGGCAGGCGTAAATAGGACAACAAAGGTAGGGGGGGATTTAGGTACTGCTGGGGGGCGGGTTAGATAAGGGAAGGGAGGGGAAGGAGGGGGGAGTGGAAGGAAAGTTCCCTCCGAGGCCGCTCCTATTTCGGAGCGGCCTCGAAGGGAACGGAGAAAGCCATCGGGGCTCCCCTAGGGCTCGGCGCGCACAAGGTGCACAAGTGTGCACCCCCTTGCGCACGCCGACCCCAGATTTTATAACATGCACGCGGCTGCGCATGCATGTTATAAAATCGGGCGTAGATTTGTGCACACCAGGTTGCGAGCACAAATCTACGCACTCGCGTAATTCTGAATATCTGGCCCTTATTGAATAAGGGTATTAATCACCAGGAAGTAGCTGTCGTTCCTGCAAGCCACCCCATGCCTCTTCTCTTCCTTCACATCCTGTAGACTTTATGGATCCACAGTGTTTATCCCACGCCCTTTTGAAATCCTTCACAGTTTTGGTCTTCACCACTTCCTCCGGAAGGGCATTCCAGACATCCACCACCTTCTCCGTGAAGAAATACTTCCTGACATTGGTTCTGAGTCTTCCTCCCTGGAGTTTTAAATCGTGACCCCTGGTTCTGCTGATAAATTTGAAAAAATACCCTCCCCCCTTACTGCAGTCAAGAAAACTCGCGCTGTTAACTGCGTTAAAAAGCATTGGCAAAGGTTGGGGGAAGGGATAGTATGAATGGGGATTTCATTTTGAAATCCCCGAATGTATTTTAACGTATGTACTTTGTACCTGCCTCCAAAGTACCCGTGTTCCTCTGCCGGCCTGCATTTTCCATGATAGGGGGGTCCGAAAACTGCCCCTCTGTGCCCGGATTTTGTTCCAGCCTGTGTGAAGACCGGAATGCGCAGTGTATTCTGCTTGAGATAATGACTGAATGCTGACAACCCCGCCTCATGCTGAAAACCATTCAACCAACATAGAAAGCTTGTGGAGAAAAGTCCTAGGAGCGGGGGGGTAAAATCATCTTCAGAAGACCGGGGCAGTAAAGACACCCAAGACTGCTTAATTACAGAAGACACATTCTCGTCCCCTGGTCAGGCAAATCAGATGCAGAGTGAATGGTGCAAAGAAACCAAACAACTAAACATTCATGCTGAACGCACATGGATGACAAGATTAGAATCACTCTGCTTTTTTAAGAAAGCTTTTTTTTGGCAGCTTTTAGTAAAGTAGCATGACTGACAGCGGTACAAAAAAAATATGGGTCTACCCATTGTACACCTCCAGCACTTCCTTATCCTCATGCTGAGAAATTTCCAGCTATTTAAAGTCATCCCTCCAGCCCGTCAGCTCCTGCCACCGTCCCTTTTGTTGTTTAGTTATGTTGGATGGATATTTGATCGTGTTTCCATTAAAACCGAGAGGTGTAACTTTCGTCTGAAAATAGCAAAACAAAAACAGCCTGAGTCATAAGCAAGAACATCACATGAGCATAACATCGTGGTGTGAAGGAAGAAAGCAGGAATGATTCTGTCTCACGTCAGTCCTGGCCGGTGCATTTGTTTCTAGAAAGAAAGCTGCTGGCACTCAGATACAAGCAGGGCCGGTGCTAGCTGTTAGGCTGCCCTGTGCAGAAAAAGTCCTGCGTTTCCTCACCCTACCTCACCCCACCCCCGATTCATTTAGTGCCTGTCCACGGCCCATCAAATAAAGCCCAGCTCCCGCCTGCAAGCCCATGGATAGGGAAGGATATGAGGTACCCTAGGCAAACCTTCCAGACTTGTACACACACACCCCCCACACACACACAATCCCACACCCTTTACAGATATACAGAATTGAATTATGCATTTATAACAAATTTTACATGAAAAAGAGCATTCAAGAATACAGTCTGCTGAGGCAAAAATATCACTTACAACATGCATATTATACTTACATGCACTGCTGTGGTGCCAACCCGAAAACTCTGCAAAAAAAGACACTTGCAGCTCCTATGGAATTAGATTTTTTTGAAATGTATATTGGGTGTGAGCTTGGCTCTCAGAAAGCCATGAACAAGCAGAATTACCATTACAATACAGTAAACCTCCCAGACCAAAACAACCCTAACTGCCAGCACTCAAACAGTAACAATCTTTTCTATGAGAAGGCTACACTGCACATATTACACCAGGCCCTAAAACACGAATAAAACTCTTAAGAACATAAGAACATGCCATACTGGGTCAGACCAAGGGTCCATCAAGCCCAGCATCCTGTTTCCAACAGAGGCCAATCCAGGCCATAAGAACCTGGCAAGTACCCAAAAACTAAGTGTATTCCATGTTACCGTTGCTAGTAATAGCAGTGGCTATTTTCTAAGTCAACTTAATTAATAGCAGGTAATGGACTTCTCCTCCAAGAACTTATCCAATCCTTTTTTAAACACAGCTATACTAACTGCACTAACCCGATCCTCTGGCAACAAATTCCAGAGTTTAATTATGCGTTGAGTAAAAAAGAACTTTCTCCGATTAGTTTTAAATGTGCCCCATGCTAACTTCATGGAGTGCCCCCTAGTCTTTCTATTATCCAAAAGAGTAAATAACCGATTCACATCTACCCGTTCTAGACCTCTCATGATTTTAAACACCTCTATCATATCCCCCCCTCAGCCGTCTCTTCTCCAAGCTGAAAAGTCATAACCTCTTTAGTCTTTCCTCATAGGGGAGCTGTTCCATTCCCCTTATCATTTTGGTAGCCCTTCTCTGTACCTTCTCCATCGCAATTATATCTTTTTTGAGATGCAGCGACCAGAATTGTACACAGTATTCAAGGTGCGGTCTCACCATGGAGCGATATAGAGGCATTATGACATTTTCCGTTTTATTCACCATTCCCTTTCTAATAATTCCCAACATTCTGTTTGCTTTCTTGACTGCCGCAGCACACTGAACCGACGATTTCAATGTGTTATCCACTGTGATGCCTAGATCTCTTTCTTGGGTTGTAGCATCTAACATGGAACCTAACATCGTATAACTACAGCAAGGGTTATTTTTCCCTATATGCAACACCTTGCACTTGTCCACATTAAATTTCATCTGCCATTTTGTTGCCCAGTTTTCCAGTCTCACAAGGTCTTCCTGCAATTTATAACAATCTGTTTGTGATTTAACTACTCTGAACAATTTTGTATCATCTGCAAATTTGATTATCTCACTCGTCGTATTTCTTTCCAGATCATTTATAAATATATTGAAAAGTAAGGGTCCCAATACAGATCCCTGAGGCACTCCACTGCCCACTCCCTTCCACTGAGAAAATTGTCCATTTAATCCTACTCTCTGTTTCCTGTCTTTTAGCCAGTTTTCAATCCTCGAAAGGACATCGCCACCTATCCCATGACTTTTTACTTTTCCTAGAAGCCTCTCATGAAGAGCTTTGTCAAACGCCTTCTGAAAATCCAAGTATACTACATCTACCAGTTCACCTTTATCCACATGTTTATTAACTCCTTCAAAAAAGTGAAGCAGATTTGTGAGGCAAGACTTGCCTTGGGTAAAGCCATGCTGACTTTGTTCCATTAAACCATGTCTTTCTATATGTTCTGTGATTTTGATGTTTAGAACACTTTCCACTATTTTTCCTGGCACTGAAGTCAGGCTAACCGGTCTGTAGTTTCTCGGATCGCCCCTGGGGCCCTTTTTAAATATTGGGGTTACATTAGCTATCCTCCAGTCTTCAGGTACAATGGATGATTTTAATGTTAGGTTACAAATTTTTACTAATAGGTCTGAAATTTCATTTTTTGAGTTCCTTCAGAACTCTGGGGTGTATACCATCCGGTCCAGGTGATTTACTACTCTTCAGTTTGTCAATCAGGTCTACCAAATCTTCTAGGTTCATCGTGATTTGATTCAGTCCATCATTATTAGGAAACCAGGCTGCTATAGATCCTTACACAGATCACAGAAATTACATGCCAGCAAAACAGCTCACCTAAATACCTCATCTCGGTCACAAATGCAGAAAATAGACAGACCCTCACCAAATACAGAATAAAGAGATCAGAAAGTATGAACAGAAACGTGCTGAGAAGAACTGAACTGGAACCCACAACAAGCCAGCCTCTATATGCAGAGCAACAATGGAAAAACAGAATCATTACCATGCTTCATAAAAACAATAAATAATAAGATCAAGAAATATAAAACAATCATAATAGTAAAATCATATTCATAAAAATAATATTTCAAACCAGTTAATGAATAAAATATTGAAAATTTCCCAAACACCAATAAAATATTTCAAAATATTTGATAAATAAAAAAATCCAATAAATAAAAAATTGTTGGTTGCAATAACATGTTTGTTGATCGCCCCACCAGAGGGTCCAGCGTCTTCACTGAGGCGAGGGGATTGCTGCGAAGACAGAGAATTCTTTGCTTCTGTGTTTACTAGTGAGGATGTTGGGGAGATACCAGTTCCGGAGTTGGTTTTCAGGGGTGATGAGTCAGACAAACTGAACGAAATCACTGTCAACCTGGAAGATGTAGTAGGCCAGATTGACAAACTAAAGAGTAGCAAGTCACCTGGACCGGATGGTATGCATCCTAGGGTACTAAAGGAACTAAAAAATGAAATTTCTGACCTATTAGTTAAAATTTGTAACCTATCATTAAAATCATCCATTGTACCTGAAGACTGGAGGGTGGCCAATGTAACCCCAATATTTAAAAAAGGCTCCAGGGGTGATCCGGGTAACTATAGACCAGTGAGCCTAACTTCAGTGCCAGGAAAAATAGTGGAAACTATCCTCAAGATCAAAATTGTAGAGCATATAGAAAGACATGATTTAATGGGACACAGTCAACATGGATTTACCCAAGGGAAGTCTTGCCTAACAAACCTGCTTCATTTTTTTGAAGGGGTTAATAAACATGTGGATAAAGGTGAACCGGTAGATGTAGTGTATTTGGATTTTCAGAAGGCGTTTGACAAAGTCCCTCATGAGAGGCTTCTACAAAAACTAAAAAGTCATGGGATAGGAGGCGATGTCCTTTCGTGGATTACAAACTGGTTAAAAGACAGGAAACAGACAGTAGGACTAAATGGTCAATTTTCTCAGTGGAAAAGGGTAAACAGTGGAGTGCCTCAGGGATCTGTACTTGGACCGGTGCTTTTCAATATATATATCAATGATCTGGAAAGGAATACGACGAGTGACGTTATCAAATTTGCGGATGATACAAAATAATTCAGAGTAGTTAAATCACAAGCAGACTGTGATACATTACAGGAGGACCTTGCAAGACTGGAAGATTGGGCATCCAAATGCCAGATGAAATTTAATGTGGACAAGTGCAAGGTGTTGCATATAGGGAAAAATAACCCTTGCTGTAGTTACACGATGTTAGGTTCCATATTAGGAGCTACCACCCAAGAAAGAGATCTAGGCGTCATAGTAGATAATACATTGAAATCGTCGGCTCAGTGTGCCGCAGCAGTCAAAAAAGCAAATAGAATGTTAGGAATTATTAGGAAGGGAATGGTTAATAAAACGGAAAATGTCATAATGCCTCTAAATCGCTCCATGGTGAGACCACACCTTGAATACTGTGTACAATTTTGGTCGCCGTATCTCAAAAAAGATATAGTTGCAATGGAGAAGGTACAGAGAAGGGCAACCAAAATGATAAAGGGGATGGAACAGCTCCCCTATGAGGAAAGGCTGAAGAGATTAGGGCTGTTCATCTTGGAGAAGAGACGGCTGAGGGGGGATATGATAGAGGTCTTTAAGATCATGAGAGGTCTTGAACGAGTAGATGTGACTCGGTTATTTACACTTTCGAATAATAGAAGAACTAGGGGGCACTCCATGAAGTTAGCAAGTAGCACATTTAAGACTAATCGGAGAAAATTATTTTTCACTCTATGCACAAAGCTCTGGAATTTGTTGCCAGAGGATGCGGTTAGTGCAGTTAGTGTAGCTGGGTTCAAAAAAGGTTTGGATAAGTTCTTGGAGGAGAAGTCCATTAACTGCTATTAATCAAATTTACTTAGGGAATAGCTACTGCTATTAATTGTATCAGTAGCATGGGATCTTCTTAGTGTTTGGGTAATTGCCAGGTTCTATGGCCTGGTTTGGCCTCTGTTGGAAACAGGATGCTGGGCTTGATGGACCCTTGGTCTGACCCAGCATGGCAATTTCTTATGTTCTTATGTTCTTAAGTGAAAGGCTGTGTGCAGGGCCCCAACCCCTGTGATCCTAGGGCCATGGAGGTTAAATCCTCCGCCTGCAGCGGACTGAGTGGTATGAGAGAGGAAAAAGACAGAGAGTTGGGGGGGAAAAGGTGGCCCTGGGGACAGCAGTGTGTGCGCCTGCATTCCAGGAGGTCCTTGAAGAGAGGTTTCTACCTAAATTTAAGTCCCTAAGCTTTCAGCTGAAAATTCACATATATTTAGGACGCCTAAATCCTAGGCTCCTCATTTTAGGCCTAAGTTAGGCACCTGGTTTTGAAAATCAGAGCTTTTTATCCCCATCCTAACTCTGCCCCCATAGCCGTCCACTAGTTAGGCTCCTAAATTCAGGAAGTGTAATGAAACCAGGGGATCAATACTGAGAGCAATTTGTCCGGCTGACTCCCAGACTTGGCTGAACAAATCACAGGATTTTAAATCCCGACGCTCTGACTGCCCCAGACTTGGCCGGCTGACTTTTTATCTGGCTAGACAGGTAGCCAACTATGTCAGGGCTGGGGTGGGGGCCGTTATGAGTCGGGGTCCGTAAACCGGTTCTGTCAGCCAGATGTACAGCATTATCTGGCTGACAAAACTGGGCAACGTTAAGACTGCCAGACAGTTGTCCTAAAGTTAGCCAGATAAACCTATTCGCTTGCTTGCAGGTAGTCGGGGATATTCAGTGGCATGTCCAAGGCTGAATATTGGCTTCTAGGAGGTTGATATTCAGAGACATTATCCAGATAAGTAAGGACTTGTCCGACTAAGTGGTGGCAGCTGAATATCTGGCCACGTTTAGCAGCTGCCACTTATCCAGCTTAGTGGTGGGATGGAAATGGGCATTTCAGGGAGAAGTTACTTATCCGGTTAATAAAGTCAGATAAGTAACGATATTCAAACGTATCCAGCTGTGTTAAGTGGATAAGTTAGATTTGCTCATTAAGAGCTCTAAAGTTAGCTGGTTAAGACTTATGCGGCTAACTAGTGATTTATTCAGGGATATTCAGCAGCATAGTGTTAAGAGATCAATATTACATTGTGCTTTTATCCGAAATTCATTCTCTCTTCAGGTGCACATGGAAACGACTTTCATTGCCTCTCTTTTGGCTCAGTCTAATTTACGTTTGCTGGTTTCAGCTTGGACTTCAGGTGGCAATGCCACTGCGCTCCCCTCTTACAGGGCTGAAGTCATTAGTCAAGGCCTCTCAGAGGTCGACCTTGGCAGCTGCCATCGGTCTAGGAAATGCTGCGTCTGGGAGCAGCGGCTAGTTTACCTGGGCACAAGAGCTTGTATCTTGTAGGGGGTCTTCATGTTAGCAGGTTCAGCAGCATCAGAGACGACTGGAGGACCAGGGTGCCTCACCTTGCATGGACCACATGTTTTTGAGGGAAATGTTTTTTGCCTGACTGTGTGCTAATTAAAGATGGCTGGGTGCTGGTAAACTAGTCTTAGACTCTGGAGGACTGGGGCTCGAATCTGAATTAGGCCACAAGTGAATTTCTAGTCCTTGGTAGATACCGTTTCACTGCCCCACAAAATTACCAGGCGATTCGGTGAAAGCTGACGCAGCAGCCAGCCTTTGCTTGAGGCATGGCGGGTACCAGGAGCAGTGGTGGAGACGTGGCGAGATCAGCAGGAGCTGCGGAGCGGCAAGGTACAAGAAAAACCAACCGCTCCTGCCAACCACACGCAGCCATCCCTTCTCTTACCCTGCTTACTTCTCGCATTTCAAATCACGTGCGTTCAAACTCACACAAACGGAAGAACTAAAAAAGAAACAAAACATTTTCGCACTCTTTAAATATAGCGAGCAGCATTCGCTAATGAAGGTCCTGAGCCCGTGCTTTGTACTAGTGTAGAAACAAAACGATGGCATTTGTCTGCTGTTATACAATGATCTATCATCCTGATCGAGATATAAAGCCCTCTGCACCGGCAGGAAGAATCTGTCAACAGCATGAACACTGCCTTACTTTCACATTTGCTAATATTTGCTAATTAACCAGGTTGATGCTACCACTAATTACACACTGCCCTACAAGGAGGGCAGTGTCGAAAAGTCATTGAGGTGTATATTTCATTTTGAAAATGAGTGTGAAAGGTACTCAAGCGCTTTGCACCAATGCAGGCAACCACTAAATTACACCCTTAAGACCATGCTCCGGGAGCCGGCCCGGGGGCTCAGTGGCCTTGCTGGCACCGTATTGTGAAGGGACCTGGATCTGGTCTTCTGCTCCCCGGATCAGCTGGGTCTGGGGAATGCTGCAGGAGCAGAGCTCACAGTCACTCGGGACGGGGGAGGGTGTCCCAGTTATAGCGCGACACCTAACGACAGGGCCCGAGATTGAGCCCTGGTGCACGGCCCACGACCAAAGGCCGTCGCTGGAACGACCGGGTTAAAGTCATTCGGGAAAGGGCACGGGGGAGAATATCCCCCCCAGGGTAGTTGTGAATGCAGGGTAGTGGTGCCAGATCCCAGAGCTGGTTCTGATTTAGCCTAGAAGCCCAGAGGAGCAGGAGGGAAAACTGATAGGGCCAAACCACCACTGCCGCTCCCTCCCAAAGGGGGAAAAAAAAATATCTTAAA
Organism: Rhinatrema bivittatum; assembly: GCF_901001135.1. Classification (NCBI taxonomy): domain Eukaryota; kingdom Metazoa; phylum Chordata; class Amphibia; order Gymnophiona; family Rhinatrematidae; genus Rhinatrema; species Rhinatrema bivittatum. Next base: position 22,369,634 of record NC_042622.1, read on the forward strand.
ACCCCAGAACCCTAAAATAAAATGAAGAAGTTTCAGTTTTTCAAGAAGTACCTGTATTCCACCACTTCTCGCTGGTGATTACCGTCACTCAAAATATCATTTTCCAAAGATGCCTGTCTGAAGCTTTTCCTTTGGAGCCGTGCCTGTAAATTAAATAATTCAGGCCAGCCAAGCTAGAAACGGCACGAAATTGCTGTCTTCTCCAAGATAATCGAGAAGAATCCCTGCCCCGTGCCTGCATATAAAGTCTCCTTCTACCCAGTTACCCATGCCATAAATATTTTTGGTATACTATATGTTGAATATTGAACAAAAAAATCCTATGGAAATGTCGTTTTATTGAAGAATTCATAAATTAAAAGTGGCTTCAAAATGTTGACACCACCACCAACTATGAATAAAGGGAATTAGTTACTAGGGCCTCAATATTCAAAGCTGAACGGCTATGTGTGAGTTAGCCAGATAAGTTATAACCAGCTAAGTCAGGCCTGCTCTATGGCTGGATAAGTCCAAATTTAGCCAAATACGTTCCTACTTAACCGGCTAACTAGCGCTGAATGTTGGCCTCCCCGTGCAGAAATCAGATTGAGTGACAGGGATAACAGTATTCAAATTACCGGTACTGAAGTAAGCACTTAAAAAGTAGCCACCGAAACAAGATAAGTCCCAAATATATTAGGTCAGGCTGACTCAGTTGGATCCTTTCTTCTTACTGTTCAGGACATTGCTTGTGCACTTCTGTCATAGCATTCACTGTTCCTTAAAACGTTCGGAGGGGCAGCGGTGTTAATCTGTGGCAGCAGGGGCTGACTGATTTATTATTTGATTTGTATTCCACCTTCAGGCATCTTGTACACAGATTAGCAGATTTATTGAGGGATAAGATTTCAACAGCAGGAGTCCTCCTTTTTTTCGGATTCATGATCCCCTGGCACCAAGTGTTCAAATTTCATGATGAGTGCGGGCCCCCATCCCCCCCAGATTATGGGGCCCAGAGCAATAGTCCCAGTTTGCCCTTCCATAGGGACAGCCCTGGGTGCATGCACTAAGGCACAATAAATCCGGCGTGGCGAGTTCCCGCTGGTTTTTAATGCCCATGGTGCACTGGACTTCTTGATGTACGAAATGAACGAGTGGCGGAATCGTCATGGCTGCCGTGTCAGCCGGCTCAGGTTTCCCCCCACGCCGGGGAACCCACCCTCTCCAGCTCTGAATATAATCAGTCGGGCCTTCTGACCCTGGGCCCACAAACACCAAAGAGCCCTTTGGACTTCTATTCCCCCACCCCAATCCTCCTGAGACATCCGTCCACAGGTCCTTCCAGGCTTGCAGACTCCTAGTCACCCCTCCAAAAACCACTTCTGGGCCTTCACCGGCAGGAAGGAGCCTGCACCGGGAACAAAATGAAAGTGGCATCGATGCAACTGACAGCAAAGCGAAATGCACGTTCCTTCTGCAAACCCTTCTACCTGAAACCCTGACTTTTCCCAGCAGTGACCTGTTTTGAATCCTGGATGGGAGGAGAAATTTGGGGTGGACCTTGCCAACAGTAGCGATGCCTCCCTTGAGGGTACCTGACCGCACGCCCCTGCCCAAAAGCATCTAAGGCTTAACCTTCATTAGAATAATTTCTCCTCCTATCCAGGATTCAATAACACACACGCATGCAGTTATTCTTACATTTTATTTGTTACTTTATTGCTCACCTTTCCTTTCAAACGCTCGAGGCAATAAACCGCTCCTTTAGCATTCAGCAGCAGCTCATTAAAGGCATCCAGGGCCCGTCAGGGGTCCAGGCTTGCCTCGTGGCTCCGGTCATGCCCTGGCAGACCCAGACTCTTATTAGCGTGGACTGCCAGAAGCACGGGAAAACGCACAGGAGCCAAAGGATGCAGCCACCGATACAGGCCCCCTGCCCGTGCCGCCTACAGGGGCCAAAGAGAGAAGCCACCGCTGCCGCTTCCCTCCTGATGTGGCCTGCGGGAGTCGAAAGCCGGCTACTTCTGTGCTCCAGCGCTGGGGAAACCCTTGGGCCTGCTGCTCCCTGTTCGGCTTTCCTGGAAAGGTAAAAAAAGGCCCAGCCCCTAATAAATCCGCCACTGCTGGGGGCGGGGGCGAGAACCCCAAGGAACCCCACCCTCCTAACCCTGTCGATCTCTGTCTGTAATCCACCCCTGAAAGCAGTGGCGTGCAGTGGCATTTATAGCAGGGGATTCAATCTCGCTCCCTCAGTCCGCTTTCCCCTCCTAATGTGCCGCCTGTCCTCCCTCCCTCCCTCCCCCAGACTACAGCAGTCTCACTCCCTCACCCCCTCTCCCCTAGATTCAAAAGACAAGTGGAACGCATGTGGCACTGGGCCTGTTGTAACATGTAATGAGTGTGGGCCTGGCCCTCAGAAAGCCATGAACAAACAACTGCAATATAGTAAACCTCCCATACCAAAACAGCACTAACTGCCAGCACTCAACCATACCTACGAAAAGACAACACTGCAAATATTACATGAGGCTCTAAAACACCAATACACCTCCTATTTAGAAAACAAAACAAGCCAGGCTGCCTAAAATACCTGTAAAATAAATATATGTACCTAAAAAAATTGTACACAAGCTTTTAAAACTACATAAGTCCCTTCTTCAGATGTCAGATCAGAGAAATTCACATCTAAAGATGGGTCCTATATTGTTGTAGATTGGGGGATGGAGAGCTATACAAACTTTATCCTCTCATGCACACACACATACAGGCTCTCTTCCACACACACTGGTTCTCACTCACACACCCACCCACACACATGCATGGGCTCTCACCCACCCACCCACCCAGGCAATCACCCATCCACCCAAACACACAGTCAGTCATCCACCAACACCCACACCATGGCAGTCACACATACACACACACATGCTATCACCCCCCCCCCCTCACACACACACACAGATAGGCTCTCAACCTCCCCCCCCACACACACACACAGATAGGCTCTCAACCTCCCCCCCCCCCCCCACACACACAGCCTCTCACCCACAAGCATGCATCCAGACTATCACCCATCCACCCAGGTAGTCATCCACACACACACACAGGCAGTCATGCACCCATAATCACACAGTCACACATACACACTGGCGCTCACCCAGACATACACACACACAGACTCACCCACCCACACTCTCATCCCCCCACCCATACAAGCAGTCACCCACCCACTACTACTCACACACAGCCTCTCTCACACACACAACTCACATATACACAGATCTCATCTACCTACAAACACACATCCAGGCTCTCACACACCCACATAAATAGTCATCCACAAACACACAGGCAGTCACACATACACCCCCACTCCCACAGGCTCTCACTCAGCTACTCAACCATCCACTGACATCCATCCACACAGGCTGTCACTCCTCCACATACACACACACACACACACAGAAGCAGTCACCCAGCCACACATACACATATAGGGCCTGGGCCACCAGTGGGATGGGGTCCACTGATGACCACGGTGTCCTTCTTCTTTCTTCAGCTGCCAGTGGGATGGGGGTCTGCTGGCAGCCGCTGTGTCCCGGGATGAGGTCTGCTGGTGGCCACGGTGGCAGATCTCTCTCTTTAGTCCTGCGGGGACAGGCTCCGCAGCGGCCTACTGAGTCATGGGGTGGGCGGCAGCAGCAGGAGTTGCGCTTGGATGAAAGCGACTCCTGCTGCCCGTTGTGAGGGAGGGGAGGAGTAGCTGGACGTGATGCAACTGATCGGATCGAGCAGGGTTTTTGGTTTATCCCTGCCCGATCCGATCTATAAATTTGGGGTGGCATTTGCCACCAGTAGCGATGCCTATGGGCTGGAGATTCACTGAATCCCTTGAGGGCCCTGCCACTGCCCAAAAGCATCTAGGGCTAACTTTGATTGGAATAAATTCCCCTCATATCCAGGATTCAAAGTTACCAACTGCGCTTGAGAAGAAAGAGAGAGAGAGGGGGCAAGAAATACTGAAGAATCAAGAAAAGAAAATTGACAGCAAACTGAAGCGTAGCATCTCATTTCACTTGGTTACAAAAACAGTGCGAAATAGATTATGTTTTTCCCAAGAATGCAGTCTTGGTATTACAGACTGTTTCATGCTTCATTAACCCTTTATTTATCCTTCAGGGAGTGTCCCTTTCTCAATTATTCAGCCGGAAAGCAACTGAGTCAAAGGATGTGGCGGCCTGACTTATTGCCGACGGTTTGCGCAGTAACGAAAATAATTAAAAAACGTGAAAAATGAATTCCCGACCCAATTAAGACCTCATTAAGGTCACCAGCTGTGTCTGCGTGAGGGGGGGGGGGGGGGAGTGCAAATTTAAAACAGCTGAAACAAAGACAAATGCAAAAGAAAAAAAATTAACTTCTTAAAGATTTTGTTTTAATGCAACTTTTCTTAAAGGAACTTAAAGGAACTTGAGGCTGAACTTTGGAGGATACAGGAACAGTGCAAGCATCAAAATCCCTAAGAAGAGAGCTTTCTCTGTCCGATTGCTTTTCTCACTCTCTCTCCCCCCCCCCCCCCCCATGCTAATCCCATTTCTATCTTCAGATCTCCCTCCCCCTCTACCTTTCTCTGAAATGAGGACACGCGGGCAGCCGCACATGTGCACCATTCCACCTGGCCACTGCTTACAGTTTCATTCTCTCCCCCCGGATCTCTTTCCGGGCGTTGCGGCAACCCACACCAGAGCGATCCGAGACCGTCTGACGCCAGGCAGAGAAGCGGGTCCACTGGCTGTGCTAGGCCTGTATTAGCACTTTCGGTTCTGCAAAAGAATTTTGCAAACCTACGCCATGCAAGGATATTTAGGGAGTTTAAAGAAGCGCGGGGCGGTAACACTGGCGGCACCTTCCAGTCACCCAGGGGGAGGCTGGGGGCGGTCGCAGAGACAAGCAGATGCAGTGCCTCTCGTACAGCCTGGAAATGGGAGGCCGGGTAATCAAGGCAAGCGAGCACCATCTTGGAGGTAGGGGGAAACCTAACGGGAAAGTTTGCAATTTGTCTTGAATCCGATGAGCTGCGGGATCCAACGCGGCAGGCCTTCACCAGTCAACCAAATCCAATCGATATTTCTTTCTCTGGGCGACCGAGGGAGGACGCTGGATTTTGTTTATTTAGATTTCAGTGTGGTTTGTGATGCCTGTTCCAGCCAGAAAACCCATCTACAAGCCGGATGGAGCCTAGGGTGCCAGGCTGACGGGGTTAGAAATTACTTAACTGCTAGGCCACAGAAGGTGACGGTAAAGAGAATTCACTGCGAGCAAGGCTTCAGTTGTGTGGTGCAGACGGTGCGGTGCCACTCGGAAAGGGGCGCAGACCGAGCTGACAGCGAGGGCGTGCGGCGGCAGAACGGTTAACCTCCGGCCATTTGGAGAAAGCGGGATGGCTTCCCACTGTCTCAGCAGCACAAGGCGCTAACATCTTCTGCCGCGGCCTAGACCCCGAAGGGAAGAATGTACGGTAAGTGTCCCGAGGGCCTCCACAGGCCGCATCCATTCTGGGGACTGTTCCCTTCCGGGTACTCATGCGTAATGCCGCAGAGGAGATTCTTTTATGTTCTAGGAGAGAAAACTGACATCAGAGGGAGCGGAAGAAAGGAGGAGAGATTTAAGGAAACTAAAGCAGTGGTCAGCTTTGTAACTGCCTTTCAGCTGTGCCAAGCAAGCACGGATGTGGTCCATTTAAGTAGCTGTGAGGCACAGCTCTTATGGCCGTGAGGATGAGCGAGCAGAAAACCACACTGACTCCAGCCTTTTTCTAATGCAGTTTCAAGTTTCATTACACTTTAGCACAATAGTGGACTGCCTTACCTCAGGACAGTGCACTCACAAAACTTCAGAGAGCGTCAGGAGCGCTTTGCTCATGGAGAAGCAGGGTCCTCCTGATCCCAGCTGGGCTCACAAGAGGATTGTGAGAAATTGCAAGAGGATATTGCAAAACTGGGAGACTGGGCTTGCAAATGGCAGATGGCATTTAATGTGGACAAGTGCAAAGTGCTGCACTTAGGGAAGAGTAACCCAAATTATAGCTACAAAATGCAAGGTTGCACAATAGGAGTCACCACTCAGGAAAAGGATCTAGGCATCATCATGGATGATCTAGGCATCATGGATGATGCCTAGATCATCCCACACCTCCCCTCAACCAATCCTGATACCTAAATTATATTGTCACCAAGCCTTAATGTATATATGTTATATGCTATAATCTTATTTTTTATTTTCCATGTATATTTGTTATACTCGTTACCATGTTATAATTGTTATCATGTTATAATGTAAAATAGGGCGGACCCCGCCCTTTTTCTGTTTCCTGTAAACCGATGTGATATCTCGATCGAATGTCGGTATATAAAATAAATAAATAAATAAATAAATAAATAAATAAACAAATAAATAAATACATTGAGATCTTCTGCTCAGTGTGCAGCAGCAGCCAAGAAAGCAAATAGTTTTCTAAGAATGGCATTTTTGGGGGAATCCAAGATGGCGGAACTGGCTGTGCATGGTTGAGTCATCTCTCTTACTTTTCTTACCTGTTTGTATTATGCCTCATTCTGGTTGCAAACGGAGGGCCTGGGAGAGGGATGTCCCAGCTGCCCTGCCCTTGACCCACATTGTTGGACCGATAAACACACATGTACACTGGGAGACCATTACTCCAGGAGTTGGATCGCTGGAGTGTGTACAAGAAGAGGAGGTTGACCCCTTTCCTGACTCGCTGATATCTCTGTCCCAGAAGGAGCAGACCGCCCCTGCAAATCCTGCCAAAGCGAAGACGCTAGAGCCACGACAAGACATGTCGCAGGCTGATGATGCCGTTAGCGCTGAGCCTCATCCTGAGGCCACGGGTCTGGCTGGATTTGCCTCGTAGCCGTTTGACATCCGTGGCAGTGCAGGGAGAATTCCTCCCTATACTGCTCAGCAGCAGTATAGAGAGGTTCCTACTCGGGTGATAGAGTTACCGTCATTACAAACTTTTGACCCGGTAAGACCGAGCACTTTTACTTTAGAAACGATTTGGGATGCTGTTGAGACTCATAATAACAAGATTTCCGCTCGTATAAATCTGGTGGTGAATCGTGTAACTGCTATGGATGTCCGAGAGAAAAGGTTGTAACATAAAAACACTGCCACCAAAAAAGCATGTGAGACTTTTAAATCGGATCTGGAAAGTACCAGTGCTCTTCAGCAATAGATTGGAGCAAATGGAAAATCAAATGAGGGGAAAACCCCCCGTTTTATTAATTTTCCTAGGACCCACTCGTTCCTCTTAATGATATGCGGAAGAAATATCTGGTGGATATCCTAAAAGCTCCTGAGGGTTTATTATTTACCTGATGAAAAGAATATGCAGGCTCCGCCTCCGATCCAGCCCTCCAGTTTGAACCTGACTGCAGGTCACTCCTGCAACTCTTAAGTGCCACATTTCTTCTGGGCTCAGACTGAGACTGGGTCTTGAAATTGTTTTTTCGAAACCAATTGAAAACTTTCCGAAATTTAAAAGTTTGAGTATTTCTGGATCCGGCCAGACAAACACAGAAGGAGAGGCGGCAGTTTCTCCTATTGAGAGAGTATTAGATTTGGGTTGCAGTTTTCCTTTTAAAGTTCCCTTGTAAATGCCTCATTGAGTATCAGAGTTTTTCTTATATTTTTTTTCAGCCATCTCACCTTTCATCTTTTCTGAGTGAAAAGTCTTCGCCTATTAGATTCCTCTCCTATTTCTGTTAGCAGAGCTTCTGATATCCAGTTATGAGTCGTTCATTATATGTTTACAGGTCCCCCTTTTAGGCCACTGATTGGCTTCTTTGATGTAATATCTGTTTCCTAAGGTTGAGTTAGGATTCCCCAAGACTGAGGGCTAGGATTCTATGAGTCATGTAGTTTTCTCTTTGTTTTCTTTCAGTTTTCGTTTATACTTCTGATTTGGTTTTATAATTTACTAAATGTCTCATTGTTTGCTGATTCAAGTGGATTCTTGAAATGTGTTTGAGAAAATTCATAAATAAAAAATAGAATGCTAGAGATTATTAGGAAAGGAATGGAGAATAAAACAGAGAATATCACAATGCCTCTGTATCACTCCAGGGTGCGACCTCATCTTGAGTACTGTGTGCAGTTCTGGTCTCCACATCTCAAGAAAGATATAGCAGAACTAGAAAAGGTACAGAGAAGGGCAACCAAGATGATAAAGAGGATGGAATGAGGAAAGGCTGAAGAGGTTAGGACTCTTCAGTATAGAGAAAAGACGGCTGAGGAGAGATATATAATAGCAGTCTATAAAATAATGAGTGGAATGAAATGAGTAAATGTTAAATCAGTTGTTTACTCTTTCAAAAAGTACAAAGACCAGAGGACATACGATGAAGTTACTGGGTAACGCATTTAAAACTAATAAGAGATAATATTTTTTTATTCAACACATAATGAAGCTCTAGAATTCATTACCAGAGGATGTGGTGAAAGCTATTAGGGTAGCTGCATTTAAAAAAGGTTTGGACAAGTTCCTGGAGGAAAAGTCCATAAACCATTATTAAGCTAGAGATGCAGAAATCCACTGCATCTCTTGTCTACCCCTTGGGATCCTGCTAGGTATACCGGGCTTGATGGACCCTTGGTCTGACCCCTATGGCAAGTCTTATATACTTAAGTCAGATGAATCTAATGTATACTCTTTGGGTGAGAGTGAGCAGTAATAGTGCTTTTCTAATTTGCTGTGACCTTGGCTCAGTCATGATCTAAATGCTGCTGTTGCGGGCGTGGATCCTTGGGCCGAGGTGGAGTTGGCACAGCCCTCAGGGAAGACACCTGCAGGTCCCCACCATCGGCAGGTGGTGGGGACCTGCAGGTGTTGGACGAGGCAGAGGCCCAGCTGGAGCTTCACCTTTACCAGCCCTCGTTCCCCTTGGGTTGAGCCTTTGGGTGCCGGGGCCAGCAGGTCTTAGGAGGGGGGGGGCCTCTGCGAATGACAGAGATTTTTCGATGTAGCAGGGTCGGAACGGACGGAGACGAGGCGTATCCTGAGGCAGGCTGGGATCAGCGGCAGGCAGTGTTCGAAGATGTCCCGGAGACAGGCAATGGTCAGTGGCTGGTGGCAAGCAAGGATGTACAGGAATCAGGCCAAGGTCAAGTACTGGGTATCCGTCCGAAGGGAGGAGGGGACGGAGGTAGGGCAGAAGGTAAGGAAGGTAAGAAGCAAACAGACAGGTGAGGGACACACAGAAGAACTGAGGAACATAGACCCTGGAGCTGAAGACGAGCTGGAACTGAAGAATGACACTCTGGAAATTTACACTATTGTTCAGGCAATTCACAAATATGAATAAAGAAAGATAAAGAAAGAAGCAGGGAAGCAGGCTGAGCTGTTGCTGAGGCAATGGAGTCATGTCAGGAGAGGCCTTTTACAGGCCTCAGTGGCAGGCATCATCAGTAGGGGCAGCAGGGAACTTCCATGCATGGTCCCTTTAAATCCTGAAGAGGGACACAAGCACATGCCTATGGCAGCATGCCGTGTAGGAAGTCGGCGGCGGTGGGTTTGCTGGTAGCGTCTTTCATGCATTGGCAGCATCCCGCAGTGTTGCAGAGTGGTCGGACTGGAGAAAAAAGCAGGAGCGGCAGTCCATGGAGCAACCCACGGGCCACTGATCGTATCGGGTGTGCTCGTTTCTGGGTTTTTCAGACTGACCTGGAACCTGATCTGGAGCTCAGAGAGGGCTCCTCTCACTCCTGGCTACCAAAAGATAGAATTTGGAGACTCTCAGGCACCTCAGTGGCTGGTGGAAGACCTAGAGGGATATGAGAGTCCAGGAAATCAGCTATGAATGTGCTCCTTTTTATCTATCTCATTGTGTGGTATGATGGCTTGGTTGTATGCTAGGCGACGAATCTCCAGCGGGAAAGAAGCTGCTGAGGGCTCTGCGATGAGGAGGGGGATCATCCCTACTGTCTGCATGCAAGTTTTCTTTTACACGATATGTCCATTAGGCATGCTGGCGTGCTAGGTAGCGATTAATTTTGTGTGTGTTCATGCCACAGTTCACACTTTATGCACTACCCATCTGCTGCTTGTATCTCTGTGCTGCGTGGCTGTGGTTGTAGTGTGCAAGACTTACATTTGTGCTTTGCATGTGGTTTGCTATTGCATGCAAAGGAAAAGCACATGCTTTTTGTGTGCTGAGCTAGTATCATTCCTGATGTGACTACAACCGGTTCTGTTTCTTATTCCATTGTCTTACTGTGTATTTTAGCTTTCCCATTTCAGTGTTTTGACATGCGTGTGCAACCGTTCTCAACTTGTATTGTCTTCCCAACCCGCCAGCCTCGTTCTGTTGCATCTTTTATTGCTTTCCTTCTTTAAAAGGCCTGACTGCTCTAACCTGAGGTCTCCAACAATGGATGCATGCACTAGGGCGTACTCTGGAGTGAAAGAGACAGGCCCTTTTACTTGTGGATCTGTATTACCTCTTCTACTGATTTCCATTTTCAGTACAAAGGTTTGCTTTGTGCTAGAAGTCACTTGAGGGTACTTTCCTGATTTTCTTTTTTCCTTTTCAGCTGCTCCATGGGATGCTGGTCATCAAGAGACAAGACTAGCTGAAGAAGAAGGAACTAGGGCTGAGAGACAGGAAAGAGACCGTCACCTCCTCAAGAAACACTGAGATGGAGTTTCATATCTCAAAAACAGATCCTTTTAGGACAGTTGCTATTTGGTAAAACCTGGATTTTGCAGGCATATTTACCCTCTAGAACCCCAAAATTGTGTGTGTGTGTGTCTGTGTGTCTGTGTGTGTGTGTGTGTGTGTCTGTGTCTGTGTGTGTATCTGTGTGTGTCTGTGTCTGTGTGTATCTGTGTGTGTGTGTGTCTATGTGTGTGTATCTGTGTGTGTGTGTGTCTGTGTCTGTGTGTGTGTGTGTGTGTGTGTTTTGGGGCTGGGGAAAGAGAATTGACTCCATGTGATTACTGACTCATCACTGACAGAGTTTTCCTGCACCAGTGTATGTTTCTCTCTTCAAAGGGTATGTTCAAAGGGTACATTTCATTTGTAGATTTACTGGACACAGGTCTTCACAATCACTACTGTTTTCTTATTTTTCTTATTTATTTATATTTCATCTTTTGGCACTTCAAAGCAGAGTATATTCAAGTGCTGTACTTGTGAACTCAGCTTTTGGCCAACATTTCTTTAATGACGTTTAAGTGAAATAAAACTCTTAGCTCAAATGAATCATGTAGCCTGCTAATGAAGGGGCTTGCTAAGTTAGAAGTATATCATTTCACTATCTGCTACTCAAACTGAACTTTAGTAAATACTGTATGAATTCTGAAAATAACCCTCATTTTTCAATTTGCAGATATTTTATTAAAGTGTCCTATTTTATTTGGCCCTTGTGGACCTGGATGTTAAGGAGGAGGGAGGGGCTAGAGGAAGAAGCATGTTTTTCCAGTGTTATGGGTTTCTTCCAGTTCTGCATTTCAGGTGTCAGCCTTGAAGACGTCTCACCGTAGGTCATGCAGATGTGACCTTCAGCTATATCAGAAGACTCGAGGAAAGAAGAGCGTCTCGCCACAGGGAAAGCCTGCCAGCTTTATGGCAGATTGTGCCTGGGTCAAGCATTTTGGTGAAGAGATAAAATCAGTACTGATGTGGCTTACCAGGAGCCCCTTCAGCTGGGATTTAAGGAGCAGGGTGAAAAAAAACAGGACAGAAAGCCTGCAAGTCCATTTGCTTCCCCTGGTTCAAAAGACTGCATCAGTTTCTCAAGAATTAAATTTCCGGCAGTTTCCGGAAGAGAAACCACGTTCATAGGGTTGGGTGTGTGTGTGTGGTGGGGAGGAATGATGAAAGCAAAAACTAGTGCAAAAAATTAGTGCTTTCAAGCAGGTGTTCCTCAATGTTTCTTTAGGCCAAATTTTGTTTCAACAAGTTGACGTCTCTGTCAATTGAGCCTATGGATGAGCTGAATGATACCTGGTACTCTATAATGGAATACTATAAGTAGCTCTGTATGGAATTATGGACGTTTGACTTGTCTGAGTCATATCTTTAATCCATTAACTTGTGTGGGGTTTTTGGGTGGGGGAACGGGGATTCAGCCATATAGGATGGACTGAGTCAGCGGTTTCCCCACAGGAAGAACCAGATGCATGTCCCTCTTCTGATTGAGTCAGGCCAAAGTCATTTTTTTGCTTCCATAATCAGAAATTAGAAAACATACTTCTGATAACAAGGCTCTTAGCCAATCAGATAGCAAGTGATATTGGAGCCCCAAGTTATAAATCACACGCAGTCGCTCTTAGTGCAGTACATTCCAGTATGTATTAAAGAAATATTTGAAGCACTCAATCAACCCAGATGCTAAAAAGGTCATGGTTTTAACAGTGTCAGTTACTCAAGGTGGATAAAAATAAATTTAAAGCAGAATTAAAACAGTTGTTCAAATTTCAGCTTCCTTGTACTTACTGTGCGCAGCTGGGCCCAATAGTGGAACTGCTGGGTAAAAGCCAAGAAACACAGGAGCCCAGCGTAAGGATTAAATAAAGGCTAAACAAAGAAACCTCGCCAATGCAGTGCTTTTAGAGCAGGTGAGTCAGAAATGAAACTTAGCCCTGGACAGGGGATTGTTGTGGGGCTGCCACCATGCGTCAAGCACCACGGGGGACACTTCTCACCCCCGTGTGAGCGAGGCCTCCACGGACCACGGCTCTGATCAGACTCCTGCTGGAGCATCTTTCTGCCATGTAAGAAGGGGGAGGGGGGGGGGGTGGAGCGGGCGTGAATAAATGGAAGAGGAAACCCTGGTATGTTTTGGCAGAATCTGAGGATTTATCAAAAAGTGGAGGGGGAAAAAAAAAACCCCCAGCAGAAGTGTACCGTGGTTTTTTTTTTTCTTTTTCCATTGACCTTAGCAATTATTTTGCAAGGAAGCCATTCCAGAGAGCGTGTGGGTGTCCGGAAACATCTGGCTTGGCTGTACCGTAATTTTGCTCAACCTGCAGGGTAATACGGGGTGGCTGCGGCAGCTTCCACGCTGAAGTCCTGTTCAGGAGTCCACTTGGCACCACGTGGGACGTTCGTGGATCCTCCTTGAATATTTTTGAAAGGTTTCAAACGGTTATTTCATGTTCTAAACGATATCGTTCAAGTCCTCCAATAGAAAACATTTTATTTCTTGTAACAGCAAGCATTTGTTGTGGAATTAATTTTTTTTTTTTTTTTACATCTCTTGTGCAGGCTGTGATTCAAAGTTTGCTAAGGAAATTGTGGGGTATTTTTTTTTTTTGTTATTGTTATGCAGGCAGTAAGTAAATCACAACTGGAAGGGCCAACACGCAAGCTAAACCTGTTGAGGCAGGTCTGACTTGTTGCATGCTGTTCTTTGCAGGCCGCTGCCTTCCTTCAGTGACTTCTCATTGTACTATTCTGTACTAAGTACACCTCTTTTCTGCTGACTACGCTCCCTTGCTCCTCAAACAGAAAAGGAAATAATTAGGGATGGGAAAACGAATGCGGCTTGAAACAGACCCCGTTAGCGCTCTGGGGGTGACAATGTATGCAAACGTATTTTGGGATGCAAGCCTCCTTATATTCTGCTTTTCCTTGTAGAGGATGCTGGGGAAAGTAAGGCATTTCCATCCAATAAAAAGCTCTCTCCTTGCTGCCTGTAACAGCCTGGTAGATCCTTTGGTTTAAGATGGCTCTATCATCCTGGCCCTATCATCCTTTCCCACTGCTACTGCCACCGCAAATCAAGATGGGTTATAAGCTTCCCAACTGGCAGGGGGAGGGGAGCAGGTTATTTATTTATTTTTATTTTTCAGCCAGGTCTGATCCAGACCTGGTTTAGTCTGCCTGCATTCACAAAAGGCGTAATCCTGTTTTTCTTTACTTGAAACCATAACTATAAACAAATTCATGTCTTCGGCAGTGTAAAACCGGGACCGGATAAGCCTGTCCTGGAACAAAGGATCCAGTTGTTTTGCAGAGGGCATGGAGTAAAGCGCGCACTGATTGTTTTTATGCAAAGTGCAGTTTTCTCTTCAGCTCCACGCAACATTTTTCTTGTTAAAGCATCAATTACAACTCCTGCTCCAGCCTTAACTGCTCACTGGTGTTACCGACTGCAAACCTCTACCAACAAGAGGGTCATTTGAAAGGGACTTCTGCTAAAATAGCCATTTTGAAACTTGCCCAGCTGAAAATGCATGTAAAATTATGCACCCTTCACCCTGTATGCAGGGAATTATGAGCCCATTGGGGAGAGGCATTTCAGAGGTGGAGTCTGGCTGGGATTTGCATTTACGTACATACACACTATTCAATTTTAACAAGTGTGCGCATAAACTAGCCAGTCCCCCCCCCCCCCATAAGTTCCCCGACGAAGAAGCAGGTGTAACTATGTGCGGGTTATTTTTGTGGGATAATTTCACAAGTTTGCTTTAAAAATTGATGTAACTTAGATGAATACTGGCCTGAAAATGTATGGGGCTGTTATAATATTAAACCCCCTCCCCCCCCATGATGATTAAATGAAAATCTGGAGCTATAAAAATTGCATTTACTATTTCATTTATACAAATTATTGGCCCTGAACCCAGAGGTGCTTTTGAATATTGTTAACCTAAACTGTATAGTGGGGTGTATGCCCGCATTTTCCATTGCCCAGATACGCCCCGGTAAGGCACTGCTAGCTATGTGCATGCCATATAGCAATGTACGGTGGCAAGAAACGTGCAGGTCAAGCTGAGGGGACACCGGCAGAACTCATCTTTCTTTTGTGATGTGTTTTTCCTCCTAAAACATGGCAGAGTGGGTTGTTCAGAGATGGACAACAGATTGCGTGTCAAGATGAAATCAGATAATTTGCTGTGCAACACTTGTCGCAAGAGAAGCGAGTCTACACCCTTCCTTAAAATAGCTCCTGCTCCCATCGTCTGCATGATTAAACTTCTGTTCATACTTACATAAGTTTACAGCCTCAGCCATGACATAACTGGAAAACCAGACTGGAACACAACACAAAGAAGGGTTAGGTGTGTTCTGCAGACAGGGCAATAGCTTAAAGGACAGAGGCAACGAGACTGGGCTTTTAGCCTTCCTGAGGTATTTTGGATGTATAATTTGTCACGTGTAACTTAATTCAGTTCCATTCTAAAATGAGATATTTTAGGGTGAAAAAAGGACCTATTGGCCTTCCAACCTGTTATAACTTTTGTATGCAGACCTTTAAATTACACTGATACGTTACATTTGATACGTTTCACATATCAAAACCAACCAGTTATGGAATGGATTTCTTTTTGAGAGAGTCACCACTGGCAGACGTTGCGTTAACCCTACCTCTCCCTGGTGCAGGGCTTCCCACAACTGTCCTGGTGACCCCACAGGCAGTCAGCTTTTCAGGATTCCCACAGCGAATATGCCTTGAGATAGATTTACCTGCAGATTTCTCATGCAACTTCACGGTGGACATCCTGAAAACTCGGCTGCCTGTGGGGCTCAACTGGAGAGGTTTGGGAGGCCCTGGCCTCGTGTAATTCTTTTTCAAAAGAATTCATTTCAGAAATGATCCAGGAACCCCATCGTTGGAATAAAGTATACCTATGTTGCTAGGAAGAATGGCAGAACCACTGCTTACCTTCCAATAAAGGAATAAGTAGATATTAATTTAAGGGCAATATTCAAATTCTCTATGTTGAGATGACGTTTGCAGATACAGTTTCCCCCATGAATTTTGCATTAATTTTCAGAGTGAAAGTAAGTACACAGGCACTATGGCTTTGAAACCTGCCATGCATTACGAAACTCCAGTGGATATTTGCATCTGCCTTTTTTGTGCGGGTACATTTTTCATGCAGAACAATGTGTACAGAGTTGGAAATGCAATTTTCCTCCTCCCCCCTAAACACAGGCCCTAGGAATGCCACCTCTGAATGGGGCAACTCGTCTACTTTTAGCCCTACGTGACGGCCCTTTTCACTAAGCCGCGGTGTGCGTTAATGTGCCTGAATTGCACGTGAGCTAATAGGTTTTTTTTCTGCAGGCTTGATTTTATTGGCGTCTATTCACCAAGAGCCTGCATTGACGTGCACCACAGCTCAATGAGCAGGGGCAAGTTTCACGCAGCCAGTTCCTATGCTTCGATTGCTATTTCCCCCTTTCAATGGCTTCGAAAATTGCCATTTTCATTTGAACAAAAATGTTTCCCTTCATGATTTATCCTCCCTTTTCATCTAAGTGGTTAAAAATAACTCAATCATCTATGTATTAAGCAAAAGTTCTAAAGTGTACACGATATTACTATTTTCCCCATCTCAGTTCTAATTGTTGGTTGGTGGGCGAGGCCTTTATAATCTGTCCTTCTGCTTTGCAGTCGCACTTTAAGGTGGATTGTCAAGTGCATCAGCATCCGATTGGTTCACACTTGAGGTATACTGTTTGTGATGTCACAGCCCATATGGACCAATCAGATGCAGTGGGCAAAAATGTGGTTTGTGGCACTCAAACAAGCATGTCTGTTCCTTGGTGAGCAGAGGACTCACAGATTAAGCAATTTGAATAGAACAGTCTGCAAATCACATTTCACCTTGATACTGCTTGCCAATGTGTGCACATTCGAAATGTGGCATGGTTTGCAGTTTTATTACAAAAATAAACCATCAATAGGGACCTGGAAAAGTGATTGTCTGGGACATCTGGAGTGAACCTGTTTTGTGCTCCTTCCTCTGTGTCATTAGCTTTTGGATGCTGTAGGAATCACATCCTGGGACATAGGCCTGTTCTGTCTCATTCAGTGGGCATTTTTCACATTAATATCTAGATGAGATCTCTGATATCATAGCTCTGATTTTGCTGAAATACATTTCAGAACTAAGATTTATTTATTTTATTAAGATGTCTTGACACACATTCACATGCTACCACTCATTGAATTTCCACAAGGCTGCATAATCTAACTGAAGTGGGACCAACCTATGGTAAACTCTTGTAGCACTTGGAGACACTGATCTTTCAAAAGCCTGACTAAAAGGCCAGAATCCAGTTTAGAGCAATAGTTCTATTATTTGAGGTAAAGCAGTGAATTACAGCAGATGCCACACTTGAATGAGCCAGCATTAGTAAATCATAGGATGAGAAAGCAAGCAGGAGACATGTCAGCCACAATATCCATACAAATAATAAAGCAGCAGAAAACAGCATAAAATTCACTAGCTGGTAGACCATGAGGACCGTAGACCAAGGATTAAAATGAGTGCCCTCAGAGTTTACTCCTCCTCATTTTATTCCATGCCTATTGTGCTTGCTCCATGTTATGGGGAGCTTTGCTTTTGCCTTGGGTATAATCATTACCATCAGCATCTGAATTTTGCTTCTTGAGTATATAAAAATTCAAGATGCCTGACGTAGGTGCCCCACGTATGCTTGATCTGCTCCACTGGCAAAACACATTCACTGTACATATATACACAAACGAGACACGAGTCACTATTTTCCAGGAAGCACGCAGCTCTGAATGCATTTTCTCAAGATTTCCATGTTGTCATAGAAAGCAATAGAATAAGCAAAGTGGCAATTATATAAATATATCACACTACTAATCAATCAATACAATATAGTGACATATAAATCTGTTTTAACAACCTTTATTTATACAAAACTTTTTATAAAAAGAATTTTACATTTTACATCATCTTCTTTCTTCTTCGGATACATACAAGAAACCTATATTTAGGAACAACACATCACTAAAATTTCATTCATACACTCATTCACACTTATATAAAAAATCCCACTTGATAATGAGACTTTCTTTTTCGCCGTTTTGTTGAATATTGACACGCCCTTCCTCTATTACTGTATTTGCAACACTCTCAACATGTTTCGCCTTGATCAGCTTCTTCAGGGGAGCAAAATCCAATCCACTATTGTTCTCAGATCTTCTATACGGCTTTCTCAATTACACACATGTGCAGGGGCGGATTGGGCTATCGGGGGATCGGGTATCCCCTGTTGGGCCGGTCGATCTAGTCACTTGGTCTGCCGAACACGGCTGTGACTCGGCAGACCACATGGTATCTCCTGGGCGGCGAATCCCCGGGCTGGTCGTCATTGGGAATCCGCCCCTGCCCATGTGTATCCTTTCTCCATGTCCAATTTCAGACTCATCAAGTCAGTCCACGGAGAAAATGCTATTTTTCCATTTTTACACAATTTTTTCTTTTCCATAAACCCAACGAAAAGCGTTCACAATCTCTCAGCGTCTTACCATAAACCCAACGAACGCTCACAATCCTTCAGCGTCCATTGCATCACGTCTTTCAACCAATTGGATGCGATGGATGCTGAGGGATTGTGAACGCTTTTCGTTGGTTTTATGGAAAAGAAAAAATTGTGTAAAAATGGAAAAATAGCATTTTCTCCGTGGACCTACTTGATGAGTTTGAAATTGGAAATGGAGAAAGGATACACATAGGCAGGGGCGGATTCCCGATGATGACCGGCCCGGGGATTTGCCGCCCAGGCCGGCCCAGGAGATACCACGTGGTCTGCCGAGCGCGGCTCTGTCACAGCCGTGCTCGGCAGACCAAGTGAATGGAGCGACCGGCCCACCGGGGGATGCCCGATCCCCCGATAGGCCAATCCACCCCTGCACATGGGTGTAATTGAGAAAGCCGTATAGAAGATCTGAGAACAATAGTGGATTGGATTTTGCTCCCCTGAAGAAGCTGATCAAGGCGAAACATGTTGGGAGGGTTGCAAATACAGTAATAGAGGAAGGGAGCGTTAATATTCAGCAGAACGGCGAAAAAGAAAGTCTCATTATCAAGTGGGATTTTTTATATAAGTGTGAATGAGTGTATGAATGAAATTTTAGTGATGTGTTGTTCCTAAATATAGGTTTCTTGTATGTATCCGAAGAAGAAAGAAGATGATGTAAAATGTAAAATGCTTTTTATAAAAAGTTTTGTATAAATAAAGGTTGTTAAAACACATTTATATGTCACTATATTGTCATAGAAGGCAATGGTGGAATAAAAGGGAATTCTGGTATATAATCTGGTAGATTATCTTTCTTGTGAACAGCAGTTTACCAGGGTGAATTATAATCCCAAACTGTGAGGGAGGGAATTTTTCCCATTTGTTTATTAAAAAATATAGCAAAAGAAAGCAACTATTAATTTATTTTGTTGTCATTTAAAACGTGTAGTGAGAGACATCGCTTCTTGTCTGAAAGATGTCATCTTGAGTCAGCCAACAGAACCATCTGGTTTCTCCTGGGGACCTCTTGCACTGCTTGTGGTAGATGGCAGGAATAATGTCATTAGAGATGGTTCTTCAAGCAGCTGTCAACCCATCCTTCTTGTTTTATTTCATTCTCTGCTTTAGGAAAAATTAGACATTTAATAGAAATACCCAATCTTTAGTCGTTTTCCAAATCCATCAAGTTGAAGAATAGCTTTGGTTAGCATTCAAATCAATTAAAATAATAATAGTAAAAAAAACAACCCATAGCCATTGGTACTTCATTCTATATGTGGATTTCAACATAAGTATTGCAATAGTTCTGCTCCATTTTGTCATTTTTTCATTTGAGGATCTCTGTTGCTTCTTCTCTCACTTGTTACCTAAGACAGTAAAAAGCTAGAAAGTATTTTCTTCTCACAGAGTCAGGGCTTGTTGGAATGCCTTTCTTTCCCTTACATTCTGGGGAAGACTCAGAACTAAGGTCAGGGAATATTTCTTCACGGGGAGGGTGGTGGATGCCTGGAATGCCCTTCCGGAGGAGGTGGTGAAGGAATTCAAAGGGGCAGAAATGAAGAAGAAGGTGCATGGGGGTAACCTGCACGGTGCAGCAGTTACTACCCTTAGCAGAAACACGGGGCTTACTATCCTCAACCAGCAGCCTTGAGGTTTTTGACGCAACTGCACCATCGCTCCTCACTTTGGTGGAGGGGAGGGAATGAAAAGGGGAATTGGATACAGATGACAATCAACATGGGCTCTGACTTTTTATGGTCTGGGGGAACTGACATTCAGACATAAAGGAAAAAGCGCAGGACGGCTTCTACAGCCAAGTCCCAAAGCAAAGACCATCAAGCAGCACTGTCTGAATTATCAAGAGGGCCGCTCACCCAGTAAAAACGTTGCTAGCAGTAATTTGTTATGGGTTTGACAGTTGCTTGGTTTTGATTGTAAATATTACTACCCTTAATATAAGGCTCGGGGGTAAGTACGCGAAGCGGAAGTAATTACCATTGGGAGAAACATGGGGATACCCTGCATGCAGTGGGAGAAACTATCATAAGAAGCTTGCTGGGCAGACTGGATGGGCCATCTGGTCCTTTTCTGACGTCATTATTATGCTACTACGCTCTCACTTCTTTTTCAGTCACATCCTGGAAGCAACTCCTCCTGTGGCTTTTCTCTCTCTCTTCTCGTGTCCATACCAACTCCAGGGAGACCTAGGTGGGATGCATCCCCATCCCATTGCTTTATTAGGGCATGGATTTAATTTACTGTTATCAAATTAAAGAGACCACAGGGCTTACATATAATACAAAAAAGCCGAATATAAATCAATGAAATAAAAAAAAAAGCATAAAATAAATATAATTTACAGTAATACCACACAAGGCTAACAAGACACAATTCTGCCTATCTTCTGCCGCCACAAAATGATGCATCTCACTTCTGTCTTTTACTGTTAACCAATGTGATATCATTGATGAATGTCGGTATATAAAAACTATTAAATAAATACATGCATAAATAAATGAAATCAAGGCTGAGTATTTAACTTGTGCAGGGGAGTTTACCCCCAGTCAGGAAGCAACTCATGGAGGACATATTTCTATTAAAGACGCAGGCCTCAATTTATCAAAATTCAGATGCACATAAATGGGCAAATATATGGAGCATCTGAGCCTATGGCATTTTAGTCCAGATTAGTTGAGGAGACGTAATCACAGTCTAGAAAATGTCCTCCAACCTTCCTTTATTTAAATATTATATATCAACTATTATCTCCTGAGATCATCATGCTAGCTCTTCTAGCTTGACACAGCCTTCGTAACCTTATTCATAATTACAGGTCGATGACAATAGTTTTGTTGTTATTGCGGTTAAAAATCAAGCGTTCATCTTTATTGCCCTGCTGCGATATACTGAAAACCCCAACAATTGGTTTGTGTTTCGATGCAGGATCTGGGTCAGGGGGAAATCACCTCATTCTTCTTTCCGCCATGGTACCCGTTTCTTGCAAGGTTCAGTCAGGAACAGCACCAAATTCTACCAGTCCCCCGGACGGTGTAGCCCTTCCTGGGCACGGAAGAGCAGAGTTTCCCCTTAGATCTGAGTCCACTGAAGTCACCGGTACTTCCCTGTACGGGCACCCCTGTCTGCCATGGGGGGAGGGGAGGGGGGGTTCCCCCTTCTCAGGAGTTGTCTTTCTGGCAGAAGCAGTAAAGAGGACATTTTTATTAGGAAAAAAAAATGTGACAAAGTCCCCACCCCCTTTATTTTTGGTTTTTTTTTAAAGAAATTTGTGTTTCCTAATTGCTGTTGTCTCTGTGTCCATGCCTGGGTAGAGGTCAGGCCATGTCCTTGGAGCATTCTTCACTCATCAATATGGCATTTTATTCAGGGCTACCAAAACACATTTGGGGCTGAAAGGCTATTTGATACTGCCCTTTAGAAATGTAAGGAAATAAAGATATGTAAATATCTTTGGTAAATAAATATGTAAATAAATGTAGAAATATAAATAAATGTAAATAAATATGTAAATAAATATAAATAAATATGTAAATAAATGTAGAAATAAAAGATAGCGCGTCTGTACAACCGACGCGATATCTTGATGAGCGGCGGTATATAAAAACCAATAAATAAATAAATAAATAAAGGTGGGGGGGGGGGGGAGGAATGCCAGACCGGGTCCTGAACCAGGCCTCTTTCCTGTTGGAGGGCTGAGCCACAGACCGGATCTTTTCCTTGTGGCCCAGGTGAGCTGAGAAGGCTTTGCCTACCTGCTTTCAGCCCAGACCTGCAACCCTGCCCTGGGGGACTGATAAGGGGACCACTGGGGCTATCCCAGTGTTCCCAGCAACTCCAGGGCGGGGATGCATGCTGTGCAGCCGAGAGGAAACTCTGTCCCTTGCCCAGAAAGTTCTAGTCCTCCAGTCCCGTTCCTTGGATCCAGAATTGGTGTAGCTTGGGGGCCTAGTATCCATGTTGCGCACCTTTGCCTTCTGTGGTGGAAAGCTTATGCTGAGTTATCCTGTAATGCAGGCCAGCGGTAACAGCCTACCCGCGTTTTGTGTTTGATTTGCACGGTGAAGTAACTTTTGATTTAAGAAATAAACCACGAGGGTTGAACCCGCCTTGCATCTGCGCCCCACAACTTGCCAAGTCCCAACCTGACACCAGAGGCCTAGAATATGTCTGGGATGTGCCAGTTTACTGCCTCCTCCCGTCCCCAAGGGCACGATTGTGGGTAAGATAGTCCTGTTACTGCTCTCCAGGCTTTTGACTATTTTAATCATTTGTTTGGAGGCCTTCTAAAAATACCAGCCAATTTACACGGGCTGCCGGCGAGACGACTTAGGCTGGGACCAGATCAGGCAACGAAGCAGATCAGGTAATGCAAATATCTAGTTGGACCTCACTCGCCAAGAACTTCCACCACACCTGTTCCCCTGTGACAGACAGAAAAAAAAGGAACATTTTCCAGATCCAGAAATGCATCTCTGGATCAGAATGTGGCCCTGCATCCCCCCATCTCTAGACTCTTTCTGGGTTCACGAAAATGCGAAGGTATTAATGCTGCTTCTCAGGGGTCAAACAGCTAACTTACAAATATATATACGCACTCCATGGAAACTTGCATGAAAAGAGTTCAATCTGATCTGTTGACTAGCTAATGATGGAAGTTTCTGGTATGTATTCGCGTTCTGGGAGTTGGCACAGGATGTAAAACAATTGATGTGATACATAAATCCTTAGCAAACTGATAGTACCATACACACCCAATTGAAAAATGTAAGTCAACACTATCCTGTCTTTTAATGCATACAGTATATTACTTCAAGCTTCAACAAGCCTTAATCCTGCACTATTTGATATCACTTACCCTCTCCGACAAATGCAAACGGATATTTTTCCTTTTGGACTACCTTAAACTTTCTACGAAATAAATGTTGTTTCATTTTGATTTTGATTTCCTTTGCTATTTATTTGCTTTGTTTCTTTGATATATATATATTTTCTTTCTGTTTCCTTTACTTTAGAAGGTGCAAAATAGCTGTATACGTGCTAAACGGCTTTGCTGCGCAGCACCACAATTTAAAGGGTAAGTTTGCACACAACGCGCATAGACAGGAAGACAAATATGTGCATAGACCGCACCGTTTTTTTTTATGGCAGGCATCTGCGCGGGAGGCCGCTTAGAAAATGATCTGCACACCCTTAAGCCCCGCTACGTGGGAACCGCAGTTTTGCCAAGGGAATGCGCACGCACGCATCCCTTTTTGCCTGTAAGTCCCAGCCCCCGCCAGAAATGCAGGGCATTATCGCAGTCCTGAGGAAATGCAAACGGAGGTGATTTTATTACCTAAACCCCGAGCCTTCCAGACATTTCCTCTCGTCTCCTCATACCTGCCCTCTTATCCTCCTCTGAGATAAGTGCCACCGAGCCCTTCCCTGCTTATTCGTTTGCTGGAGGCCACAGCCCAATTCGTAGCTCATACAGTTTTCCAAGTTCATCCCTATCTATTCCCTAGTGATGGATTTTGGGTTTTCTTGCCACCTCTAGGTTCTGATGGCACCGTGCTGCCCGTCCCCCTCAAGACCTTGAATCCAATGCCTCAATCCCCATTAACCCCCCACTCCCTCCCCCTCCCCCACCCCAATGTCCATCCTCCCCTCCCCCCCCCCCCTCCGCCAACCTCTGATGTCCGATCCCTCTGCGAACACAAGGGCTCCAGCCGCACTGTAAAGAGTTGGGGAGTGAGTGCAGGCCCCCACGCTCACAGGACACCCCCCCTCCCCTGCCCCCGGCATGGAAGCCCGGAGGGGGCGGGGCCTTTGAACCCATGGCCACAGGCTGACCGCGGCCCCACCCTCACCAGAGCCTTCATGTTCGCGGGGGTTCGGTGGGGAGGGGATCAGATTCTGGTGGAGGTCTGCGGAATGGTGGGGGACAGGAAATTTGTGCCTGCATATTGTGGCAGGCAGGTGCCAGCCCAGGGGGGAGTTTTTCAAAACCAGCCCACAGGGAATTTGTGACCAACTAACCTGCTTTCTGTGCGGCAGCTGCTTCCCTACCTACCTCCCAAAAAGCACACCGAGCCAATCGTTGAGCGGTGCGGCATGTGGCTTAGCGCCTGACAAAACTGAGACAAAAAAATCTCCAACACCCTAGACCGGAGTGAGCAAACCGAGCTGCCATCTCTATCTTCTATCCGGGCAGTTAGTCGGTCACCCCACACATCTGGTTACATCCCTCAGATATCCTGAATTCCTGGTCTGGTGCTAAAAGTCATTTTCCAACCAATCAGCTCTTGAACCGGTTGCCAAGCAATGAGACAGCCACCCTGCCAAGCCAGTGGCCCAGAGACACGCACACAAAGACATTTGCTGCTGTGCTGCTTCTCTTGTGCTGGCTCGGTGAGTGCCTCCCTGCCCCTCGAAGACCTCGGACAGGAGGCTCACTAACACTACACGGGCCCTTCTTCCCTTCCTATAACAGCAGCTTGCCTCCCCTTCTCAGGGCCTTCCCCACTCCAGCGCGTTCTCACCGTCCTGCCGCTCGCTCGTATGATTCCCCAGTCTCTGCTCTGCCTGGAGAGGGAGGGGGTGCTAGGAGTGACCCATACTGCCTGCTTCCTGCAAAGCTAAAGGGAAAGAAATGCGAGCCCTGCGCCAGGCTGCAATGCAGCGCTGCTGCGGCGGAGGCTGGGGGAGAGCCTGAGCCACAGCAGCGCAGCTCCACGTGGAATTCTGCTTTGCCACGTGCAGCCAGGGCTGGCGCAAGGGTATCAGGCACCCCAGGCAAACCGTACAGCCTGCCATCCCCAGCCCCTACCCCCCCACACTCACAACTAAAAATTATACATTCGTAACAAGATTTTACATGAAAAAGGACATTTGAAGTACAGTCTTCTGATATAAGCATCTAACATGCACACTACATTTACCTGCACTGCTGTGGTGCCAATCATAAAACCCTGCAAAACGTAAGACACTTAGAACTCATATGGTATTAGGCCTATTGTAACATGTGCTGCACGAGGGCCTGTCCTTAAGAAAAGCATGAGTACGTTAAATTAAAATTACAGTATACTAAGTTCCCAAATCAGAACAGCACTACCTGCCAGCACACAAACAGTAACAACCCTACCTATGAAAAAGCAGCAATGCACATATTACACAACACACCTCTTATTAGGAAAACAGAACAAGCCAAGCAGCTATAGAGCCCTACACAGAAACTACACCCTAACCAAATACCTCACATTTGATCTGGCACAGGTGGAATACAAGACAGAGCCTCAACAGAAACAAAATAAAGAGACCATAAAGTATAAAAAAAAAAAACAACAACAACAACAACATGCAGACAAAATCTGAACTGGAAACTGCAACAAGCCAGACACTGTATATGAAAAACAGAAACATTACTATTCTTCATAAAACATCAAACAATAAAACCAAGAAATATAAAACAGAATAGTAAAACCATACTAAAAAAAGAACAAATATTTCAAAACAACTGACAAATAGATTATCCAATAACTGAAAACTCATACATTTTTTTAAAATGCAC
This sequence comes from Rhinatrema bivittatum, assembly GCF_901001135.1. Lineage (NCBI taxonomy): Eukaryota > Metazoa > Chordata > Amphibia > Gymnophiona > Rhinatrematidae > Rhinatrema > Rhinatrema bivittatum. The sequence continues at coordinate 22,395,494 of NC_042622.1, forward strand.
TCTTTTCAAGTATTCTATTGCTGTTTGGGAGACACATTAAATAACACCCAATATGTAAAACTAGCAAAAATAAAAAAATATATGCTATTCTCCATATCTGTGATTTGATTTCCACCCATCCTAAAATTGTCATGGATTATTAGCAGGAGAGGGGGTGCACAACCTTTCTCCTTCCTCTCTCACACACATGCAAGCAGCCTCCCAATCATTCTCTCACGTATGCAAACAGGCTCCCAATCTATCTTTCTCACAGGTGCACACACACACACACACACACACACACACACAGGCAAGCAGGCTCCCAAACTCTCTCTCTCCCTCTCTTTCACAGGCACACGCACACACAGGCAAGCAGACTCCCAAACTCTCTCTCTCTTTCACACACACACACACACACACACACACAGAGGCAAGCAGGCTCCCAAACTCTCTCTCTTTCACGGGCACACACACACACAGGCAAGCAGGCTCCCCAAACTCTCTCTCTCTTTCACACACACACACACACACACACACACTCTCCCTCTCCTTCACAGGCGTGCACACACACACACACACACAAGTCAAGCAGGCTCCCAAACTCTCTCTCTCTTTCACACACACACACACACAATCAGGCTCCCAATCTCTCTCACACTATTGTACCTCTGCTCATTCTTTGGCTTCGCTGGCCTGGAATCCGGCAGCAGCTCGCAGCAAGTCTCTCTTTCTATTTCAGCCCCACCGGCCCACTGCATGTCTCTCTTTCGGTCCCGCCGGTCTGGAATCTGGTGGCGGCTGCTGCCAGGTCTCCCTTTTTTTTTTTTGCTCCGGCAGTGGCCCGGACCTCTCTTCCTCCTTTGGTTGTCAGCAGGATGGCTCTTCCTGCGGCTCCTTTAGGCCCAGACAGCGGGGACACAGCACAGCAAGCAACCAATGCAGAGGTCATCATGTAACCAACGTGACCGGCCCATCGGGGCATGCCCGAAGCCCCAGTAGGCCAATCTGCCCCTGCACAGGCCTCATAGACCTGTGCATAAACCCTCAGCTGCTATTCGCAAGCAACAGAAAACATTTGTTGCAGTAGGGTCAAGATCCTGAATGCTGCTTTTAACAAATGTATAAACCAGGGAGCTTCTAATTCTTCCTCTCGTACCCTTGTTCACCCTCTGTGCCAGCCCTGAGAAGGGACCATGGTTGTGACACCGCAGGCAGTGAAAAGGTGCACAGCAGGATTCACAAATTCTGAGAAATCTGAGGGGAGGAGGGGCTGTGAACTTAGGGCTTCTGCTATGGCCCTCATCCAGGAAACTGATATTCTCATATTTGTTAGCCTGGAGCGTCGTTAAAATTAATATGGTTTTTCTATCCACCCAGTGCAGATAAAGCTAATATCACTTTCCATTCTTGGGTAACACTTTAATATTGCCTTTAGGAAAAAAGCAGGATCTGGTTGCTCGGAATAAAAAGGGACAATGGTGCTTTATTTTGCAGGCGGCTTGTGAAAAAAACAAGAGAAATTGCTGGTCACTCTTTCCAAATCCATTCAACGTTTTATCAGCCGAGAGCTGCCACCTCGCCCCAGGTCGACCAAACAGGCTGATCCAGTCCTGATTCTGCCCCGTTATATGCAGGGGGTATGTAGCTGTGATTTTTCCCATTGGGCTTCCGACGAAAGTCAAAAAACTACAAAAATCCCTGCCTGCAGTGAGTGGGAGGCAGCATGGGAACTGGATCAGCCTGTTTAGTTGGCATAACCAGCCGGGGACCGGTTCTGCTGGGTCCCTTTTAAACTAAGACTTGCTCAGCATCAGTAGAGCTCAGAGATTTTTTTTTGCTGGACGACGCTGCTGCTGCTGCTGGAAAAAAAAACAAAAGTTCTCAAGTTTTGTAAAATTCCTCCACTGTCAATAATGTAAACACTGCAAAGTTTTGTGCTAACACGGACAAGGAACTCTGTGGTATGATGAATAATTCATGCCTGTGCTACTCTAAACGTGAGAAAAAAAAGAAAAAGTTCCCATTGAATAGATCCCTAGAGAAAATGGCGTGCATTTGAGTTTCAGTGGGAGAGAGGAGAGATTTCATGGTGTCTGCCAGTGGTGAAAATCTGTGCTTTATCGTGTGTGCTGCTCTGTTTTAAAATGTTGGTCTTTTTTTTTTTTAATAGGGGTTTATTGAGCTTTTGAATTTGGGAGCGTGAATAATCAACGTCTACCAAACATTCTCGGCATGGGATCATTTTGTTTTACGAAGCAAGACGTAGCACAGCCAACCTAGGTGTGCACTTTTCTGACTCTGAGGTAGTGTGCGCACTGGGGTTTTGTTTACGATCAGGTCACGTCACGGGTTCTGCCAGTCTGAGGGCCAAAAAGGCTAGGATCTGCCATCTAGGTAGGTCCACTCCAGGAGACCCACGGAACTGGCCGCCTCCCGCAGTGCTTGGGAAATATTAACTGGATGCATTTGCGTACGTACGGGGCTGCAAGCCAAATTAATCTGCAGAATTCTGGTGTCCTGAAAACTGGACCTTTTATGCGCAGCCTTGGAAGGATTGAGTTACCTAACCTGAACTCTTCCCAAAATTAGCCCTCAGAAAGCTTGATCACCAGTGACGATTCACCACCTTCTCCTCTCCCACAGTCACGGCAAGCTCTGCGCTCCACCAGCCTGAAGCTTGGAAACTGCAGGCCCATCCCCTGAAGCCTGTTCCGCTGAGAATCCCTCAGGCTGGCAATGTGTCAAATCTTGATAATTATTCCCTGCCCAGGGTTTGTAAGATAGAGAAAGGGGAGAGGTGGTTTATTCTGTGCTATTTTGAGCAATTACATTACCACATATGAAATACATTTTAGGTACTTTACAACATAAAAGCTTTACTCCATGTGTGAAGGAAGTGGTGGGACAAAGCCACATCTTGTTAAGTGGAAAGTATAGCGTTCAGAACCCCTCATACTATAAAGTCGGCAGACATCCTGTTCCCATATTCCTTGGCTAGCACAGCATTGTCTTTCCAAATTATATAATAAGACAAAAAGGACATTCAAAATAGCTCAGCTGCAAAGTCTGATTAAAATCAGATTGCACAAATCAGAAGAGCATTTAATACCAATTCTGAGTGAATTGCTCTCTGTGTTTCTGTTTCTACTTTTGACGGTGTTGTAATAGTGCAATAATAATTCATTAATATTGATGATTTGCTAACACATACTTCTGAAGGAAACTTGGTAAAAAAATAAAACAAAACACGATAGCCATTTTCTTCCGTTCTTGTTAGCATGGCACTTGTACAACAATGGTGATAGGCATGCAGGTCTAAGACCCTGCCCCAAAGAGCTTACATTATCAGGGGAGAATTCTGAGAAGGAGCTACGTGCATAAAATTAGCATATACGTGTATAAGCAGCTTGTAATCGCGCACCTGCTACTTCTTAAGCATCAAAAATATGACGGATTTTCGCTTTCGCGCACGCATTTACCTGCGGGGGGGAAAGGGGCAGTCGAAGAGCATTTCAGGGTGGGACTCAAAGGCGCATATGTACATTGCTATTTATGAGGTAGCAATTTTACACCTGCTAATTAGCCTGCGCAATTGATATCAGACGCATCAAGGTTTGGTTGGATGGGAGGTTTGGATGAACTGGGGTGGTGGGGGAGGGGCGGGGAGTTTAGGGTGTGGAACTGGGAGGCTCTCGATGACCTGGAGAAGGACTGGGTGGAATTGGTGGAGGTATCGGCAAACTGGTGATTTAAATTACGTGTGCAGGTTTTAAACTATCCCGATTCACGTCCACCTACAATATGCATGCATATGTTTATAAAATAAGTAGGAAAAGCGCACTCTGTCAGTGCATTGCAGGTATTTGCGCATAAGCATGCATACACAAGTATGTTAGGGGATAGGCATACACCTACGCCTGATAACGTGCAGGTCATCAAATAATGTGGCAGATCTCCGCCCGGGTCAGATACATGCATTTATAGGGCCCTGCGGAGTTCTTTGAAAGTTACTCTCTACAGCCTAATTTCAAAACGATCCCACGTGCGCCCACAGACGCGCGTATCGGCGCGTGAACAAAGATACGCTGGAATTTTAAATCATGTAGGCTCCTAATTTTAAGAGGTTACTCGAGCACAGCTTAGGGCCCTTGTGTCTTCCGTAGGACTTTGCTGGCTTTTCTGCACGCACGTAGGCAGATTTTAAAACAGGCTCGCGTGAGGGGCAAACCAGTTTTCCAATTAGTCCACCAGTCTGCCCAGTTAATATCGAGGTCTTCCAAAGCCCCTCTGGTTCTTCATCTTGTATGCCCCCTGCCCCGCTGACCCAGGCCCCTCACCCTGTCCTGTGGGCCATAATCCTCGAGATCTGCAGGCTTGCTCCTCCTCTGGAGCAGCAGTAACGTTGCGCGGATAACAAGCCGATGTGCATCGTGGTCTCCAGTTAAATTAAGGAGTTACACGCGTACCTGTTGGCCCCTCCCCAGAGCATCCATGCTCCGCCCATGCCACACCCCTTTCCTGCCGTCTCATTTTTTGACGCACGCACCAGCATATAAGTGCATGCTTCATGGGCTTTTTAAAATCGGCGTGGCTGGTGCGCGACCCAGGCAGCCGAGGCAATGGGGGATAAAGTGACTTACCCGAGGTCACAGGGAGCATCAGTGGGAGAAGTGGGATTTGAACCCTGGCTTCCAGCCTGCTGCACTAACCACTAGGACCCTCCTTGATGTACACTGAACATTCTCTAAGGTTTATCGTTCAGTGTAGGGTCAAGATCTGACGCAGGTCCTCATAAAATAATGGAGGTAGTTCTCAAACTGTCTGCAGGGGAACAAAGACCGCTCGTACTATTTACCCATATGCTTCACACCAATTATCAAAATGAATGCATGCACGTAGTTGTGCTTTGCAGCTCTCCGTGGGTCCGAAGGACCCTCGGTCACTTGCTCCTGCTTTTTCTGCATGGGCGGAGGAATTCTGCGGGTAAGTCCATGCAAACATTTGAAAATGCCATCTCCCATGTACTTTTTCTCCCTCAACTCCCCTCCCCCCTCCCTGGGGAATATCCCCGCCCAATGTTGCTCATTATGGAACACCATGCGACCTTTCATTGCACTGAGGGCACTCGGTGTGCATGAGTAAAACACTTGCAACCCACACAAGTCACTAAAGACCTGATTTTCAAAAGCATTTACTTGCTTAAAAATAGGGGGCAATCTCCAAAAGGAGTTACATGTGTAAATGTAACTACTATTGTAGCAATCTTCAAAAGCCCACTTACTTCAGTGCATTTTCTCATGTAAAACCCAGTTTTACTCGAGTAAAGGTTTTTTAAAACCAGGCCCATGGGTTTTACACGTATAAATGCACTTTACTCGTGTAAGTAGGTTTTTGAAAATTGCTACAATATATGCCATTGAGTTTCCATAGGATTTACTTGTATAAGTGCATTTTGCACATGTAAATGACTTTTGAAAATTGCTACGATAGTATGTTACTTTTACATGTGTAAATCCTTTGCAAATTCACCTGATAGATAATTGTCCTCCATGCACATATATTTTTATTTATTTTTATTTATTTAGCCATTTTATATACCTTTATTCCAAATGAAGATCACAACGGTTTACATCATGACATAAATATATAGGTAGCCAATTACATTCACTTGAGGAGTTCATATGTCATACATTTTAGCGAGAGACGTGTACATTAAGGCGGTCAGGGGAGGGGGGATGTGCAGGGACAGGGTAGCAGGGATGAGGTGCTTTTTAATAATGATAAAATAATCATTTCTTTTAAAATGAAACAAAAGAAACCAAACAGAATTTACTTCGTTTTTCTTGGTTTCTTTTTTTTTTTTTTTTAATAACTGTTCGAGCCCCCTGCAAAAAAAATAAAAATCCTCCTGCACTCCTCCCCCAGACCAGAGCCCGAGCATCTCTTGGACCCTCTTGCCGCTTGGCAATAGTGATCATAATATGATCAGATTTGAATTAATGACTGGAAGGGGGGGGGACAATAAGCAAATCCATGGCTCTCGTGCTAAATGTTCAAAAGGGAAACTTTGATAAAATGAGAAAAATAGAAAAAAACTGAAAGGAGCAGCTACAAAAGTAAAAAGTGTGCAAGAGGCTTGGACATTGTTAAAAAAAATACCATCCTAGAAGCACAGTCCAGATGTAATCCACACATTAAAAAAAGGGGAAAGAAGGCAAAACAATTACCATCGTGGTTAAAAGGGGAGGTGAAAGAAGCTATTTTAGCCAAAAGATCTTCATTCAAAAATTGGAAGAAGGATCCAACAGAAGAAAATAGGATAATGCATAAACGTTGGCAAGTTAAATGTAAGACATTGATAAGACAGGCTAAGAGAGAATTTGAAAAGAAGTTGGCTGTAGAGGCAAAAACTCACAGTAAAAACCTTTTTAAATATATCCGAAGCAGAAAGCCTGTGAGGGAGTCAGTTGTACCGTTAGATGATCGAGGGGTTAAAGGGGCACTTAGAGAAGATAAGGCCATCGCGGAAAGATTAAATGATTTCTTTGCTTCGGTGTTTACTGAAGAGGATGTTGAGGAGGTATCTGTACTGGAGAAGGTTTTCATGGGTAATGATTCAGATGGACTGAATCAAATCACGGTGAACCTAGAAGATGTGGTAGACCTGATTGATAAACTGAAGAGTAGTAAATCACCTGGACCGGATGGTATACACCCCAGAGTTCTGAAGGAACTAAAAAATGAAATTCCAGACCTATTAGTAAAAATTTGTAACCTATCATTAAAATCATCCATTGTACCTGAAGACCGGAGGATAGCTAATGTAACCCCAATATTTAAAAAGGGCTCCAGGGGCGATACGGGAAACTACAGAGCAGTTAGCCTGACTTCAGTGCCAGGAAAAATAGTGGAAAGTGTTCTAAACATCAAAATTACAGAACATATAGAAAGACATGGTTTAATGGAACAAAGTCAGCATGGCTTTACCCAAGGCAAATCATGCCTCACAAATCTGCTTCACTTATTTGAAGGAGTTAATAACCATGTGGATAAAGGTGAACCGGTAGATGTAGTGTACTTGGATTTTCAGAAGGCGTTTGACAAAGTTTCTCATGAGAGGCTTCTAGAAAAAGTAAAAAGTCATAGGATAGGTGGCGATGTCCTTTCGTGGATTGCAAACTGGCTAAAAGACAGGAAACAGAGTGTAGGATTAAATAGACAATTTTCTCAGTGGAAGGGAGTGGGTAGTGGAGTGCCTCAGGGATCTGTATTGGGACCCTTACTTTTCAATATATTTATAAATGATCTGGAAAGAAATATGACAAGTGAGGTAATCAAATTTGCAGATGATACAAAATTGTTCAGAGTAGTTAAATCACAAGCAGATTGTGATAAATTGCAGGAAGACCTTGTGAGACTGGAAAATTGGGCATCCAAATGGCAGATGAAATTTAATGTGGATAAGTGCAAGGTGATGCATATAGGGAAAAATAACCCATGCTATAGTTACACAATGTTAGGTTCCATATTAGGAGCTACCACCCAGGAAAAAGATCTAGGCGTCATAGTGGATAACACATTGAAATCGTCGGTTCAGTGTGCTGCGGCAGTCAAAAAAGCAAACAGAATGTTGGGAATTATTAGAAAGGGAATGGTGAATAAAACGGAAAATGTCATAATGCCTCTGTATCGCTCCATGATGAGACCGCACCTTAAATATTGTGTACAATAATGGTCGCCGCATCTCAAAAAAGATATAATTGCGATGGAGAAGGTACAGAGAAGGGCGACCAAAATGATAAAGGGGAATCGAACAGCTCCCCTATGAGGAAAAACTAAAGAGGTTAGGACTTTTCAGCTTGGAGAAGAGACGGCTGAGGGGGGATATGATAGAGGTGTTCAAAATCATGAAAGGTCTAGAACGGGTAGATGTGAATCAGTTATTTACTCTTTCGGATAATAGAAAGACTAGGGGCACTCCATGAAGTTAGCATGGGGCACATTTAAAACTAATCGGAGAAAGTTCTTTTTCACTCAATGCACAATTAAACTCTGGAATTTGTTGCCAGAGGATGTGGTTAGTGCAGTTAGTGTAGCTGGGTTTATAAAAGGATTGGATAAGTTCTTGGAGGAGAAGTCCATTACCTGCTATTAATTAAGTTGACTTAGATAATATCCACCGCTATTACTAGCAACGGTAATATGGAATAGACTTGGTTTTTGGGTACTTGCCAGGTTCTTATAGCCTGCATTGGCCACTGTTGGAAACAGGATGCTGGGCTTGATGGACCCTTGGTCTGACCCGGTATAGCATGTCCTTATGTTCTTATCTTCACAGAGCAGGAGCGATCCCCGGTTGCTTCTGCCCCACCATTGCTGCTATTTCCAGTGACTTTGATAGAGCAAGGCCAAATTGATCCCTGAATGTTACTATGGATGAAAACTGTAAAAATGTGCAAAGGACATCATAAGCGGAGGGCAATGCATTTTAATCATAGGTCCATTTTATGAAGTCCATTTTTACGTGCACAAATCATCAAAATCCACTTCTGTATGCAAAAGCATCAAATGCTTAACTTGCCATAAACTGTTATTCAACATCTTGTGATAGAAACCCCCTCAGAAGCAGTGTTTGTGCAGAAATCCTCAGCTTGCTGTATCGCTGAGATTCCATTTTGTCACGCATGCAGCCCTGGCTTGGAGCCGTGTTTCGAGATGTTCTGCATCAGGGGGTTAATTGCAGATTCCACTTCTGGAACGGCCCCTGCTGTCTCTCGGAAAATAATGTTTAAATGCAAAGTCCGTTTTTCCCCCCTAAAGAGCGAGTGTGTAACAGTCTAGTTCCACAAGTGATAACATTTGGCAGACTGAGGCCCGTGCAACGTTACTTTCTTCCGTACAAAATGGCCCAGCTTGTGCCCCATGAAGACTTAAACTGATTTTACAGACTTCATGGAGTAAGAAGGGCCTAGGAGGATGGGGTGATGGGGTTTTATTTTGTTTTTTATTTCTTTCCTTTTATTTCTTTTTTTTTTTTTCATTTCAAATAAACAAAATAAACTTTAAAAAGGTTGCAAGCTTCCAGAAAGGTTGCAAGCAATCAACATATATTCTTTTTTGCTTCAGACTATAATCCTGTTTTTGTAATTTTTATATAGAGGTTTAAACATGTTAAGTCCATGTATGCTAAGCACTGCAGCCCATCAAGCTTTATTTCAAAACACAGCCAGCTTTTCTGGAAGGGCTGCATTTTTTTTCAGCTTTTGCAAACAGACACTTACTGAAACCTGCCATGGCTACTAACGATAGCATTCAGATAATAAACTTTCCTTTATAATAAAGAAAAAAAAGTAAGCAGAAAAAAAGCAAGAAAAGTCATGCAATTCAGAGAATAAAACATGTAGACGTGTAATGGATGAAATACACTTGGTATGTCTTAGAAAAACAAAGCCATGTTTAGGAGGCATTGACATTTCCAGTTTAAAGTAAGGTAGATTATTTAAAGAGAGCCTTTGAGCTCCCTGTGTATGCCTACAGTGGGATTTCTAATTCTCAGCCTGCCAGTTAAAACAATGTTTAGATCAGCTTTGTGCAGGGGCAGGCGATGGTTTTTGTGTCTTAGCAGAGCCCCGATCTAATACTGAGTTAAATGCACGATTCTCATGGCTGGTCCCCTGGATCATCTGTGGTCCTGGAGACTCAGGCTTGAGGGCCAGCAGGGATGCATTGCAGGCTGCAGAGATGATGGGGGATCGGGATAAGGGGGGCAGGCAATGCCTGCTACTGGAGAGACTCCTGCTGGCACAAGAGCATCACTGAGTGGGGTTTAGTCCTGGAGGAAACATTCTTGTAATATCTGGAATGGGTATATTCTGCGGCCCAAAGTGCCATGGAAAAGATGGAAATGTTGTTGATCAAATTCACTGGTTGCAAGCCGTTATTGTTGAAAAACTACTACTGGAGGGAAAAAAGTTTACAGCTTGTAAATATCATTTGTCATTTTTAGGAGTAAGATCCTTTAAATTTGGGGCAATCTGCCTGGGAGTGACAAAGACCGCTTGTATTATTTACTCAAGTAGTTAGGACAATTCTGGGAAGAACTGAAGAGTCTTTATCTGCAGCCTGACAACAAGAGTTCGCCCTTAACACACCACACGTACTAGAAATCCTCCATTCTTCATAACAGAATCTACTATGAATTTAAAGAGCAACAAACAAATATCGTTCTGAATGCAACTCCCCGACTTCTGAGTGGGTAAAGATTTCCACTTACATTATGAAACCTCCTTAGACTGCAAGATGAAGTCATCTCTGTTGTCCTGGAATACAAGAATCTCAAACGATAACTAATATATACCCATACTTTAGCCTGAAAGCACCATGGGTAATTTGCAATTTATAGAAATCTTCTGGTGGCACCTCTGGTGTTTCCAGTAAAGGCAAAAGCTTTGCTGCTTGCTTGGAAAGTTATTACATTAAGAGAGCCTACCTTAAACACGACATGGCTTATCCATCAACAGCAAGCTCAACGGAAGGGGGGAAAAAAGGCAGATTGAAAAGTTTCCCTTCCAACCCGTGTTTCTATCTGATGTTGGGTGATCAATGTAAACACACGGGAAGGTACGGTCTTCTTTGGGCAGGCATGTTTTTGCTTAAGTGCCCTTACACATCAAACGGGTCTTTTCGCCCATTTCTTGCAAAATTTATATACGGTCTCTATCCTATTGTTCTTTAAACCTGAGACCAATTAGTTGGCTTTGGAGATTAGCTAGGAGACAACACAAGGAAGGCAGTGCTCCACGTGACTCCATCCTTAACCTACAAATGGAGAACAGGAAGGATTTTATAGATAGATAGATAAATAGATAGATAGACCCTTTCTTTATTATTTTTTACTAGAGGTTTTACTGTCTTACAAGCTATTAAATGCAGGGGCCTTCCCAGTAGTGCAGGCACTATCAGTTAAGTAAGGGAAGGGCATCTGTTCAGGACCAAGTCTTTCTTAAGACGTCTAGCATCGGAAGAAAGGTGGTGAAGACAAGAATGGTCTTGGAATTGTCTTGGGACAAACACAGAGGAAGGATCCCTACTGGCTGAAGACTGGAAATGAAGAAAAGGGATAACTTTTCTATTACACCTAGAGAGTTTACATTTAGGATTGGGCCTGCACCCAGTGGCAGTTGCCGCTACCCTAAAAATAAATAAATTGCCAGGCAGGCTGGATGGACCAATTTGGTGTTTATCTGCCGTCATTCACTATGTTAACCCCTTGACCCCCCTTGGATTGGGTAATTGAACGTGCACCCTACCCTTCCGACGTTTTAGGAGAATTTTGCGTAGTAACAGCTGCATGGCCTGTGACAACGGATGCGCTGCTGGTTTCTTGCTAGGGCTGCCACCTGGCTCCAGATTTTCAGGACAGGTTGATCCAGTCCTGCTTTTACCCCCATTGCATGCAGGGATTTGTAGTCTTTCTTTTCTAAGGACCTGCAATAGGGAAGTCTGCACTACAATTACCTGTGTGCAATGGGGTGAAAGCAGGACTAGAGCAACCTGTCCTGAAAATCCGGAGCCAGTTGGTAACCTTACTTCTTAAACTGTTGGGTGGGGGGGGGGGGGGGGGGAGCTGCCCCCTGGCTCTGCTCCCCTTCATAATTTAAGTCGTGGCAGTGCTTGTGATTGGCTTCCTGGCAATTATCCGTGGCTCTGCCATCTTTCAGTTGTTAGCTGCAACTTAGGCATTACAATATTTTAAAAGTCCTGCACAGTAGCAGTTAAAGTTAAGGAAAAACGTAGCTTAGCAGCTTTAGAATTTCATGGTGTATTTGTTTTGTTTCGTTTCTAGGGAAAGATTGCAAAATCCCAAATCTCCTTGTGCTAATCTGGCAAAACCTGTCAATGAAGAAAGCCTCTGTCCTGAGTCCCTTGGAAAAAGGTGACGGTGAGATCTTGCATCAATCTCTCTCTTTACATTCTGATTACATCCCTTTCTGCTAAATTATTATTATACCTGCATGATGGCATTAAGTTATGCCTAAACTGATGGAGCAGATTATATATCTGAAGTACTGTGCTTCTTCTGTGTGGTTATCACATTTCTTTTTATTTCTCATTAGTACCTAGTACTGTCATTTAAAAATCAACCTCTGACTCTGACATTTTCCTGGTTCAAGTTTGCATCAAACTGTTCCGAACATCCCTAATCAAGCACTGTAAGATTTTTTTCCAGTAATCGTTAACCCTAGCTTGGACAGAGGTCAAATAATTATAACTGAAAGCACTGTACTCAGGCAAACCATGAGAGGCAGTAAGGAGAATCAGGAGCTCCGAACTGAATACCCCTCCCCCCATCCCGCCAATCTTCCAAAAATAAGCTTTTAAAGCATGAAGGGCAGACATGTAAATTCTGGGAGACCCTTAATTCATGACAGCTATTGCTGCGGTTAATCTCGAGCAATGCAACAAGTATCTGTGATTACCACATCAACCTTCCCCTTCCGAGCCGCACACAAAGATGCGTGCGCGCTTAAAGGCAGAGACGGCGGGCAACGTTCCAAAAATAGAAGAGCGAGCGCAACGAAAAGGGGGAGGGGGAGGCAGCGCACTGAATGAATTTAAGGGGGAGCAAAATCAAATCATCTCGCCCACTTATTGACGTGAAATAAACAGAGGCTAAAGGTCGGCAGGGAAAGACCGCATGGCTTTCGGTAAAGCAATGCTGGTCGGTGCAGTGTGTGTGTGGCTCTCAACTCAAGGGGGAAGTAGATAAGAGAGGATAAACCCTCCTACCCCCTCCTTGGCACGAGCCTTTGCAATGGCTATACTTGCCCTGCAAAGAAAATAGTCTCAGGAATGAATGCTCCATCTGTTTTGTAACCACCGAGATCAAAGAATGGGAAGTATAAATGCGAAATCCCCCTGTTTTCCAGAGCTCTCTGTTTACACATTTTCGCTAATCAAAAAGAAAAGTTAAAAGAAGATGCAGATGAATGAAATACTCCCAGTGCTCTCTTAATGACTTCCAAGTCCTCCATGTTCCCCATAAAGAGGTTTTAAAAGGATCATCAGCTCTTGCATGCAATGGTGTTACTTTATCAGCAACAATAGCTCTTTTCATGTAGCGCGAGCCTCGCAGCAGCAGCTGAGTCTGCGTGGCCATCCAGCCGCTCGGGCTCGCTCTTCGGGACAGGAACCGCGGCGTCTTCTTCAGGGGAGCTGCTGGCAATACACTTCGGAGCAGCCATTGCTTTATGACATCCCAGAAGCTCCAAGACATACCATCGATCCCATCTTCTAGGGAAGACGATAGTGCCTTTCAGGTTGCATGAACAATGCAACAAGTATCTGTGATTACCACATCAACCTTCCCCTTCCGAGCCGCACACAAAGATGCGTGCGCGCTTAAAGGCAGAGACGGCGGGCAACGTTCCAAAAATAGAAGAGCGAGCGCAACGAAAAGGGGGAGGGGGAGGCAGCAACAAGTACGGGGGGGAGGGGGAGGCAGCGCACTGAATGAATTTAAGGGGGAGCAAAATCAAATCATCTCGCCCACTCTGCCACAGCCTTATTGACATGAAATAAACAGAGGCTAAAGGTCGGCAGGGAAAGACCGCATGGCTTTCGGTAAGCAATGCTGGACGGTGCAGTGTGTGTGTGGCTCTCAACTCAAGGGGGAAGTAGATAAGAGAGGATTAAACCCTCCTACCCCTCCTTGGCACGAACCTTTACAATCGCTATACTTGCCCTACAAAGAAAATAGTCTCAGGAATGAATGCTCCATCTGTTTTGTAACCACCGAGGTCAAAGTATGGGAAGTATAAATGTGAAATCCCCCTGTTTTCCAGAGCTCTCTGTTTACACATTTTCGCTAATCCGGGAGCGATCTCCTACGCTCCTGACGTCGGGGGACAAAAAACAAAATGGCGCCGGCGCTACCTTTGCCCCCCAGGGCAAAGGTAGCACCGGCGCCATTTCTACAACGCACCGCAGGCCCGAGAGTAAAAGAACACACCGGGACCCCCGCTCTGGACCCCAGGTAATTTAAGGCATTTTGGGGGGGTTCGGGAGGGTGGGGGATTTATTTTAAAGGGTCGGGGTGGGTTTTAGGGATGTTTTAGTGTGCCGGTTTTCCCGCCCTCCCCCGATTTACGATTTACACGATATTTTAAATAACAAAACCGCAATGATAAGATTCCCTCCCCCCCCAGCCGAAATCGATCGTTAAGACGATCGATCACACGATTCACATCTCTAGGGGCATTCTAGGGCTGCTCTGGGGTGGAGTTAAGTTAGCCAGCTAAGTTATCCGGCTAACTCAAATATTCAGATTTAGCCAGATAACTTACAGTGCATTCAGAAAGTATTCAGACCCCTTCACTTTTTCCCTCCTCAGCCTACACACAATACCCCATAATGAAAAGCGAAATCAGGTTTGTAGAAACTTGCGCAAATTAATTTTTAAAAAACAAACTGAAATATCACATTTACATAAGTATTCAGACCTTTACTCAGTACTTTGTTGAGGCTCCTTTTGTAATGATTTCAGCCTCAAGTCTTCTCGGGTATGACGCTACAATCTTGGTACACCTGGATTTGGGGATTTTCTCCCGTTCTTCTCAACAGATCCTCTCAAGCTCTGTCACATTGGATAGGAAGCATAGATGCACGGCTATTTTCAGGTCTCTCCAGAGATGTTCGATCGGGTTCATGTCCGGGCTCTGGCTGGACAACTCAAGGACATTCACAGACTTGCGCCGAAGCCACTCATGCGTTGTCTTGGCTGTGTGCTAAGGGTTCTTGTCCTACGGAAGGTGAATCGTCACCCTGGTATGAGGTCCAGTGCACTTTGGAGCAGGTTTTCATCAAGAATCTCTCTCTATGTGCTCCGTTCATTTTTCCCTCGGTCCTGACTAGTCTCCCATTTCCTGCAGCTGACAAACATCCCCATAGCATGATGCTGCCACCACCATGCTTCATGATAGGGATGTTATTTGCTAGGTGATGAGCTGTGCCTGGCTTAGTCCAGACATGACGCTTGGCATTCAGGCCGAAGAGTTCAGTCTTGGTTTCATCAGACCAGAGAATCTTGTTTCTCATTCTCTGAAAGTCCTTTATGTGCCTTTTGGGCTGTTGCGTGCCTTTTACTGAGGAGTGGCTTCCATTTGACCACTGTACCATAAAGGCCTGATTGTTGAAGTGCTGCAAAGATGGTTGTCCTTTCTGAAGGTTCTCCTATCTCCACAGCAGAACTCTTGAGCTCTATCAGAGTGACCATCGGGTTCTTGGTCACATCCCTGACCAAGGCCCTTCTCCCCCAATTGCTCAGTTTGGGAGGGTAGTCATATGTAGGAATTCCTCAGGATAAAGCTCTTGCCTCACTGACAAACATCCTTTACGCTCATAGGGGTGACCTGAGAATTCCTATTGACTACATCATTGGATTCGTGACCTTAGCCTTGAGCAAAAATGATTTTGCTTTCAATGGGAAGTATTTTTTACAGATACGTGGTACAGCGATGAGTGCAGCGATGGCACCTGACATTGCTAACATTTATGTGGCTGCCTTTGAAAGAAAACATTTAATTACGCATAGATGGACTGACTGCATGAAATGATGGAAACGATACATTATTGATGTCTTTGTTCTGTGGCAAGGATCAGTAGCATCGTTGATGGAATTCCATACTCCATGTGCAAGAAACCCATGTGTAAATCAGAGGCACGGTGGTCCAAGTGACCTGTTCCAGCAGTGGGTCCCCATAGACCGAGGATATTATAAGTGGAGGGGATTTCTGAACAGTGTTCTCTCAACCTAGCTTGATGGTCGCTCTACCTGGGTAACATCAAGCTAGGTTGAGAGAACATTGCACAAATCTCAACTTTGAGTGAGTTTCCTCACTCTCTAGGTCATCAAATCTTCACATGAGAGCACTGTTCTGTTCGTACGTCTCACTTTGAATGTCAAAGTGGCCCCTAACCCCCTACACTAATACCTAAACATCACCACGAGTTACTAGGTGGGCCTACCATAGGGATACAAATACCTACCTCTGGGAACAACATTATGGCCAGGTGTGCTCTCTCTCTCTCTCTCTCTCTCTCTCTCTCTCTCTCTCTCTCTCTCTCTCTCTCTCTCTCATATGTGATTTGAAGATGATCATATATCACATCCATTATGGGAAAAGTGTACCCCCATAGATACAGATGTTTCCTGTAAATCATTTTTCAGGATATTCATCATCAGTTGTCCATGTGGATTATATTACATTGAGATGACAAAATGGATGGTGAGAACTTACTGAATAGAGCATAAAAGTTGTTTGAACACAAAAAAGATGAAGGCATCGATTGTAGAACAAAGCCATACTGCTATGGACATACAATGAGCTGTGTCGGAAATCACACCAGCACATTGGAGAGAAGGGAATAGGGTGCTTAATTTGCACTCTGTTGCCCCTTTGGACTTGAACAAAGAAATTGAGTGGACTGTGTTTGCTGACTGAATGGGTTGCCTGATGTCATCAATGCGGTAATGTTTATGTAAGTAAATGTTCCTATAAGAGTGGGAATTAGGTTAGGACCGGTCACCTAAGACGGCTGCTTGATGAAAGACTAGCTGTGTCAGTGCCTGGTCATCATTCTTCTAATGCGGGGACTTTTCACTTAAAAGTGATTTTATATGTTCAGTCGACTGAAGCTGTTTATTGTGGAAATCTCTGGATATGTATCACTGCCCATCTGTTATAAACATGTTTGTTTTATTTTTTAGAGCATGAGTTGGTGTTTCTAATTGATATTCAGCCCCTGAAGAGGTGACCTCGAAAAATGGCGCCATGTCAGACCAACAGATTAAATTATGATTAAGCACTGCAAGGAACTCAAGTACACAGGTAGTATTCATTTCTTTTTTATGATTAACAAAATATATACAAAGAGAAAAAGAGCAAGTTTTGGAACCAATGATTATATATGATCAATAAAGCAGTAAAAACATCAGATTGACAAAGTAACTGCTCAGTATTATGAGGATCTTGTTATATTAATGAAACGTCTTTCGTCTCAGAATTGAAAATTCAAAACTTGTTATCCAAGTGTTTTTCTTGTGAATTATTGATTGATACACTTTGGGATGGACATTTTTTTGTATGATTGGTTCCAAACCTCTTCCATTTTAGAATGATGACGGCCACTGTTCTTCGGAATCTTCAGTGCAGCAGCAATTTTTTTGAACCCTTCAGATCTGTGCCTCGAAATAATCCTGTCCTGGAGGCCTTCAGACCATTCCTTCGACTGCATGGCTTTGGTTTTGCTCTGACATGCACTGTCCACTGTGGGACCTTATATAGACAAGTGTGTGCCTTTCCAAATCCTGTCCAATCAACTGAATTTACCACAAGTGGAGTCCAGTCAAGTTGGAGAAACATCTCAAGGATGATCAATGGAAGCAGGATGCACCTGAGCTCAACTTTGAGAGTCATAGCAAAGGGTCTGAATACTTAGGTAAATGTGATAGTTCAGTTTTTTGAGATTTTTAAAATTAATTTGCACAAATTTCTACAAACCTGATTTATTTTGTCAATATGGGATATTGTGTGTAGATTGAGGAGGGGAAAAAAATGCATATTATCCATTTTGGAATAAGGCTGTAACGTAACAAAATGTGGAAAAGTGAAGGGGTCTGAATACTTTCTGAATGCACTGCATCTGGTTAACCCTGGTCATGCCATAGGAGTAGTCGAAAAGTTAGCCGGATAAACTTTAGCCGACTAAGTTTAAGATAGTTGGATATATTCAGCGATGTGCCTGCACCAGATAAGTTTATCTGGCTAACTTTGCAATCCAGCCAGTGACTGAACATTACTCCCTAATACTCAGAGTCCGTGGGGGGGTCTCTGATGTAGAAACGGGCAGGACGGAACTTCAGCCACTCCCGCCCCGCTGCTGCTTACGGCTGTAGAAACAAAATGTTGCCAGCTTCAGAATTAGCCAGCGCAATTTTTTAAGTGGGAGTCAGCAGGGCAGGAGCAACAGGGGATGACTCCTACCACGTTGTATATTGGAGACCTTCACTGAAGGGGTAAGCACGGCACAGAGTTGGGTGGGAAAGCGGGAAGGGCGAAATCTCAGGACTGTTAAGGGTTTTTTTTTTTTTCCATTGGCATTCTCAAACAAAAGTCAATGGTTTATTTTGTCATTAAATAAAATAAAGCAAATAAAGTGGTGTCTTTATTTGCCTTGTGTTATAGACAGGCTCAAGCGTGTTTGGTGTCTTTTTGTGATTAAATAAAACCCAAACAAAATCCAAGTATTTCATTGCATTTAATCCATCCCCCTGAGCACTGAGCAGTAGTACAACAGCAACTGGAAAAGAATGGCGGGCAGAGTAAGATTCTGCAGGCTGACAGGAAATCAATGGCATATTCATGGAATTGTCCAACAGATAAAGTGAGGGACTAGGAATATGAACTGCTGGGACAGGGCATCCCAAACCTGTTCTTGTGACTCCACACCCATAATGAATATACATGAGACACATTTACATGTATTGGGTCTCCAATATATGCATATTTATCTCCTGCTGAAACCCAACTGGCTGAGGGCTCACCAGGACAGGTTTGAGATGCCCTGTCCTAAATAAAGTTGTCATGAGGGACAGTCCAAGTCGCTTGAGGTTTTACCTCACTGTAATCCTGCTTTCCTTAGAAGAAGGGCAATGGGGTAAAGCCAAAACCGATTCCATCCATCCCACAGCTGGCCAGCTTATCCTAGGCTCTAATACCAGTGGTTCTGCATCCATCCCACAGCTGGCAGCTTATCCTAGGCTCTAATACCAGTGGTTCTGCATCCATCCCACAGCTGGCAGCTTATCCTAGGCTCTAATACCAGTGGTTCTGCATCCATCCCACAGCTGGCAGCTTACCCTAGGCTCTAATACCAGTGGTTCTGCATCCATCCCACAGCTGGCCAGCTTACCCTAGGCTCTAATACCAGTGGTTCTGCATCCATCCCACAGCTGGCAGCTTATCCTAGGCTCTAATACCAGTGGTTCTGCATCCATCCCACAGCTGGCAGCTTACCCTAGGCTCTAATACCAGTGGTTCTGCATCCATCCCACAGCTGGCCAGCTTACCCTAGGCTCTAATACCAGTGGTTCTGCATCCATCCCACAGCTGGCCAGCTTACCCTAGGCTCTAATACCAGTGGTTCTGCATCCATCCCACAGCTGGCAGCTTATCCTAGGCTCTAATACCAGTGGTTCTGCATCCATCCCACAGCTGGCAGCTTACCCTAGGCTCTAATACCAGTGGTTCTGCATCCATCCCACAGCTGGCAGCTTATCCTAGGCTCTAATACCAGTGGTTCTGCATCCATCCCACAGCTGGCAGCTTACCCTAGGCTCTAATACCAGTGGTTCTGCATCCATCCCACAGCTGGCAGCTTACCCTAGGCTCTAATACCAGTGAATCTGCATCCATCCCACAGCTGGCCAGCTTACCCTAGGCTCTAATACCAGTGGTTCTGCATCCATCCCACAGCTGGCCAGCTTATCCTAGGATCTAATACCAGTGGTTCTGCATCCATCCCACAGCTGGCAGCTTATCCTAGGATCTAATACCAGTGGTTCTGCATCCATCCCACAGCTGGCAGCTTATCCTAGGATCTAATACCAGTGGTTCTGCATCCATCCCACAGCTGGCCAGCTTATCCTAGGATCTAATACCAGTGGTTCTGCATCCATCCCACAGCTGGCAGCTTATCCTAGGCTCTAATACCAGTGGTTCTGCATCCATCCCACAGCTGGCAGCTTATCCTAGGATCTAATACCAGTGGTTCTGCATCCATCCCACAGCTGGCAGCTTATCCTAGGCTCTAATACCAGTGGTTCTGCATCCATCCCACAGCTGGCAGCTTATCCTAGGATCTAATACCAGTGGTTCTGCATCCATCCCACAGCTGGCAGCTTATCCTAGGATCTAATACCAGTGGTTCTGCATCCATCCCACAGCTGGCAGCTTATCCTAGGATCTAATACCAGTGGTTCTGCATCCATCCCACAGCTGGCAGCTTATCCTAGGATCTAATACCAGTGGTTCTGCATCCATCCCACAGCTGGCAGCTTATCCTAGGATCTAATACCAGTGGTTCTGCATCCATCCCACAGCTGGCAGCTTATCCTAGGATCTAATACCAGTGGTTCTGCATCCATCCCACAGCTGGCAGCTTATCCTAGGCTCTAATACCAGTGGTTCTGCATCCATCCCACAGCTGGCAGCTTATCCTAGGATCTAATACCAGTGGTTCTGCATCCATCCCACAGCTGGCAGCTTATCCTAGGATCTAATACCAGTGGTTCTGCATCCATCCCACAGCTGGCAGCTTATCCTAGGATCTAATACCAGTGGTTCTGCATCCATCCCACAGCTGGCAGCTTATCCTAGGATCTAATACCAGTGGTTCTGCATGCTGTCTTCATCTTGGGTTACCTACATCCCTATAATCAGGACCCCCCCCTGTCTCCCCTGACTCCCATGGCTCCAGGAAGGGCTGACAAATCCGGGCCTTCCTACAGAATTCCCCAATGCCCGTGGAACTGCCGCATGAGAGCAGGCTCAGAGCTTTGGCTGTGGGAGCCTCGCACTCAGCATGATCCTGGCTTGCTTGTGGCACAGCAGCAATGCGGCAGATCCCGTCCCCTTCCCTATCCTCTATCCCTCTCCTAACCTCTTCTGAGATCTTCTCTCTCCCCATCCCCGGATCCCTTCCCCTCCCGCCTCTTCATCACCAATCACTAAAGAACTAAATAAGAACATAAGAAAATGCCATACTGGGTCAGACCAAGGGTCCATCAAGCCCAGCATCCTGTTTCCAACAGTGGCCAATCCAGGCCATAAGAACCTGGCAAGTACCCAAAAACTAAGTCTATTCCATGTAACCATTGCTAATGGCAGTGGCTATTCTCTAAGTGAACTTAATAGCAGGTAATGGACTGGATCCAGAAATGCCAGAAAATGCCAGAAATGCCAGAAAATGTCTTTATTTTTATAAAGCAAGAAAAAAAATCTTACATTTTAATATGCAAATAAGACACCTATTTGCTACAGAATCTTGAAAAATCTGTCACAGGAAACCGAGAGGGCCCTGCCTATAATTATGTAATCTAGGGAAAGCGCTGCTGCCAGACCATAGCCTTTCAGAAGCTGAAATGTTGTTTGATTTTATGTTTACATCTTTTATATTGTGCATTTGTTCCTATTGTATACCACTAAGCGCTAGGCTTAGATATGGAACTGTATTCTGTAAACATGGGAAATAAATTATTAACCCAATGTACCTGGTCCTCTACTCCGACAGCTACAAATCTGTTCTCTTTATGCTAAAATTGAGAATTACATTGGGGTCCTTCAGGAAAAAGAACATTTTATAAGCACAAACTGTGGATGAGTGCTCAGCAGCAGTGGTGGGCACACCAGTCCTTGAGAGCCCCCAATCAGTCGTGTTTTCAGGATATCCCTAAAGAAAATGCATGAGATAGATTTGCATAAACTTGAGGCATTGTGCATGCAAATCTGCCTCATGCATATTCATTGTGGATATCATGAAAGCCTGGCTGGCTGGGCGGGTAACTCGAGGACTGGCTTGAGAAACACTGATCTGAAAGATAGGATCATGGTGAAAGAGTTTCTCCCAAAATTACAATCACATCATTTTTCTCATTATTATTTGCTTGACTTGATTGACCACCACTCAGTTTATAAATTAACAATGAAAAGAAAACATTAAGTAGATGCAATAAAAATAAAACTAATGTAACATTTAAAAACAATTGAATTTCTAAAACAATAAATAAATGCAATAATAAAAATAACATTAAAATCAAATCAAATAAAAATATAATGATATGAAAAATCAAACAAGATAAAATGGAAGAAAAAAGAAGCCATCAGATACCTTCTAAGCTAGACTACACAAGCTTCATATACTTGAGAAAATCTCCATGCTTTCAAAGCTTAGAGAATTTCAGGTGATTTTTCTCTTTCCTCCTTGTTAGTGGAACCCAATTCCATAATGCAGATGCAACATAGCTAAAAGCTGTTTGCTGGGTGTGCTCAAGTCTAATTTTAACTGAAGAGGGAACAACCAGAAGTTCCTGTTGAGTAGGTGCACAACTGGCTGGCAGGGAATTAAAAGATTAACAAGATACAAAAGGAGTTCATTAGATAAGACCTTAAAGATCAAACAGAAGAGCGTGAACTTAATTCTACAGCTGATGGGAAGCCAGTGCACTTTAATCATGAGAGGAGTAATGGAATCATATCAAGATATAAAAAAGTCATAAAGTTTCCTATCTACTGTAATTAGAAGTTTAAAATAACTATATAGCAAAATTCTTATGGTCAAAAACACAATAAATGAATCTATTATTTACAAGAAATCCCTGGGAGTCAGAAAGGATTTTTTTTTCAATTATTCTTTTTTATTTGAATACTGTCGAAGAGTAATTTGTAATATTATGAAACAGCATTGACCAATTAAGTATATTGCCACATAGTTGAAGAAATAAGCACTCATTGCTCCCATATTCCTGGAAGCTGAAAAGTCGGTCGATAAAAGCAATGCCCAGGCAGGGTGGAGCAAAGCCAGCCTGAAATGTGAAGGAATCCTGGAGAAATATTGCAATTCTCCTTCAACTATTAGGACATTTTTCCTCAATTACATAAGGCACCTGGGCCAAAAGAAGCTACTCTCGCCTTCGCTCTCCTCCTCCTTTTACTGGAGATTAGAAGCCATGGAGACTTCTCCATGCTGGTTGTTGTTGCATTGGAAGGTGGTAATTCTGGTTGATACTCATCTTCATCTTCTTTCAGTCCATCTCACCATCTGAGTGAATTTCAAGTGCTATAACTTGTTTGTTGATCCTTATTTCTTCATATTCAAGTGAACTAACTTGGCACCACCATACCATGCTCAGCTATGGACATGCACATCACCTAAACTGTGAATAACATCAAGTTTTGGGGGGTAATCTAAATCTTGCATTTCCACAAGGGAACATTCAACACAGGATCTAGGTCCACTGGCTTAGGCCACAAAAAAAAGCCAATGCACAGACTGTATCTTAACAATATTATCCAGGTGGACTGACCTGATGGCTCAGTAGTGGTAATGTCCTTTGCGCGGGAGCTGGGTTTGATTCCAGGGTGAGAGAAAATCCCAGTGATCATACTACAGTGATATCTAGTGGCCGGAATTAGAGTCAACGCTAGCTGGATTCGGTAGGAGCTACGATTTGTGGCCTCCTGGCCGAGGACTTTCATTGCAATGGCTGTGCAGACATGGGAGAGATATAAAATTGGAGAAACCCCAACCAGGTAGTTAAGTATGAAGGCTCATGGTTCTGTAGTCCAACAGAGGCCAGTTCTGTTGAGTCAGAAACCCAAAAGGCGCAGGAAGAAACTGCTTGGCCAAAGAAAAATACCCCAATATAACCAGAGTATTTATCTTAGGCTGAAGAAGTCTACGGTGTGGATGTTATATAAAAAGAGTCCATATAAAAATAAAGCAGGTAATTTTTAAAATGAGTACATGCACACACAAGTAGTCCGTACTCACATAATCACTATTTTATAAAAGTCTAAAGTACGTGCACACATTACGTTTCATGTGCACATAAAAAAGGGGGGTGGTTTGGGGATATTCGAGGCAGGACCACCAGTTACGCATGTAAGGTGCTATATTTAATAGGGATGTGCATTGGGTGCCCACTTGTTTGCACTTTCGGGTTCGTGTGGCCGTGGGAAAATCTCGTTTTCATGCGGATCGGCATTTTTTTTTTTAGTAAAAAAAATAACAAAAATAAACTTTTTTTGTTAGTGCGCGCTAACCCGAAAAACGATTTTCATGAAAATTTAGGGAGAAAAGTGTTTGTTTCTCGTTTTAACTGATGTATAACGAATTAAGAAATATCGTACAATATTTCAAGTCGTTGTAAAAACGATTCGCATCCCTAATTTTTAAGAGATTTACTCACGTACATTTGGCAGTGTACACACGTAATTGTACACCCGATAATTATCTTGGGTAACTGATCTCAGCATTTTTTATTGTGTGGGAGGTGTGGGTGAAGTGGGGAGAATTCAGGCTGAAGAGCCAGGAGGGTCTCGCTGACCTGGAGAAGGACAGGGCGAACCGATGGAGCAACTGGTAAACTAGTTCATTTCGTTGTAAAATATGCCGACTTACAGCCAGTCCTACTTTATTTTTGTGCATAAAATGTACGCACTTATATTTTTAAACTAGATAGGAAAAGTATGCGCTTTCAACGCATTGCAAGTATTCGCCCATAAGCATGCATCCGTGCATGTGTTCCAGGGGAAAGATCCAGGTATTTATAGCACATGCTATACTCCCATTAGCGCGCCCTAACAAAAAAACGTTTATTTTTGTTATTTTTTGTTAGGGCACGCTAACGGGAGCTAGTGCGTGCTAACTCCCGTTAGAGCGCACTAAGCCGAAAAACAATTTTTTACTAAAAAAAAAAAAATGCCGATCCATGGGAAAACGAGATTTTCCTCCACGGCCACACGAACCCGAAAGCGCAAACGATCAGGCACTCGATGCACATCCCTAGCATATGCTTACATGATATACATATTTATAAAATACTGTAGTAGATCTACGCATGGCCATGTACACAAGAATATGCTGCTGTGCATAGCTGTTTGAAAGTTATCCTCAAAACGTAAATAACAAAACTTAGTTTTATGCTTGTTATATAACATCTTCCAAAGCATCTCCAGTGGCCTCAAATCACATTTTGTTCTCTTTTTTCCACAGATGAATTAATTTAGAGTAAGTCCTGTTGTCTGTAGAGCATTGAAAGTACAAATAATAAACAAGTAATTAACAGATCTTTTTTTCTACTCATTTCTAGACATTTACCTAACTAGTTTACAGAAACTGTAATTTTAAAAGTCCACTGTATGGGAATTATATATTAGATATGCTCAACATTACAAAATGCTATAGGGAAATTACACTAAAATAATTTTTTTGCGTGGTATTGAAGATATTTGAATTGAAATGCAGCCACAGACCCTTGATACAGCCAATTGTTATTTTATCACAGTAACATTGGAGAGGATGACAGATAAAGGCAAAATTGGCCAATCAAGTTTACCCAGTTCAGATTCCTCAACTTTGGTAGCTGCACATATAAATTCTCATATGCAACCCAGCACCAACTGCCCCCTTCCCCCATGACTTCTACCTGATCTTAACCGGAGATTGCCATGCATTGTTGATATACATTCCCCCTTCCCTCCAGCTAATCCATCCTCTCTCACACCCACTTTCTATCTCCCCTTACCACCCACCTCCGCCTTCCAGGGATGACCCAGCACTCTTCCCTTTCTTCTCCGACCCCCAGAAATGTCATCTCACCATTGCCCCCTATAAATCACTCACAGCTCCCTAACTTGTGATCCAGGTTGTCTGTGTCTCCTTACTTCTCCCCAGTTCTACACTCAGCTGCATCCTGGGATCACAGAGAGCTGCCGGTTGAGTTGTGCTCCAGCCCTTCCCCTTCTGTTTCTCCCCACATGCTGCCTGTTGGCATGGGAGGAAAGGAAGCGAGGCTGGCATGGATATATCAGAGCAGAAAATTACTCTGCCCCTTTCGCCAGCCCCTCCTGTCCTGTTTCTCCTCACATGCTGTCTGCAGTTTCTGCTCCAACCTCACCCTCACCACTCCTGTGGGGTTAGGAGGCGATGGGGTGAGGCCGGAGCAGGCACTGCAGACCAGAAAGCAATTGCTCTGCTTCCTTCCCCAGCCCCTCCCCTTCTGTTCCCTGTGTATTGCCTGAAGGGGAGGGGCTGGAGCAGTAACAGGAGGCCCCTGCATGGAGCTTGCTAGTGTTTCCCTGCCCCTAGACTTAGCAAATTCCTGAAGTCTCAGCATGCAATCCGGAGAGCTCCCAGGTCTGCAAGTATTGTCCAGCAAAGCAAGGGGAACAGAGGAAGTTGGATGTTCAGGCAACAGCCTTTTTAGCTTTAGTAGTTTAGATTATTACAAAGCTTGGATGTAAAACATTAGGGCCGGATTTTAAAAGCTCTGCGTAAATCCAGTGGATTTACATGCATAGAGGGAGTTACGCGCGCCAGGCCTATTTTATAAAGGCCCGGCGATGCACGTAAAGCCCCGGGACGCGTCTAAGTCCAGGGGCTTTAAAAAAGGGGCGGACCGGAGGTGGGGAAGAGGGCGGGGCCAGAGGCCATTTGCCGCTGTGTCGGAGGATCGCGTGCCGGGAGGCTGCCGGCGCACGCAACTTACACCTGCCCGGAGGCAGGTGCAAAAGGAAAGATAGAGGTCGGGGGGAGGGGGTTAGAATAAGGCTAGGGGGTGGAAAGGTTAGGGGAAGGGGTGGGAAGGTTAGATTAGGGGGGGAAGGGAAGTTCCCTCCCAGGCCGCTCCGATTTCGCTGCCCAGCACGCACACATGTACGCCCGCACGTACCTTTGAAAATCTACCTCTTCGTGTATATGTGGGGGAGGGGGGTTGGATGTAGGATTAAGTATGGGATCCTGTATGATCATCCAGTCAAGAGGGTAGAAAACTAGGGAGGAAGAAAACAGAAACTGGCAGGATAAGGAGTGATATCCTGCAGGCTGGCAGCTGGGATATATCCTTGCAGTGTAGACAGGAATAACAAGGAAGGCTTTTTATGCCACTGTCTACTATAAAGCAATGTAATATAATTTAGGGATTTTTACCCAGAAACCAGTCTATGTCCAAATGCAACAAGGTTTAGATGTCACAGTCGAAAAAAAAAATAACTAAGAGTGGTAGGGGTGTGTGCATTTCTTTTTAGATGAAAGAAAGAGCAAAACAAAACACTCCCCTTTTGCTTAAAAATGAAATTTAAAAAGACCCCCCCCCCCCCACACACACACACACACACAACTCAGGGGTTTATTTCATCAATGCAAAACGGAAGACATAAATTCCACCGCCACTGCTGCCTTCCCTGAGCGCCCCCCCAGTCCATACTTACCCCTTCCGTGGCGGTCTCTGACACGGTGATCCGCAGTCGCTCCTGCCCCACTGGCCCCCGTTCAGAAATTGTTGTACTGCTGGCACTTGCACGATGCTTCTGACACTTTGGGCTCCCTCTGGCCAAGGGTCGTCTGGTCTCTTTTGTGAAGTTGTCTTTTTATCATTTTTAATATTGTTCTTCATGTTTATGTTTCTTTGTGGTGTATGTTGTACTTTTTTATATTTTAGACACCATTCTGGGAATGTGCTGTATAACCTGGATAAATAAATACTATTGGCTTGCCGTAGCCGGAACATTTTAAGTAAGAGTTTGTAATCTATAATCCTCCTTATTCACGCTTGTTGTAAAGGTTTGTTTAACATTTCTAGCCGTGATAATAAGTACAATAGAGAATAACTGAAGTGTGCTGTCAGTGAAAGCCTATGACTATATTTTGCTTCTTTTATAGTGATTTTATCATCATTTTCTTGCTAAAACTAAGCATTCCATAACAAGGTTTGTGACGATTAATCATAAGCAGACATGTAGCCACAGCTGCTTAGCTATTTCTTGTCTAAACCTAGCCATGAATAACTTAAGCAACCAATAGAAGTAGAATAATAAATACAGAGACCAAACATAGGCAGAAATCCAAGGCTACCATTGCTGTTCTTCTTAAACCTGATGTCTTTCAACAGTGCCGGTCCCTGCCATTTTTACTGCTGTAGAATAAAAACAAAAAAACAAACAAAAAAAAAAAAATCCCATGCTGTCCGGCTGGTAACCTTAGCCAGCTCAGAGCACCTGCCCATCCTCAGCGAGTACTTCGCAGGCAGAAAAGTACAGCAAGCTTGGACTGGTTCGAGGCTTAACCTCCCCGCCTCTCTCCTCCGGCCTCCCCTTGCTATTTCGCACCAGGCGCACACCCAGTTTGCAGCCCAAACTGTGAACCTCACCCCCTTCTCAGGCAGGAAGCCCCCAGGTCCCCAGCACAGCAGCCAAGAGCAGCAGCTGAAGAGGGGCACAAACGCAACTTTGAGAAGTTTGTCCTCACACACTGAGCTGGGATTTGCTTGAAACAAGATCCCCACACACACACACACACACTCATAGAGTCAATAGTCCCTAACGAGCTGATACAGTACAGTGCGCTCCGGCGGAACGTGCTGTTAACCCGCGTATGGACACGCGCTTTCGATGCGCTAGCTTTACCCCTTATTCAGTAAGGGGTAATAGCGTATCGAAAACGTGCATCCAACCCCCTCCCCCTCTCCCCCGAAACTAATAGGCCCACAACATGCAAATGCATGTTGTGGGCGCTATTAGGTATTCCCGCGCGATACAGAAAGTAAAATGTGCAGCCAAGCCTCACATTTTACTTTCAGAAATTAGCGCCTACCGGCACCGGGAAAATGCACAGAAAAGCAGTTTTTACTGCTTTTCTGTGCACCCTCCGACTTAATATCATGGCAATATTAGGTCGGAAGTCCCAAAAGTTAAAAATAATTTTAAATAATAAAAAAAAAATTTTAAATCGACCCAAGGCTCGCGGGTTGAAAACCAGATGCTCAATTTTGCCAGCGTCCGGTTTCCGAGCCCGTGGCTGTCAGCGGGCTCGAGAACCGACGCCGGCAAAATTGAGCGTCGGCTGTCAAACTCGCTGACAGCCGCCGCTCCTGTCCGAAAAGAGGTGCTAGGGACGCACTAGTGTCCCTAGCGCCTCTTTTTACCGCGGGTCCTATTTTGAATATTTTTTTTTTAGTGAATCGCATGCACAGGAGAGTGGCCTGCGCGCGCCCTGGGAGAGCGAGCACTCGCCCGCTCTCCTGCGAATTTTACTGTATCGGCCTGTAAAAGAGGTGCATTTTATGTTTTAAAAACAAAGACGCTGCTTCGGACCTCCATGAATCTGAACTGAAAGTGCATTCTTCGTTTCGTCCCGTCTGCCTGCCTCCTTCATAAATATCCCTGCTTTCAGGGACTGAAGGATTCAGCGGGAGCAGAGCTTATTCCAGCTCACTTTTGTGACTATAAACTTTTTATAATACAAACAGACAGAGACAAAGAATGCCCCGGAAGTCTGTAATAAAACAGACTCCTTTCTAATTCTTTGAAAGGAGAAAAAAAAAAATAAAAGTTACAAGGATCTAAAGACTGGTTGATGTCTCCATTTGTTTAAAAATAAATAGCAAATTGGCAACGTATTTATGTATGAAGAAAGTTGGGCAGAATTAGGAGCTTTCAGGCGCAAAGGACACATGATTGCCTCCAGCTTTGAAGTAAGGCTTTTTACTATGTCAGTCCTGTATAAAGATCATTCCATGCTGTCTGCTTTTTTTTTTTTTTTGCTTTTTAATGGAATTTGCATGACAGATGCTCTTTGTCAAAGCACTAATATCAACTATATATAGGTTAAACAGCAAAATCTATAAGAGTTGATGCTGTATCAATAAGAAGATTGAACCACCATCCAGCTAACTTGGCCAAGAGCGCCGCTGAATATACTCAGTTATATTATATAATTAGGGAGATAAGTTTATCTGGCTAACTTTAGGACAGCCGAATAGCAGTCCTAGATGTATCTGGCTAATCAAGCTGGATAAACACTGAATATCAGCATGGTGAGCTGGGCACTTTGCTTCGTACAGTGACCCTCTACTTTGCAGTGATCGATACCATCTAAATACTCTCTTACAGGCTGATACAGTACAGTGCGCTCCGGTGGAACGCGCTGTTAACCCGCATTTGGACGCGCGTTTTCGACGCGCTAGCTTTACCTTTTATTCAGTAAGGGGTAATAGCGTGTTGAAAACACGCGTCCAACCCCCCCGAAACTAATAGCGCCCGCAACATGAAAATGCATGTTGATGGCCCTATTAGTCATTCCCCGCGCGATACAGTAAGTAAAATGTGCAGCCAAGCCGCACATTTTACTTTCAGAAATTAACGTCTACCCAAAGGTAGGCGTTAATTTCTGCCATCGCCGGGGAAGTGCACAGAAAAGCAGAAAAAACTGCTTTTCTGTGCACCCTCCGACTTAATATCATGGCGATATTAAGTCGGAGGTCAAAAAGTTAAAAAAAGTTACAAATTTAAAAAAAAAAAATTTTAAATCAGCCCGCGGCTCGCAGGTTGAAAACCGTACGCTCAGGTTTGCCAGCGTCCGTTTTCCGAGCCCGTGGCTGTCAGCAGGCTCAAGAACCGACGCCAGCAAAATTGAGCGTCGGCTGTCAAACCCGCTGACAGCCGCTGCTCCTGTCCAAAAAGAGGCGCTAGGGACGTGCTAGTGTCCCTAGCGCCTCTTTTTACCGTGGGCCCTAATTTAGATATTTTGTTTTACTATATCGCGCGCACAGGACACTGGCCTGTGTGTGCGCCGGGAGAGCGGGCTGTCGCCTGCTCTCCTGCAAACTTTACTGTATCGGCCTGTTAGGGAGTTATTTTCTATTGCTTATCGCATGCAATAGCTTGCCGGGGGTGGAGTCAGGGCGGAGTCGGGGCAGCAAGGGGAGGAGTCGGGGTGGCGAGGAGGCGGACGCTGCGATGTCTTTGCTGGCGGTGAAAAGGTAAGCACCGTTATTGTCGCCAGTAGCATGCCCAATAGCGCCACCTTTCATGATGGCGCTATTGGATGCGAAAGCCAGCAGCGATAACACCGCGGTGGTGCGATGGCTGCCGGCTTTCGCAGACCCACCCCCCGTTTTCGCTGGATTCACCATTCTGCGTTAGAATGGTGAATCCAGGCCTTAGTTTACTGTATTGTTTTATGTAAATATGTATTTTTTTTTATCGTAAGGCCATTAAAAACATTGGATTCTTGTGGCATATAAATATCTTAATTAACTAAGGTCTAGATTCATCAAAATGCAATAATTTTCACATGAATAATGTCTGTGATAAGGAAAAGGGGTGTGGCTATGATAATTTGAGAGTTACCCGGGGGAGTGAGGGAGGGGAAGGGAGAGAGAGAGCCTCTTTATAAGGCTCTTATAATAGTCAACTCTTTATAGCAATTTAGGAGGGCCAGCTAGTAACTCGCGGTGAGGTTTTGATGGTGGACTACCCTGGTAGGGTACTATCAAGCTAGGACGAGAGGACATTGTAGAAATCTCATCTTTGTTTGACTTTCCTCACTCCAAATCACGTCAAATCTTCACTGATGTGTCCTGTGCTGTCCGTACATCTCACTGTGCATGTAAAACTGGCCCCCAAACCCTACTGATGCGTCTGAATTTACTTTTAAAAATAGAATCTGATTAAATTCAGTTAAGATTGGCCGAATGATTAAAGCAATAGGCTGAGAACCAGGGAAACTGGGCTTCAGATCCCATTACCCCTGCTGACACTCCTTGTGACCTTGGACAAGTCCCTTTACCTCCAGTTGCCTCGGGTACCCATTTTAACGTGAATTCTAAAAGCCGGACACGCACCGAAATCTGGAGATGGACGCACATCTGGCACTTGCGCCCCGTCCACCCGATTTTATAAGGCGGGTTAGATGCGCGTACAAGTGTCGATGCATGAATATCTCACATCGGCCTAAAAATAAAAAAGGGGGTGGGGTGGGGTGTGGGGGTTCCAGGGCGGGGACGAGAGATGTGCGTGCAAGTTACCTACGCGCCTGGGCGCGCACCTATGTCTAGTGCCACGTGGCTTTACTTCTGCTATGGAGGAGGTGTAAATCTAAAATCACATTTTTCAAGCATCTGTGAGGGGTTTGAGGGGCTCTGGGGTAACTGGGGGCGGGGGGGGAGGGGCGGGCTAAAGAGGCAGGGGGGGTGGGTAGGAGGACCTAGCAGAGCACCGGACGAGCCGGTGGATGAAGTGGTGAAACTGGTGCTCAGCTGGACGCGCGGCTGTTATAAAATGCAGGCAGCCGCGCGTCCGACAGCCGACTTGCGCTGCTGGGCGTGCACAAGCTTAAAATCAGGCGCACAGATGCGCATGCCTCGGCTGTATTATAACGTGCGCGTGTATATGCAAGCATGTTGTAAAACTGCCGCGTCTCTGGGTGCACACCGACGCACACACACGTCGACGTGCACCCGCGCGCGCCCGTTTGAAAGTCGCCGTCCCTGACTGTAAGCTCTTGGAAGCAGGGGGCTTATTGCTCTTGACTTCAAATAATGCTGTAAGCTGCCTCGAGTATCATTTGGGAAGATGGGGCTAAAAAATTCTTCTCTCTGTTTGTATTTTCACCTCTAGGGATCTTCATACCGTGGAGTTCATCTCGTCCTGCTGTCCGTCCCCTTTTGTGAAAAAAAAAAAGAAAATCCGGTTGCAATCACTGTAGCACGCGTTACTCTTGTTTGCAAGGTTGAGAGCATACGCCTGTTTCAACCGCAAATTTTAATTAAAAATTTGAACAAGAACAAGAAAAAAAAATATCTTAGGTATAAGCTTTATTGCTCATAAAAAGAGCAGGATGATAACATTTGGTTCATGAGCAGTGCTGTGCATCCAGGCAGATACGTAATGCAATGACATCATTTCTCCATCACTTTGCAGAAACTGCATTCAGTGAACAAACAGGACTGGCATAGGTGGATAAGATTAAAAAAAACAAACAAACACATCATTAATTTGGCTAAAACCTGGGGGGGGGGGGGAGGGGGGAATCATGTCACTTTGGCAAGGTAGACTATGATCTCTTAGGAATTTAATATGGACACCGTCCAAACGGCCTAAAGGCGTAACATTAGTTTCCAGTCAGGTGGAAGCATCTTCCTTACGGGATGTTCGTTAAACACAAAACAGTTTTCTATTAAGTGGATCGTGAAAATCTCGCTGCTCAGCTGCTGCTGGGCACATCCAGCGATGTCACCGTGCCTCTCCTCTCGCGGCAGAGCCGGGGGCCGAGCAGGACCACGCCAGTTGCTGTTCGCGAAATGGATGCTCCCCCGTCCTCAGAGGGATCCTCTAGGCGCGTATATCCATGGAATGGAGCACCCCGGCTTTTTATAGAAGCGCAAAGGTCAAAAACAACTGAACTTCACAATGTAGTTCGCTGATAGGTGAGTTTCAAAAGCCCGGCCCGCGTCGAAACTGGGAGACACACGAGAACATGAAATCAAGCGCACACCGGGATCCCCCTACCACGTAATTTTACTTCTGCTATGGATGGCGTGTAAGCCCTAAAACAAAACAAAAATCTAAGCACGTCAGCAGGATTTTAAGGTTCGGGGTTAAGAGGGGAAACGGAAGGCTATTTAAGTAGGGAGGGTTAGGAAATCCTATCCCTTACCTGGGCGAACTGGGAATGAAGTGGTTTAACTGGTAATTGCATCGTGCGCGTTTCTATTAAAGTCCCCTCACTTACGCGGTAGAGGCGGCATTTGCACGCACGTGTGCGCATCCATATAAAACTGTGCGCACACGTACGTGCGGCCAGCCTATTTTTCTACCATGCATGCGTATGCGAGCGCCATAAAATGGCCGCATCTCTGGACGTGAGCCGGTACATGTGCGAACATGTGCGCCCGCCCGCCGGTGTTAAAGTTACCGCCCGAGTGTACACTGGAGCACAGGACATCAGTCCCTGATGCCTCCTTAGACTCCTGACATTCTGTGAGGTGCGTGCATGAGGACTAAGATGGCAGGCAGCCTATTCCAACATGTGCACATGGGCAAATGGTGACCTTATTTCACTTGCTGCCTTTTCCTCGTTAGGTATATGCAGGCAGCTTTAACGATTTGGCTTAGGCTCTGACTCTTGGTGCCAAAACAAACCCCAGTGGCTTCAAGCACGCTGGCTTCCCAGATTTCTATAATAGTTCCAATAATTGCACTATATATGGACTGTACAACCTGCAGTGCTGTTCTCTGCCTAGCATAGGCTTCAAGCTCGCATACTCCAGGAAATAATTCCTGTTCACTCTGAATTCACTGGCTCCTTTCTCCACATTTCTTTGATGTAAGGCTCCATCTGATGGGATGGAGTCTCTGCAGGTTGTTGGACCTTTGGTTGGGCCAGCCGAAAAGATATTGCCAACATGAGCATGTGGGGGTCTCTTTATCAGACACAACTACGTGGTCCCCGGAGATGTGCCAACTTTAAAAAAAAAAAAAAAACCAAAACAAGCTCCTCAAACCTCGAGAAATTTGAAAATTGTTTGATAAGAACATTTTTTATTTAAAGAAAAAGCAGAATCAGAAGCAGTTTCCTTGAAATCAGCAAATCTCATTGGAGTTTAAGCAAATTTGTCCAATTCGTAGGGTCTATAGTTGGCAGATATGATGTGGCTTCCCAGAAATCAGCAAATCCACATCAAATGCGCATCACATCCTGTCAACTTTCTCTCCAGGCAGGAGAAACGCTGACAAATTTCCTGGTCAAACCTAAGAAAAATCTAAAAAGCTTCATGATGTTTCATGATCTCAAATATTTTGCATACTTCTAGTGATCAACCATCTAGGAGCTGCCTGGGGTCTTGAAAGCTCATATGCTCCAACTAGTTCTCTCCGGGGCCAGTGTGGGTTCTAGAACTCTGCACATCATCTCTCCGGGGCCAGCGTGGGTTCTAGAACTCTGCACATCATCTCTCCGGGGCCAGCGTGGGTTCTAGAACTCTGCACATCAGATGGAATGCAGCGCATGTAAAAGGCATTCACAGTAACGCAGTAGATGACAGCAAAAGAAGGCCAATCAGACCATCCAGACTGCCCGGCATTGCAGGGACACATCCCAGCTGCCAGCCACTGAAGACTGAGCTCCTTATCCAAGTCGGTCCTGGTTGTGCTCCTCACTAGTCTCTACCATCCTGGATAGGTCTATTTCTGGAATGACAATATTAAAGTCAACCTGGAACAGGGCTTCGTTCTGCTAAGGTATTTGTCTCAAGACTGTGAAGAAGGCTCTGTTTTTGATTCAACAAAATCCTCAGGCATACAAATTCTTTGACAGGTTCAGCAGTTATCCACCGAGGAGAACTGCCATGAGTTTCTTGAAAAAACAGCTCAGAGTTTTCTCAAATACATTGGATAAAGTAGTGGAGTAGTTATCGACTTAGTCCACTAACTAGAATATGTGGAAACATCAGCCTCTGCCTTTGAGCTGCTCATTTTATTTTGACCTGAAGAAGGGAGTATTAACTCCCGAAAGCTGGTCAAGGAATGTATTCAATAAGTCCAAAAAAAAGGTATCATCTTATATTATTTT
Organism: Rhinatrema bivittatum; assembly: GCF_901001135.1. NCBI lineage: Eukaryota > Metazoa > Chordata > Amphibia > Gymnophiona > Rhinatrematidae > Rhinatrema > Rhinatrema bivittatum. The sequence continues at coordinate 22,430,663 of NC_042622.1, forward strand.
TTTGTTTGTTTACCTCAATTAATTCCTCAATGCATGTTGTACCTTGCAATAATTATAAATGCTCTGCATGTATATATGATCATAATAGCTCTGTTAATTTAATTTTTTTTTGTTTAACCTGCTGACTCAGTCCTACTTGCCAGATTCAGCACAAGTCACTTAAACCAGCAGAGGGATACATCGGTTATAATTATAGTTGCAGTAGACTGCCCTGATCCCTGGTTGCTCGAGGGGTTGGCAGGTACTATGTACATACCTTTTCCACTCCCTCTAGAAATGTAACTCATGGGTCTTTTATGGGGCAGGGGTAGGGTTTCCAGTATTACTTATTTATAAAATAAAATTATTTTTCCATGCATTCAAGTAGAATATAGACATCTTATATTAGGCCATCTTCCAAAACAGAAAATCAGTTCTTGCCTGGACAGAATGAGAGACCAAATAATCCTTTTCTTTCCGACATTATCTACTTTATGATTCCATAGGACCTTGCGAGCGCTTTCAAAGATGCTCGCCTGTTGTGAAGCCTAAGCACAGTATTTGCTTCCCGTATTTCACTTGTTTTCTCTCTGCATTAAAATCCATTTGCATTGGAGGGGTCATCTGGATTGGTTTTTAATTTTTTGTATGCAAGTGCACAAATCCAAACGATGTGTTTTAAATGTTTACCACTCTGTAATGTGTTGAGCAGGACAGCCTAGGAATGTGTCCAGTCCACTTCCTTTAGAATTAAGGACTTAACTTCATTTGTATGGCATGCCTTACTGGGACATTTCACTAGCAGAACTGGACACGCCTACGTTAAGTATGTGATTCTGCCTGCTAGGAATGGGATCCTTATGTGTTTAGCTACCACTTAGATCTGGTTTGTTTTTTTTCCCCAACACAAAATTCAATACAAATCAGTGTCGTGATACGGTCCCACCCAAAAGTCACAAGTCACACTTTAACAGTTCTATTCACTAACCTGCAGTGTGAATTCACGCGCAATATTATTATTATGGGCCCCATTATTCCTAATTATTGCTAACTTAACCCCAAACTGGGCTCCCCTAAAGGTGTCAAGGAACACACTCAATACCACAGCTAAGTCCTAGTCTTCCCTAAATGCAGGTCCTCCATTGATGGAAAAGATAAAACCTCCAAGGCCCTTGGGATTATGTGTCTTATTTTCTTCTGACTGCCAATGAAGAAGTTGGACACTGTGATGATTTTCCCAACATAAAATTTAGTTAAAGTAATAATTCACAACTGATGTTACTTTTCCAAATCAAAGGGGAAAAGATATTCTTTTAATGGATTAACAAATTAAAAGAAGAACGTGTGTGTGTTGGGGGAAGGGGGTACCTGACAGACAGGGCTTTGCAGACAGAGCATATTATCTTATCTTTGTACAGTGCACCCTTCTACTGGTCAAGGCGCCATCTGATGGCCAAAGACAGTCATGACGGTGTGACAACACAAGCCTTGTATATACAGTATATAGGCTTAATGCTATGATGATAAGCCTCTTGGATTTGTGGTCATGATTCTGGGGCTGCCAGGTGGAGCTGACTGTCAGATGCTTTAATTTGGTCTGAAGTCTGCCTCCATCCCATGACTAATTGTTCAGTGTATTCCAAGCCACCACGGCAGCTTGGAATGAAACCACTAAGCCAGGGTGTGCTCTCATCCGCTACCTGGAGATTCCTTTGGTAAAGGAGGCCCCCGCCTAGCTGACTTCTCTCTGGAGGCCCGCCAAGCTGACTCCTCTCTGGAGGCCCCGCCAAGCTGACTCCTCTCTGTAGACTGGATTCCGGAACATATGTTTCAGGCACAAAAGGCAACAGGCACAATACTGAAACGAACTGACTCCTTCCCATTCCTCAGCTTCTCTTGGAGGAACAGCCCTTGAGGGAGAAGGTGACTCATTGTCTCGAAAAAGACAAAGGAGAACACCTCATGCATCCCATCCAAACACCTCTGGAGGCAGGGAAGTAAAAATTAGAGCCCTGTTGGAGTTTGTGTGTCTCTTCCATGTCAAGTCATAAATCATAAGGTTATATAAGGTTATAAGTCTTGAATCTATTTTAATGGTCTTGTTATTGTATGTTTACTCTGGGTCCCTTAGCTGTTTATTCTTCCTTCCTTCCCTTCTGATATGTGGCCCTGGCACATTTTTGAATATTCTGTGGACTTGAGGTCGCTCTCAGTAACTCGTTGTCTATTCTTAAAGAAGATAAAAGAACTCAACGCTTGTGTAATTATGGAGGGAGGCGGATTAAGAACCAGTTTGTTACGGTCACATATACTTTGAGATTTTTATTCCCTTTGATTTTAATAATTAACTTACAAATCTTTTTTTTTTTCCATATTCTTTATTGCAGGAGAAAATCTAATCTGACCTCTGCAGACATGTACTTGTTATATGTTAAATAAATATACACTCTTTTATCATGACTGAGCAGAGAGTCAGGTACACTAGCAACTAACTCTTTGCAAAAATATGTTCTTAAGAATATATTTGGGGCTGGTAAAATAGGAAAGTGAATACCTCTCAAAGTTCCATCGTTTTAACCCTACTAGCAAATTAGTCATGCCTTTCATCCCTTTCTGGCTGCTGGCTGATTTTTGTCCTTTCAAATCTTTTTACTGAAAAAAACGTAGAAGTGTTAAGACCATACGAGCGTGACATTCAAACGCTGGATAGCCGGATAAGTAGGACTTCGGCTATGTAGCAGCCGCTGAATATCTGGTTATGTTCAGCGGTTGAAAGTTAGCTGGATAAGTCACTTCTCTGGCTATCTGGCTAGCCGGCTAACTTGGAAATGGGGTGGTGACAGTGAACGGGCTAACTTATCCTGCTAAGTAGCGTTTGTGGGCGGATATTGAGCAGCATAGTCATGCCGCTGAATATCCTTGTAACTTAGCCGGATAAACTATATCTGGCTAAGTTACTTGGCCAGCTTGCCTTTAAATATCTCCCCCTACATGTTTACCACTCTGGTGCAGCAGTGGGGATGTGCAAACTGGAGCAACAGACACTCAGCCACAGATGCGTAATCCACATTATCTCAAATTGTTACTTGTATCTAGCATTGCTGCGTCCCTTTAAAGATGATCTTCCCTAACCTGTCCATGTGGCCCGCACCATCCCCCGGCAGCCGGCCGGATTTTCAAGGTATCCACAAGGACTGTGCATGAGATCAATTTGTACCTACTGGGACTCCAATGAGTGCAAATCTACCTCATGCACAATCGTTGTGTAAATCCTGAAAACCTGACTGGCTGTGGGGTCACCAGGACAGGTCCTGCAAGCCCTGCAACAAATGGTTTTCACCGGAATAACCATAAGAAGTCAAACACAAACTTCAGACAGAAAGGGAGAAAATGATACAGCACTTTTCAACCTTTTTTTTTTTTTTTTTTTTTTTAAATTGCCAAAGGAGAAAAAAAGAACCAACATTAAACCACCAAAGAGAGAGAACCCATATGGATCTGGGTCAGAGGTGTCCCAGTGTTGAGCTTCAGAACCAACGGAAAGTGTTGGAAATGGTAACGAAATGATAACGAAATGGTAACGAAAGCAGGTCTACTCACAGGACTGCGGCAGTCTGATACTCCATTAGTCAGGGACTGAGGGGGAACCCAGCTGCCTTCTCAACGTTTCTCAGTTCGGCGCTAGGGACTCCTGCAGCGTCAACTCAAATGTTACCTTATGGAGACTTTACGTAGGCGCCACAACTCATCCCACTATGCACGCACCACTCCGCAGCAACCAGTGTGTCAGCCTCTTCCTAAAACAGAGCACTGTACGCTGGAATTGATGGCGCCTTTGAATTAGCAGTACAAATAAAGACAATATGCTCTTTGCGAATGCTGCAATCAGACCGGTAATACATCTAAAGCCTGTCTTAATTCTGTTACAAATTCTCTGTACTTACTTAAACGAAACCCACAATTAGCATTCCCGATAGTTATGCCCCGGAGTGAAAATGAGCCTAACTATGGTCTCTTTTCTTCTGCCTGAAGTATGGGAAGAATCCCAACAGAAACAAAGCTGAGCACTCATTTTGAGCTTGCGCGGTTCCTTTCTTTTCACTAAAGGAAAGCTTTAAAAGTACCAGAAAGCATCAAGGTTTCCGTAGCATCACAGAGCATTCGGACACCAAAGAGTTAAGACGCAGCAAGGGTCATTTTCAAGGCCTTCCCGCTAGGGTGGCCAACTGGCTCCAGATTTTCAGGGCAGGTTGATCCATTGCATGCAGGGACTTGCAGCTCTGACTTACCGATGCATGCCTTAAGAAATGCACAGCTGTACGTCCCTGCATGCACTGGGATGCAACCAGGGTTGGATGAACCTGTCCTGAAAATCTGGAGCCAGTTGGCCACCCTACGTGCCGCAGGTAAAAGAGCGTTTCCCTGCAGGAATGGCCTGCGTTGGCATAGGCTTAACCTGCACTGAGCAGAGACTGTTCCCAGGTGTGCGCGGGGGGAGGGGTTTGCACTTATAGGAATATTTTTGCATTTTCAATTATGCACTTACTTTCCTCAAAAAAATAAAAAATAGATCTGTGTGCATGTTAGCAACTATAAATGAATGCAGGCAGTTGTTTTTATCCCATTTGGAGCTACACGGGATATTCTGTTCAAACGGGTGTCCATTTGTCTCTCAGAGAACAACGGCGCGTTCACAGTAAACTGTTATTAACTATAGAAAAGCCCGAGGTGGTGATCCTGGAAAGGCTACCATCGACATCCAACTGGGAAGGATGTCGGATATCAACTGTATCTCAAGCCTTGGAGGGGGTCCTAGAGCCAGGACTGATAATGTGTGTTCAAGTCCAAAGCTGTGGCTAGAGCCACCTTCTTTAATATTACTTCGGTTAAAAACTACTGCTAGGAAGCTCGGATTTTGCTTGGTGCTGGAAGCTTTGCTCTTTTCCAGCCTAGACTACCGCAGTTCTCTGTACATCGGTCTTCCAGCTGGCGTCCTAAGATCTTTACAGGTTGCTCAGAACACAGCTGGGTGCATTTCGAGGGCCTGTGTGACCATATTACACCTGTTCTTATATGGCCTGCATTGGAGAACTCAATATAAAACTGCAGCAACTATTCATAAGCTATTTAGTGGCAATGTGGCCTCCCATGCACGCAGATCCTCACAGTCTGGGTTTTGGTTTTTTTGGATATATCAGCGCATCTCGATGAGACACCAGATAGGGTATTCTCAGCGGCTGGACCAATTTTCTGGACCTGAGCAGCTCCGGGTAATTCCATTTGTCAAGCTATTCAAAAAGCAGTTAAAAACACGTCTTTTCCAAAAAGGCCCTTGCACATGCGGTTTAAGCTCCCCCGGCTTCGGTTCGTGCCTACGACTGCTCAGTACTGAGGCATCACTTCTAGGATTGCTTTATGTCTGCTAGTTGAATTTTTATGCGTGTAATGTTGTGTCCCACCTGGAAGCTTGTGATCAGTGTGCTTTATACATTTTTTAAATGAAAGGAGAGCCTGCTTGAATCTTTCCCATTGAAAACTGGGACAACTTAAGTATGCGTTAGATTTAAAATGTGCTTTCATTTCTTTAGATTTAGTTCAGTCCTTTTAATGGCAGCTCAAGGCCAGTAAGATATCTCCCTCCCTGCTTGCAGGCGGCTTGCAATCTAAGATTTAAAATTTATGGGGCTGTTACAAAATTACCCCGGCAGCAACTTCTCAAATCCAGAATGTCACATGCAAGTCTGATTTGACCTAAGTCAGGAACTCACGGTTCTTACTTTTCTTAATTCCAATAAGGACGTTAGGCAGGCTGTAGGTACAAATGGCTGCAACCTTTATTAAATTATGATGAAAGCTAATATAATATACAAGCGCAAGAAAAAGCAGAGGACTTGGCCCTTTTCTTCAGCAACAAAATTTCCAACCTTCTAACACAGCTGAAGTCCAACACCTTAGCACCATTCAATTCTTACCTCCATCCCAACAAAGTCATTACTCTACAATCCTTTGAACCCACCACAACTTCAGAGATACTATCGGTTTTAAAGAAAATAAAACCATCGTCACATCCATTAGACCACATCCCATCCAAACTACTCCTACTAATACCAGACACCATCTCCAAAGCTCTGACAGACATTATCAACTGTTCATTAGCCCAAGGAATCTACCCAGATGACCTTAAAACTGCCTCCATCAAACCGCTCTTAAAAAAACCCAACTTAAATCCTAAAGATCCCTCCAACTTCTGTCCAATATCCAATCTCCCTTTCTTAGCCAAGGTAACAGAAAAATTAGTTAACGCCAGACTTTCAGACTACCTCGAAGAACACAAAATTCTGTTCCCGACCCAATATGGTTTCCGAAAATCTTTAAGTACTGAATCACTACTCATATCCCTAACAGACTACCTTATCATGGGCCTCGATAAAGGTCAAGCTTACCTACTGATCCTCCTGGACCTCTCAGCTGCCTTTGATACGGTTAACCACTCCACCTTACTAATTCAATTAGCGAACATTGGAATAACAGGTACAGCTTTGTCTTGGTTCAAATCATTCTTGGGGAACAGAGGCTACAAAGTCAAAATACAAAACAAAGAATCTCAGCATTATCCTTCATCTTTGGGAGTTCCGCAGGGCTCCTCCCTCTCACCTACGCTCTTTAACATTTACCTGCTCCCCCTCTGCCAACTGTTAACCGAATTAAACCTTAAACACTTTTTATACGCGGATGATGTCCAGATCTTCATCCCCCTCAAAGAATCCTACACTAAAACTCTAGAATTCTGGGAATCTTGTCTTCTAAAAATCAACGGACTCCTCTCCAGCCTAAACCTAATACTAAATTCTTCAAAAAGCGAATTCCTTCTAATTTCCACTGAAAACAGTAACATCAACACAAATCCTCCACACAACTTACAAATTTCACAAGTAAGAGACCTGGGAGCTATTATCGATAACAGGCTAAACCTAAAATCATTTATAAATCAAACTACTAAGGACTGCTTCCACAAACTCCAAGTCTTAAAAAGAATAAAACCACTTTTCCACTTTCACGACTTCAGAACAGTATTGCAATCAATAATCTTCGCTAAATTAGATTATTGCAACGCTATTCTATTAGGTCTCCCGTCATCTCACACCAAACCCCTTCAGATGGTACAAAACACGGCAGCGAGAATATTAACAAACACTCGGAGAAGAGACCACATATCTCCAATTCTCAAAGACCTTCATTGGCTGCCAATTCATTACAGAATTTTATTTAAATCCATAACTACTATCTACAAAGCCATCCATCAATACTCTCCACTTAACCTCCAAATTCCTTTCAGAAAATATACTTCCTCCAGACCCATCAGAGAGTCCCTCAGAGAATCCCTACAAGTACCACACTCCAAAACCACTCGGCACATAACCACCAGAGACAGGGCTTTCTCCACTGCAGGACCGACACTATGGAACTCCATCCCACCAGATTTGCGACAGGAACCCTGCCTTCCCACTTTTAGGAAAAGACTCAAAACGTGGTTTTTTATGAAAGCCTTTCCAGACCCCAACTGAACCTTCATTTACCATTAACTTATGCTTAGACTTTTTCTTAACATGGTAATTAATAACTCCACCTCAAAAGGGTAATTCATTGACGTTGCAAATGATATAACTTAGTTCTCACCATTAATTGGCAAACTTGTTCTCTATGTTAAACTACCAGCCCCTTTTCTCATTTCCAAGTTGTGTAATACCCTTGTTTTATTGTAACTGCAACCTTTTATCAAACACCTGTTAAAGTTTATTATTACTAATTTTATTATTATTTTGTGTTTCCTCACCACTTGTTAATTGTAAACCGGATTGATGCGATTTTCTTCGTGAATGCCGGTATAGAAAAAAACTTTAAATAAATAAATAAATAAATAAATAAATAAATAAATATATTAAGGGTCCTGTGCAGGGCAAATGACCTTATTGGAGTGTACAGATCTGACAATACAAACCAAGAAACCTTGGTTCCCCATTCCCTCTCCACCATTCTTATCCTCTCATGGGTCCAACTTATTATTCTGTCCTTTGGCGTTTGCCCATGAGTTGGCAAGAATCTGCCCAAGGGAGTATTAACCCTGAGGGCAACCACAGGACACCGCAGCCTGCAGCAACAACCTGAGTCGGCCCCAGCTGGCACTTATCCTCAGCCTGCAGTACAACAAGGCCCGTGCCATTTGCCATCCCCTTGGCCAGTCCCCTTGGCCAGTCCAAGGCCCGTGCCATTAGCCACCCCTTGGCCAGTCCAAGGCCCTCTCTACGGCGGCAACAGTCGTAGGGCGCCCCCAAATGGCCAGGGGGCCATGAAATTAGTCACGGGTTACTTGTCCCTCTGGTGAACCCAAGGAAGGATAGGAAGGAACCCCAGACTTCTTACCCCACCCCCAGCCACCGTTATCCCAATTCCATTTTACCCATATTCCCGACCCCTACTCCTCGCAGGGTGGGTGGGAAATCTGGCAGGTCGGTCAGAGGCCTACTGTCCCCTCTGTGCTCCTTGCCTGTGCTGGCTTCGCCCCCCCCCCCCCCAAAGGGCTGTGACTGTCCCAAGGATACACGAGGCATCCCTTCCCACCTCCGAACTGCAGTTCCACCTCACACCAGCAGGAAGCGCAAACAAGGGGGTGTTAACCCACAGAGGGGGAGAGGGGGGTGGGATTCCATGTGCTGGAAAGCTGCGCTTCGGCCCTGCTAGGGCCACCCTGCTGAGCGCCAGGCTGTCAAAGTGTCCAAGAGATTTACTTCAACCGCCTACGTCTGGCTCAAACCAGTTCTTGCCACCCTCTGCTCTTTGGAGTTAGCAGGCGTTGCTTGAGAGCTGCCATGTCTTGTCCTGGGAGTTCTTTAGCCTGTAGCCACACCCCCCTCTCATTTGCATTACAGGGCGTGCATTCCCATTGGCTAAGCCACAAGGAGGCCGGCATTACGGAAGGGATGCTGCAAGAGAACCGACCCAGGAACCAAGACGCTGGCAGGCAGGCAGTAGTGAGCAGTGCAATGGAAAGAGAGGCACATTCTAAAAATCATGAATGCAAACAGAAATCCAAGGCAAGGGAAAAAAAAAACAAAATGGGAAGGTTGTAGGGCGTGAGAGGAGAAATGCTCGCTGCTTCCGTGCTGGGGAGGTGTTTGGCACCAGCGCTATAACTTTGCTACCCATAACTATTTTGTGTTCACTTTCAGGGTTGCCCCATTCATTTAGTGCAGACACGCTGAAAAAAAAAAAAAAAAAGCATCCAGCAGCAGTAAACAAGGCATTAACCTATCCATTTTGCTTTCTGGCTTCCACTTCATTTCCTAAGGCAAAAATAACACAGAAAGACAGGCGTGCGGGGCGCACATGTGGCGCACTCGCCAGCCCACGCCCGGGCGCACAGCCGTTTTATAACACATGCGCGCACATGGCGCACGGCAAAAATAACCTGAACGCATGCACGTGAGCGCCTGATTTGAAGTGGACGCGCCTCTGAGCGCCCAAATGCCGCTTCTACAGCGGAAGTGGGGGGGGGGGGGATTATAATAGTCGCGCATGCTGACGCCATTACCAGTTTTCCCAGTTCAGATAAGGGATAGGACTTCCAAGCCCCCCCCCAGTTTAATAGCCTCTCTTCTCTCTTCTTAGCCCCGACCCCTAAAACCCCAGCGATGTATTTATCTTTATTTATTGCTTACACAGTCCTCCGTAGCAGAAGTAAAATTACGCGGCAGGGGACCCCGGCGCGTGCGCCTGTGCGCGCAGGCATTTACGCACTAATTTGACGTTTAAATCCAGGAATGCCTATGTCCCGTCCCCCCCAGACCACACCCACACCCTGATACAGGGGCGGATTGGCCTATCGGGGGATCGGGCATCCACCGGTGGGCCGATCGCTCCAGTCACGTGGTCTGCCGTGCGCGGCCGTGACAGAGCCGCGCTCGGCAGACCACGTGATGTGTCCTGGGCCGGCCTGGGCGGCGAATACCCGGGCCGGTCCGACATCGTGAATCCGCCGCTGCCCTGATATGTGCACTCTTTTCATTTGTGCGTGCCGGGCTTTTAAAATTCACCTTTTAATATTTTAACAAATTCTTCTTTCTTTGCAATGAGCATAGGTGCAGAATGGGTGGTGGGGGGGGGGGGGGGAAATCCTTTTTTGAATGAGGCACTATAATTGCAGCAGCTGCTCAGAATGCTACTGTACTGTTCATCATCCATCCCTCTCCTCTCCCGTGTTTGCACCGCCCTTGCTAAATCCGATCTATGCAAACCGGCAGGGTCAGCTAAACAGTACCCTTAATAGAACAGAGATGTTGAAATAGCACTGGGTATGTCCACAATTTAAGTGTGCAGAAAAAGAAAAAGGCAGAACTGTGAATGAGAACTGCAGAGGGGAAAAGATCCAAGAAATAAGCAAGAGAATACTTTGACGATGTTATGATTCGTAGGTGTGTGGACCCTTGGCCCGAGATGCGAGTTGTGGCTACCTCGGGAGGCGAGGTTCTAGGCACAGCAGGGAGCTCTGGGCACAGTGATGGAGAGGTCCCCAGGGATCAGGAGGTTGCCCCAGTAGGATGGCAGGCTGGAGGCAGTACCTGGGCTGAGACCCTGAAGGGAGGAGGCGCCAGACAGACCACGGAGTGGAAGGCGGAAGACTAGACATGCAAGAGGTTCTCCGGGAAGGCAGCCTTGATGGGCGGAGCTTGCGCAGCGTAGAGAGCGTTGATGCAAACATGCAGGCCAACCCGCGGAGCAGGAAATCCCAAGCCAGATCTCCGTTGCAGATGTAGGCAGAGTCCCGGAGAGCGGGAAATGCCGGCAGTCTAGAATAGACGCAACCCCAAGGAGTGGGGGCTGACAGTCACAGTGATTTCCGAGAGCACAACCCCGAGGAGCGGGGCTGACAGTCACAGTGATATCCAAGAGCACAACCCCGAGGAGCGGGGGGAAGCTCTGAGAGTCTCTACATACTTGTAGGCGTGGCCCCGAGGAGCGGGGAAGCCCTGTCGTGGAACTCACAGGTTGCCGCGGTGTTCCAGGGAGAATTCCGAGAGGTAGAAAGCCTTGCAGAATAGAACCCAGGAGGCGCAGGGCCAGCCCGAGGAGCGGGGTAGGCCAGGGGAGCGAGACCCTGTAGGAGCGCACACTGACCCCCGAGGAGCGGGTGCCAGACAGGGTCCAGGAGCAAAGGCTAGGCAGCGAAGTCTCAGGAACACAAAGGCAGGAGCTGTAGACTCGTACGGAACTTGTTGCCAAGTCGGCTAGCTGGGGGCGAAGGTGGAGCTTAAATACAGCAGTCCAATGATGTCATCAAACAGGGACGCCCCCGAGGTTCCCGCCAAAGAAGCTTCAAAGGCGGGGCCGGTGACTCGCGCACGTCTACGATAGCCTCAAAGTCATAGAGGGTGGTAACGGCGTCCATGCCGCCATGAGGAGACCCGGGGAACGCGGCGGTGTAGAGTGGCCCGTGCCACTCTACACCGCAGGAGAGTGGTGCAAGAAGTGAGTGCACGCGGTCGCAGCCGTCTGCGACCGACAGGCATAACAGTCGATGTATGTATGATGTATGTGCTGTTTTGGGGAGCAACTCATCTGCAATTTTAATGCATCTTTGTCAAATAAACTGAGTAATAAAATAAATGCGGTGCACATATTCAAATATTTGTAATATTGCTGAAATATATGTTTTAAAACTATTCCGTGTCTTCATTCCAGGTGTGAGTACTTTGCCTCGAGGGAATATTCTGTTGAAGATTTCAACAACCAAACTTTCATGAAACAAAAATGTTCAGGTTTTTGTTTCTTCTTTTCTTTAAATTAAGATTTATGTTTGCATGTAAAGGGTGGCCGTTTATTCTCAAAACCCTGCATCTGCTCCGTGGTATGGTACTTTTGCTGATACAATCTTTCCAGTGCCTCTTGCAGGAATGCAAAAGGCAAATAGCGTCAGTTGAATAAATATTGACAAACAGATATGCTGTAAGGTTGTTGTAATCCATCCTCATGCCGCTTGCTCCTTCCATGTCTGCGCTACATTACTGTTAATTCTTAATTCATGTTCCAGTGAGTGCCCAAGGCGAGGAGCAGCCAGCATATAATAAATAATCATACAATGCGAAACTCTATAACAGAAGAAAACAGCCCAATATACTGACTGGCAGATTTTAAAAGGGCCACGCTCGGGAGATACGCGCATGATTCGCCTCGGCACGCGCTGTGTGGATTTTTAAAAAACGCACAAATACGTGCGTTTCTCCTGGTGCCCTACCGCATAACTTTACTTCTGCTACGGACAGAGTGTAAGTAATAAAATAACAAAAAATTAGGCTGGTCAGCAGAGTTTTAATGGTCGGGTTTAATAGGGTAAAAGGAAGGCAAGTTAGCTAGGGGATTTTGGAAGTCCTCTCCTTTACTGGGGCGAACTGGGAACTAACTGGAGAAACAGGTAATTGCATTGGCGCGTATATCTACTAAAATCCTCCCCCCACTTACGCAAGCGAGGCGGCATTTGTGCACATTTGTGCATTAATATAAAGTCGTGCGCACATGTACGCGCGTATAGCCGATTTTATGACAGGCTCAAGGCTATACGCGCATATACGCGTATATGTAATAAAAATGGCGCAGCCATGTACACGAGCCGGAAAACGTGAGCACATGTGAACAAGCGCGCAGGTCTTAAAATTCACCTCTATGGGAGTAATTTTGTGAGAGCCTGCAAAATTTGGAGCAGACCATTTCCATGGGCGAAGGATTGTTTTACCGCCTTTGTTTGTTTATTTGTTTTTTTGTCATTGGTTTGTGTATGTTAAGTTTGAATATGTGTTTGATGTATTGCCCTTTTTTTGATTCTTTATACATTACTGTGGGCAGTCTTTATTTTTAAAGGCCTGCAAAGCGGTTTGTTTATATTTCCATAAATAAATAAACATGACAAAATAATACCACAAAGACAAACAGCAGAATCCGCACAACAAATTGCTAATTGTACATTATGAAGCAAACTAATACCCGGGGTTGATCAGGTGTGCTTCTAACTGTACAAATCAACAATTTATTTGCCTCAGAAACTTCAGATGGCCTCAGAAGAAGGGGTCTGTGCGGTGATGATTTCTTCCCCAGAACTAACTCTGCATTACTAAAATCGCAAGAAACCTCATCTCCAACCAGCTAGGGCATTGGGCCACACTAGAATGACCAGAATGTCATTTTGCCTGTTTCCTGGCTCTCCTGCTGTTGCTTCTTCTTCTTTCAGTCTTATCCATAGGCCTCACTGATTTTCAGAGCTAAATATATTTTATTTAATAAATCGTTACAGATTTGGGGGAAGGGCTTCAAACCCTAAGTCCCCTTTCTTAGCTCCTCAAGCTTTACACGTCTCTGGGTGATGCCTGCATGGGGATCATCCCAGATCACCAGCAGAGTCCTAGCGGCGATGGGACAGAAGAACATAAGAAATTACCACGCTGGGTCAGACCAAGGGTCCATCAAGCCCAGCATCCTGTTTCCAACAGAGGCCAAACCAGGTCACAAGAACCTGGCAATTACCCAAACACCAAGAAGATCCCATGCAACTGATGCAAGTAATAGCAGAGGCGATTCCCTAAGTAAACTTAATTAATAGCAGGTAATGGACTTCTCCTCCAAGAACTTATCCAATCCTTTTTTAAACACAGCTATACTAACTGCACTAACCACATCCTCTGGCAACAAATTCCAAAGTTTAATTGTGCGTTGAGTGAAAAAAGATTTTCTCCAATTAGTTTTAAATGTAAGGGAACTTTTAAATGTAAGAGAACTTCCAATGCGAATCTCTCCTCAGGAACGAAAAGAGCATTGTGGATGCATCAGGAGCTCTTAATGGCTCTGTTCCAACTGAGAACATATATATTTTTCACCTTGATGCTTTCATTTTCTTACCAGTCTATAAAATAAACCCATTTCTACGTATATTTCTCAGAACAACTCTAGGAATTAGCCAGAAGGAGCCAGTGGAAGAAATATCAAGTGAAAGATGCTAAAAGTCAAAGCTCATTAAAGTCAGGAAAAAACTCTAGGAAACATTTTGCATTTATGCACTCAGGGTCTGCATGCAAAACTCTTGCAAATATGATTCATTTAAATGTGAAGCCTGAATTTCTTGGGTAATCTGAGAAGGATTTCAGAGGCGTAAACGCTCCCCTTCACTCAAAATTGTTTCAATAACCCTCGATTCTGTGAGGTTTGGGGGATTATTTTTGTGTGGGACTTTTGACTAGACCTTAAATAGGACCCCCAAAATACTGGCGGAACCAGTCCTAAGTGCATGAACCACCCTAGGACCAGAAGAGAAATCTCATGTGAAACAAGCTGCGTCCATGTTTGTCGGAAAATTCAGGGCACTGGTTGCCGACAGCAGCCTGCAGACAAAAAAGCCAAGCAGCTTTGTCATTGTAGGGGCAGGGTCCTCAGATTGGTAACATCTGCCGGCCGCTTCCTTCTTAAACTCGACAGCCACCCCCCCCCCCCCCCACCCTTCAAGGACCCAGCCAGGAAGGAAGAGAGACAGTGCCATCCTCACGCAGTGACTCAGCCAGCAGGGGCAGGGATCCTGGGATGATAAGGAAGTGGGAGACATTTTTACCAGGCATCCTAGCAAGGATGTACTCAGAGAAAGGCTTCCAGGGCCTGCAAAGCCTAGCAATGCAGCGTCAAACCCCTCTCAATCCAATTAACAGGGCTCCCTTCAAGGGGGGGGGGTGGTATTCTGGGGATTGCCCTCCCCTCTTTGGGAGGGACCATTTCTTGAGTTTTCCATGCTAGTTGGGTCAACAAAGAATGCAACTCATGTGCAGCCGGGGACACCGTTTGAACGTCAGCCAGCACGGAGATGGAACGGGAGGTCTTATCTAATTATACGCCACAAAAGCAAGGCTCAGAAAGGATTTTTTTTTTTTTGTTTCAGGATGAAAAGAGATCTTTGCAAGTGGGTCACTGCTTTACTCACTTTTATGACTGGTGACTAGAAGTTGTTAGTTATTAATGATTGCTAGGAAAGTTCAGTCAAATGATCTCAGGCCAGCCAACATTTTTCGCAGAGGCTGACATCATTTCCCAATAAACTCGATTCCCTGCACTGTAAAGCAACTTGGGAAACGCAGAAACAACTGTTTGAAAAATAAGCCAGCAATGCATCATTGCACAAACAGAGCTGTTTATGCTGCATGGACTGGAGTAGCAGTTCAGTCCCGTGTTCTCAATCAGTTGCCCTTATTGGAGAGGAATTTCTATTTTATTTATTTATCTTAAAATATTTGAATAACTGCAGAGTCTCCAGAAACTGAAGCAAGGAATGTTTCCGGCTGCCGGCTTGCTTTGTTTCCCCAAGCTTATACGAGTTTGCCATGTGCCAAATTAATCAGCTTTCTCTCTGGATCTATTTCCTTGACCACTCTCTTTCCATTCCCCCAGCACCTCCATAAAAGATATTATTATTATTATTATTATGCTTTTCTGGCCACAGACACTAGCATGACACAGCTCTTCCATTGATTAATTCTCACATTATACCTTTACAGTCAGGTTGAACATTCTGACCTGATTCCAGTGCAAATCCTCCCATGTTAATTATGTCTCTGGCAAAGCACCATATGGGCAGGGTGTGGATGAGCTGGGGGAACGCTCCTGACACAATATATGCAGTGTGTGTGCCTGTGTTCTATATATTTGGTAAAACACCAAGACTTTATTCTCATAATTAGCCAAAAAGGACAGAAAACGCTATTAACCCTTTCCTCTTGCAGTCAAACAAATGCTATTCTCTTCCCGTCCTTCAATAAATATTTTAGAAAGATAAAATTGAAGAAAAGGTAAATATGCTTCTAAAGATGAAAATGATTACACAATAAATACAGTAAGCTAGGGTAGGGTTATGATAAAGGCAGAAGAGACCCAGGTGCATTTAAATCTGCATGTGATTGCCAGAAGTCTAAAACATAAGAATGGATAGTTAGAATATGTATAGCACTGAGCAAAGATGTAGACATAATAGGCATCTTAGAAATCCGGTGAAAGGAGGATAAAATCAAAGGGACACTTTGATACCAGGGTTCAAATTATATCAAAATGGTAAGCCAGGTCAAATTGGTGGAGAAGTGGCACTATTTATTAAAGAGGTCATAAAGTCAAACAGGATAAAAGTTCTGCAGGAAATAAAATGCAATTTAGAATCTCTATGGATAGAAAGTCCATGTGTGATAGGAAGAGTATAGCGGTGGGGATATTCTACAGTCCACCTTGCACGGATGAAGAGACAGAGAAATGCTAACAGAAATTAGGAAAGCTAAGAAATTAGGAAATAATAATAATGGGATATTTCAATTACCCCAATAGCTAAGGAGGTAAAGTTTCTAGATGCTATGAACATTTCATGGAGCAGCTGTCCTGAAACCGATACATGGAGGACTACTCTGCGATTCAGAATCTGGTGTGAAAGGTAAGAGTGGTGAGTCTGCTTGGCAACAGTGATCATGATGTGATCAAATTTAACATATAGTAAATCACTGAAGGGAGGACATTAAGGAAAAGTACTGCAGAAAGCATTTAACTTTAAACAAGGAGACTATGATAAAGTGAGAAAATTAGAAACAAATAATAAACGGAGCGGTTGCAAAGGTTACAAACTTTGGAAGCCCAGGCTAAATGTATCTCACGCATTAGCAAAAGTACAATGAGGACCAAGCGATAGTCATCTTGGTTAAACGGTGAAGTGAAAGAGGCTATTAAAGCCAAAAGGACATACGGTGGAAAGAGTATTTGAATAAAAGCTTGCCAGAAAGGCAAAAATCAAAAATAAAACTTTTTTCAACTATTTTTTAAGTAAGAAGCTTGTGAGGAAGTCAATTAGAGTACTAGATGACCAAGGAGTAAAAGGGACACTCAAGAAAGACAAGGCCATAGCAGAAAAACTAAATTAATTCTTCTCTTCGGTCTGTACTAAGGAGATACCTACACTGGAAACTTTCTTTGAGGGTGATGAAGCACACCATGGTGAACTAGAAAGAATTAATAGAGCAAACTGACAAACTTAAAGAGTACTAAATCATTGGGATTGGACGGTATACACATCAAATAAAAAATGAGATTGCAGATTTATTGTTAGTAATCTCTAACTTCTTATTCAAATCAGCTTATGATGATACATGTGAATTGAAAGGTTGCCTACCTAATGCCCATTTTTAAAAAGGGTTCCTGGAAGTTCCAGGAAACTACAGACCAGTGAACCTGATGCGAGTGCCGAGCAAAATGGTAGAAGCTATTCTCATGAACAAAATAACTGGCCATCTGGATAGCCACAGATCAATGGAAGAGAGCCAACATGGATTAAGCAACAGGAAGCCTTGTTTTACAAATCTGTTAGGTTTTTTGAAGAGGTTAATAAACATATGGACAGGGGTGAGTCAGTTGATATAATACAATCTGGATTTCAAAAGGTGTTTGACAAAACCTCTCATGCAGTCACAGGAAATTAAAGAGTCATGGGTTAGGAGGCATATGTCAATTAGCAGTTTAAAATCATAAATTGCAGTAGTAATAGTAAGGTCCTATTGTTACACGTGCCGTCCGCGGCAGACCCGCGGCGCGGCCCTTTCACCTTTCTGCAGTAACTCCAGCTCCTGGTTCCTCATCTCTGGTGGCGGTGGGCCGTCAGCTCCGTCCTGGGGCCTCCCCTGGTGTCTCTGGCTCAGCTACGGTACCTGGCGTTCCCGGTCCAGCCACCACCTCCATTGCTTCACGTTGGGCCTCTCCGCGTGGCCCGCGGAGAGACGCTGCTACACGGCGCCGCACCCCTCCCTAGGCGCGTGCGCACGCTTCTCCAATGTTTAAGTAGGGCACCTGACCGCAGTCCCGGATGATGACGTCAGCGGAGCGCTGGTACTTAAACCCGGGCTCCGCTCCCTAGCTTTGCCTTTGCAACAGGTCTCCTCGCTGGTCGAGTACTCGTTGCCTCCTTTAGAGTTTCATCTCACTCCCGTGTTCCTTTTCCTCGCTGTTCCTGGTTCCTGACTCCTTGCCTCTTCGTTCCTGTTTTGCACCTTCCCTTGGATTGCCTACACGGACTTTGACTTTGCTTTGCCTGACCACGCCGTTGCCTCTCTCCAGACCCGGACCTCTGCATTGCCTGACTACGCTGTTGCCTCTCTCCAGACCCAGGGACGTGGTTTCCACATTAGGTGGCACCACCCAGGAAAAAGATTGTGGAATCACTGTGGACAATACTTTGAAATCCTCAGCTCAGTATGCATGGCGGTCAAAAAAGCAAATGGAATGTTAGGCATTATTAAGAAAGGAATGGAAAATAAAATGTAAGACATCATAATACTGCAGGTTGAGTATTGTGTGCAATTTTGGTTGCCCAGTCTCAAAAAAGATATAGTGGAACTAGAAAAAGTACAGAGAAGGGTGACTAAAAAATGATAAAGGGGATGGAATGGTTCTCCTATGAAGAAAGACTAAACAGGTTAGGGCTCTTCAGCTTGGAGAAGAAATGGCTCAGGGGAGATGATAGAGGTCTATAAAATAACGAGTGGGGTGGAAACAGTTATTTACTCTTTCCAATAGTATTACGATCAGAGGATGCTCCATGAAGCTAATAGGTAGCACATTTAAAAAAAATCTGAGAACTTTTTTTTTTTTTTTTCACTCAGTGAACAATTAAACTGTGAAATTTGTTCCGGAGGTTGTAGTGAAAGCAGTTAACATAGCTGGGTTTAAAAAGGGTTTAGACCAGTTCTTGGAGGAAAAGTCCATAAACAATTATTAGTCAAATAGATTTAGGAAAGCCACTGTTTATCTCTGGTTATCAGCAAGAAAGACTGGACCTATTCTTTTGGATCCTGCCAGGTACTTGTGACCTGGATTAGTCACCGTCAGAGACAGGATGCTGGGCTCGATGGACCTTTGTTCTGACCCAGTCTGGTATTTATATTCTTAAGGTAGGGTAGGATAGGGCAGAGCAGATATAAGTAGGCAATTGTTTAAAATAGATTTTAAGCACCACAATGTATTGCTAATCTAATAAAAAGGTATCATTTGTTTTGGTTTATTTCTATGCATTTAAGAGGACTAACATGGAGCACACATTATTTTATCCAAGCATCACAAACAGAGTCATAATTCATCAGTGTACATTGTTTAACCCATGTGCACAGTTCTGCAGAATAAAGTTTTCTAATCTTGAGGTGCTGGGCTGTATTTATTATTCTTGGGCCATCCTAATTCAGCTGAATAGTGAGGCATAAAGACACTGCTTCACCCCATGGGGACAGCCAGCCAAAAAGGCAGATTATGAAATAGATACGGTAATTCATTTGAGGAGCTCAGTGTTCAGAATCTGTAACTATAACACAAAAAATGAAATAAACTTACATTGCAACTCCACCCTTAAGGATTTCTGCTTTTTTAAAAATTCAATTGGCTTCATGCTTGCATACATTATTTAAAGAACAGAAATGTAAATAAATAACTGGTCAGTTTTTAAACCCAGCCATTGAGAAGCCCCCAAGCGGTCTGCATTTCCGGATGTGCATCATGAATATTCATAAGAAGTGTCTATGAGCATTTGCCCTGGTGACCAAGATCATTCGCATATTGTGGCCCTGCTGCAAAGCAGACCTGCTGGAGGTTTCCCAGGGCTAGATTTGGGAACTCCTGACCTAGACCCATATGATTCCAGCTATGTGATCATAAAAAAGTTTTTAAGGACAGACCAAGGTCGCAGGCTGGCCATTTTAGTTCAGCTGTGGTAGGTAACCCAATTTTTCACCTCTGGGTGGCACCGGCTGAACCTCCTGAAATGAATCATGACTCAGGTGTAACAGAGCTGACCTTTCCTCTAATTCCTTATAAGTAAGTGACTTACTTTGGTTATTTAATCGAATCTCAGGGAATTAAAGATCAAAAGATAATTGCTTACCCTGAATACTGGCCAACACTGAAGTTTGCGCACGGTTATGCAACATGGAAAGTAGAAATGGCCGGAACCGCCCCCTTCGCGCATCTGAAGAATCTGCAGGGAGCGGCCTCTCTCTCTGGGAGGAGCGAGAAAATTCCACTGCACCCATCAGCTGCTTTAACTTTTTTGTTGCAAGGATAAATTTTACCTTCTGTCTTCCCCCCACTTCTAAAAGTCACATAGGGTAACCTCCTCTAATAGATCATCATTTTATTACATCGTCTCGACGCGTCGACAGAGGAGAAGGTTACAAGACGCTTGGTAACTGTGATGTCACAACCATGTCAAAGAACCGATCAGGAGAGCATAAAAATCAAGAAATGTAAGGCCGATTGTCCGTGTGACGACAGCAGCAAGGGCACTCGTGAACTGTGCTTTTTCGGGACAGCCCACAATTTGTTAAGTTCTTACATTGCTTCCTTGTTTATTTATTTATTTAAAAGTTCTTATATACCGCTTATACAATTAGGTAATTGATCTATGCGGTTTGCAGTTTGGTTACGTACATAAAATTACAAAATAAAACAGATAAGAGATAAACAGTAGTAAAAGACTGGCTAATAGTTAAAACACAAATTAAGATATGCAAAAGTCATAAAAACTGTAACTATACGTGATCTTATAGGCAATGGAGCAAAAATATGCTTTAAGAGCCTTTCCAAAATCCTTAATATTTGATAGGAGACGAATATTTTCAGGCAGAGAGCTCCATAAAACCAGACCAGCGACTGAGAATGTTCTCCTGTCGCCAATGCACCTAAGGTCAGCTGAAGGACACGCCCTGTCAAGTTTAATGCTATCCTGTAGGGTTTCAGACCGTGCAGGATGGCCTTTTTTTTTCCTTTCTCTGTTTCTTTGAAGCCGTCCTCAGATTAGCAGTAATGTGGACAAGGACTGGGCCATTAGAATCCCTTGCCTCGCAAGCTCGGATCTCCACTTGAGGACGTCAGACAGCAGTGAGTCATCCCGGCATGCCGCGGAAACATTTGGAAACAAGAACGAACCCTATCATCTCCGCCTTCCGCTGAACAATTTATGCACACCTGTTTATGAATAATCAATTATGAAATCTTAATCTTGCCAAGCTGTTTGAGATACAGCAGTCCTGTTCAGGCCTGCTTCTAAAGTTATGAGACGGATAAATTAAAGATGTAATGTTAATACTTTAAAGGAATATTTCCAGAACATTTTGAACTATCCTTGTGCTGTTGTGGGGGAGCAATTATAGTCATTAACTCAAAGAGCATGAGAAGATGATGGCTTGTTGCTTTAAAAAAAAAAAAATGTTCAAAGACATGACAGTGTTATTTATTATGAGGAAGACAAGATCAAGGATGTTTCATGCATCCCAAAATGTTAGAACGCAGCGAAAGAGCAAAATCTAAGCTAGGCATGATCACGTCTCACTATGTATTTGAGTCAAATTTACATTACACCTAGTCTATAGAATCATTACTGACCTGTATATTTTATTTAAAAAATGTGGATTTACTTGGTGCAGATTTATACAAGGAAGAGGTAATTTTCAAAGGAGTTACATATATGAATATAACGTACTATCCTAACAATTTTCAGAAGCCTATTTATATGCTTAAAGGTCACTTAACGTGGGTAATACCTATTAATAATTCAGTGGCCGTTTACATACGTAAGTGCACTTACATGTGAATATCCTATGGACAAATCAATGGCCTATATTGTAGCAATTTTCAAAAGCCCACTTACATGGGTAAAGCACATTTACAAGTGGAAAACCCAGTAAATCCTTTTTGAAAACTACCCCTTCTGTTCACAACATAGAATTATTTAAATTAATTGAGAGGTTTTCGTGCAGAAGTGCATATGTGGAAATATTTGCATTTGAACCAAGCAGATTCAGAAATTCTTCCGTCTGAGAGCAGTTTGTATTTATTGGGCTCAAACAGAGAAAGGACTGGTTTTGTCTGACTCATTATCTGAGCAGCGAGCACGCTTTTCCCCCTCCATCTCAGAAGGGGGGGAGGGGGCAGTCAGACTTAATCCAAATTGAATCACTGATCTGTAGAGGAATCATATCCAGGAACTGCAGCACTTACTTGGAGTGAGTGACTAAGGATTAAGGAAAGCGTATGAGGAGAGACTAGGTACAAGGGGGCCCTGCCTTGTTTTGTGCTACTGGGAAAAGCCTTTACAAACTGGGAATAGAAGGACTGGCCTAGAAATTCTGTATTTTGAGCCCAATGCACCATCGGTTTGTTTCTGAGCTGACCCCCAGCTCTAGGATTGTTTTCCACCCCTGCCAAATCCTCGCTCTGAGCCCCAGTAACAAAGAAAATCTGGCGATTTTCAAACAGGCTGCGTATTATTTTAGCCACGTTCTCAAAGAGAAATTACCTGCTTTTAAACTTGGCAAGTCCTAAGTATCTGCACTCAAAGTGGCAGATTTTAAAAACTACGCCTGCGGCCTACATTTGTGCACATTACCCAGCGCGCACAAATGGACGCCCGATTTTATAACATGCACGTAAATGCCGGGTAAATTGACCTCATGATCAACGAAGCCGATACCAATACCCAGTGCACGATGATTTTGAGAGAGAGAGAGAGAGAGAGAGAGAGAGAGAGAGAGAGAGAGAGAGAGAGAGAGAGAGAGAGAACCTTACTATAGTGCCTATGCCCTACATAGGTATTTTAACCCCTATGGGAGGGCCACCTACTAACTCGGGGTGGGGATTAGGTATGAGCGTCGGGGGTTGGGGGCCACTTTCGCATTCCACATGAGACCTACGGACAGAACAGTGGTCTCTAGTGCAGATTTGCTGGCTGTCGGAGTGAGGACGCTCACTCCAAGAAGTGGTTTGGGCAACGTTCTCTCTACCTAGCTTGATGGACACTCTACCTGGGCTAGGTGGAGAGAATGTTGGCCAAATCTCCGCTTGGAGTGAGCGTCCTCACTCCGATGGCCAGCAAATCTGCACTAGAGACCACTGTTCAGTCCGTAGGTCTCATGTGGAATGCGAAAGTGGCCCCCAACCCCCGACGCTCATACCTAATCCCCACCCCGAGTTAGTAGGTGGCCCTCCCATAGGGGTTAAAATACCTATGTAGGGCATAGGCACTATAGTAAGTCTCTCTCTCTCTCTCTCTCTCTCTCTCTCTCTCTCTCTCTCTCTCTCTCTCTCTCTCTCTCTCTCTCCCTCCCCCTCCCCGAGCCTGAAACTATTGTGGATGGCGGTAATCCTTTTCAGGTCCATAACGCGAGGTTGGAGTTGTAGTTATTAGCCACGCTAACACTGCGGCTGCCCCCTGAATACCAAATGACTAATTTGCATTCGTGAATTTATCGCACGCGGTAAAGTGCTTGGAAAATGAGGCCCTAAGCTTTCCCCCGGAGGAAAATTTAGTACCAGATTTAAATATGGGGTAAACTACAAAAGGCAGGCAAGTCAGTCTGCGTGCACAAGTTTTTAAACAGCACCTCTTTTGCCCCAGCATTTAATTTTCTGCAAATTCAGGAATGGAAACCATTCTCCAGAAAAAAAAAAAAAAATCATGCAAATCTGAAAACTACAGAAGAAGTCTTGCTACAACTAATTTTGCAGTGAGTTGTGATTTTAGTTTCAGCCAAAGTTCTTGACAAGGCAAAGGTTGGAAACCCCTGTTCTAACCACAAGGTTAACGCTAACAATTCAGACTAGACATTTAATAGCTATTTATTTGTATACAGGTGCACACAACTGAATTTTCTCCCTATGGGTTGTTACATGTACATTAAAGAAACCTAGGAAATAATAAATTAAACTAAGTTCTGACAGAAGAACAAAGGTATTTACTAAGTTGTTACTGGCAAAAATATTACCCCATATATTTAGGAGCTAAACAGTTCCTTTTAAGACAAAGCGTTGATCATACTTCATTCTGCATCGTTTGTGGTTTAGAAAGCGTGAGAAGCTGAGATCCTCCTCCTGTGCCAAGGACCAAGTCAGAACGTATATCGGTATTTGCTTCCCAGATGCTCCACTGATGTATGACTCATTTGCCCAAACCTTAACTTAACTTTTTCATCAGACATCAAACACTGTGGAAGTTCTGAGCTAGCATCCCAAAACAGATCCAACTGAAATGTAAAGGAGGCTTCTACAACAGCATACAAAATGTGCCTTAAAGATTATCCAAGAATCACAAAGTGCTCCTCTCACTTTCACAGCTTCGTAGAACTGCTCCATCTAAACTCTGATATCAGAAAACTGCAAAGCAGGGGATGACCTGATAGGAAAACTTGTTTATTTAAGCCTGAGCTACCAGGCTGTGAAAGGATTGATTTTAAAGAGGAACTTAACACAAATCACAAGAAAAATACTGAAAAATTAATTTAAAGAATAGGGTTAGGTTAATATACTAACTTGCTAGGGATGAGCATTCATTTTAAAACAAATGGTAATCCAAAGAAAATTGGGTATTTTTGTTTTAGTTAATTTCACTCTGAAACAAATATGCAATCTCCCTGAAAATCCCAAAAATGCTTCATTCATTTGTTTCAGAAAATTGTGCATTCAAATGATGCATGCTACATGCTGGTAGGGCATACTTTTCCCAAAATGAATAAATACATTTTAAAAAGCCCATAAAATAAAAAAATGAATTAAAAATTATCCAAAAATAAATAAAACAAAAACAACAACAACAACAAAAAACCTCCCTTCACATCCCTATAAACACCTCAGGAAGTACTTATCTTACAGGGCTTCGTAGGTGGTATAAACAGTAATCAGAGCACAAGAAAACTTGCAGCCTTCAGAGCCCAGTTTAATTCAACTATCTGCCACTCAGTGGGTGACCTTGAGCCTGTCCTTCATGCCCCCTTGCAAGGGATTAGATTGTAAACTCCTTGTAAGGGGATTTCAAGGGATGTTGCCACCCAGTGATGTGATATTATACAAATATTAAATAATTAGTTATTTCAGTTTGCTTTTTCCTGAACTTTCACAGTCCTGGCTGCTTCTGACAGCACCATGCAAAAATCGCTTTAAAGAAAAGCTTCTTGCTTCTATCATCCAGAGTTAATAATGCTTGGGCACAGAGGTGTTACGAAACAGAACCAGCAGTGGGACAGATTATTTTCTGAAAAATAATTCTTCTTGCTGCTGTAGTATAATCCTTATAAAAGATCACTTCAGAGGCATGCCAAGCTCTACTGCATATTGTATTTATTGTATAAGTCCATTTCCTTGCTCATCCTGATGGATCTGGAGGACACGTCCATATATGAGGAAGGCAGACTTAGGTATCTCCACCGCAGAAGGATGTAGGATGCATGGAACAGTCTCCCAGGAAATGTGGAGACAAGGACAGTATCCGAATTCAAGGAAACATGGGACAAGCACAGGCGATCTCTGAGGAAGTGATAGGCATTGTAGAGTTGGTGTGGATGTGTAGACTAGGCAGGTCGGATGGTCTTTTTCTGCCATCATGGTCTGTGTTTCTATGCATAGTTATGGGAGTGAGCAATATGGGAAGGACCGTACTATTGGGATCTGCCAAGGTACTTTCGAGTGACCTGGACTGGTCGCTGTTGGAGATAGGATGCTGGGCTTGTAAGGAATCGTTACAGTTAAGGGTTTCCTGACTTATTTAAATCAGATAGCATGCATCTCAAGTTCATATATAGGGAGCAAAATGGCTACACTATTTTGAGGGAGATAATAAGAGTTTTATTGTAGCAGCATAAAATATACAGTGGATTCATGTAAGGTAGATATTGTTTAAGTGGTTTGATGGAGTAAATCACTCTTGTTACAAAGGTTATGAAAAGACCTTGTGTATAGCCCAAAGGTAAGTTGCATATCTCAAATGCATTTCCAAGCTTAAAGTAGTAATAATTTATCCAGTTTATCTTACGCTGATTAGGCGTGCATGAAGATGTCTCAAGAATGGTCTCACTGAATAGGTTCTCGCACTCTCTGCGGCAGTCGGGTCAACCTTCTGGAGAATTCTGGTGCTGTTGTAGCACAGAGGGCAGGCATGTGACAGGTTAATACCACTGTCCCGGGTGGTTAGACCCAAAGTGCTTACAGAAGCCTCTGCAAGCTATGCAGGCAGGGGACCAGCAAGAAGATTGGCTAGGCCTGCAAGGGTTTGGGCAAGGATAGGATTGGCAAATACTCCCAAAATTAATGGAGCAGGACTGGGCTGAGCAGGGAGCCCAATCTTGAAGCTTAGGCTTGAGCATCATGAAATGTATTGGGTGCAGGATTCGCAGGTGTGACGTTTGCATGAACGTCAACAAACAAATCTGTAAGTCCAAAGCCTTTTTCTTCATCGGGACTTCATGCACGTGCATGGGATGGAAAAATTGATATCAACTGGATGTGACCACAATCCACTGGCATAGGATCGATGGGCTTCCAATATGACTTCTTCCTAGCTGATGCATTCATGCATCACGGAGAGGATGACGTGGGCTGAAAGACATTTGGCAAACAACGGTGTCCGGCGGTACCATCTAAATTGTAAGGTAGAGACAGATTTCCTGCTATGAAGAACAATAGCAGCTTTTTCTCCTCCTTGTCATGGGCATTCACATGAAAACTGTGGCTTGACTTCCAATTTGTGTTGCTTGGGCCTGCACTCAATTTGGTTCAGCTGCACCTTCCGTGTAAGGCTTGATGGGCCCTTGGTCTGACCCAGCTGAGCACTGCTTATGTTCTTAGGCTCTAGCTCAAAGCATCTCATGGAGGTCAGGCTTTCTCGCCGGACCACTGGGTATAGGCCAGATAATAGGTGGAAACAGGATGCTGGGCATGATGGACCCTTGGTATTACCCAGTATGGCAACTTCCTATGTTCTTAATTAAAATTAAAAATTGATTATTAATGCATTTTAATGGGATTTTATGTTGTTGGATTTTTTACAATTTTTTATGGAGGTTTTATTTTATTTTTTGCTAAACAATTCAGTTATTCACAGCAGAAACATCCTCTAAGTTTAACACTGTGAGGGAGTATTTAAGAAACTCCCTCAGAACACCTTAAACTAAAGGACCGGCCACAGTTATATATACTGACCTTCCTTAAGTCCCAACCCAGCAAGGAATTCTGGACTAGGGTGAATCAGTGCAGATGGGGGTAAGAGACCAGGTGGATGAGACAGGCCTCAGGGAGCAGGCAGGAAGCCATTCTATGAGAAAACCTACTATGTGTGATGTCTCTATGCTACCTGAACTTTTACTCCTGGTGGAATTCTGTGCTATTGCAGAGCGCAAAATTTGTGCAGAATTCCCTTCCTGTGCAGAATTTCCAATTCTGCACATTATTTGGAGCAGACCGCAGCATACCGCAGCATATCACGAGCGAAGCCCATCCTGCTTGTGGCAAAGAAAGAACAGGCCCTGACTTGCTGCATCATGGCAAAGAGGGACCTAGAAGATTTGGTAGGCCTGATTGACAAACTGAAGAGTAGTAAATCTGTATTGGGACCCGTACTTTTCAATATATTTATAAATGATCTGGAAAGAAATACGACGAGTGAGATAATCAAATTTGCAGATGACACAAAATTGTTCAGAGTAGTTAAATCACAAGCAGATTGTGATAAATTGCAGGAAGACCTTGTGAGACTGGAAAATTGGGCATCCAAATGGCAGATGAAATTTAATGTGGATAAGTGCAAGGAGATGCATATAGGGAAAACTAACCAATGCTATAGTTTACACAATGTTAGGTTCCATATTAGGAGCTACCACCCAAGAAAGAGATCTAGGCGTCATAGTGGATAACACATTGAAATTGTCGGTACAGTGTGCTGCAGCAGTCAAAAAAGCAAACAGAATGTTAGGAATTATTAGGAAGGGAATGGTTAATAAAACGGAAAATGTCATAATGCCTCTGTATTGCTCCATGGTAAGACCGCACCTTGAATACTGTGTACAATTCTGGTCGCTGCATCTCAAAAAAGATATAATTGCGATGGAGAAGGTACAGAGAAGGGTTACCAAAATGGTAAGGGGAATGGAACAGTTCCCCTATGAGGAAAGACTAAAGAGGTTAGGACTTTTCAGCTTGGAGAAGAGACGACTGAGGGGGGATATGATAGAGGTGTTTAAAATCATGAGAGGTCTAGAACGGGTAGATGTGAATCGGTTATTTACTCTTTCGGATAGTAGAAAGACTAGGGGGCACTCCATGAAGTTAGCATGGGGCACATTTAAAACTAATCGGAGAAAGTTCTTTTTTACTCAACGCACAATTAAACTCTGGAATTTGTTGCCAGAGGATGTGGTTAGTGCAGTTAGTATAGCTGTGTTTAAAAAAGGATTGGATAAGTTCTTGGAGGAGAAGTCCATTACCTGCTATTAAGTTCTCTTAGAGAATAGCCACTGCCATTAGCAATGGTAACATGGAATAGACTTAGTTTTTGGGTACTTGCCAGGTTCTTATGGCCTGGATTGGCCACTGTTGGAAATAGGATGCTGGGCTTGATGGACCCCTGGTCTGACCCAGTATGGCATGTTCCTATGTTCCTATGTTCTTATGTTCTTACACGTCTATAACAGTTGGCCCCTTTTCCTCCTCTTATTTTTGCTCATGCAAAATTGTGACTTTTAAAATCAGTGTTCTTCATGCACAGCCCACATACTCACATATGTAGGCTCTTCAACG